>NW_016806443.1:3190676-3227848 GCF_001698545.2 Rhinopithecus bieti
AATCTGAAAATCAATTTGAGCAAAATCAACCATCTTAATGTAATAAGTCTTTCTTTCCATGAAGAACATATATGTCTTCACTTATTTAAGTGTTTTAATTTTCTTTTAATAAATTTTAGCATTATCTATATTAATATTTTGAATATATTTTCTTAAAATTATGCTTTATTTTTGCTGTTCTGATTTTTTTGTTTAAATTATCTTCTTTCTTATGGACATATAGTTGATTTTTATATATTGATTATAGAAATATCACCCTGGCAAAAGTCTAGCATTAATTCTATCCATCTGCCTATACGTAGTTTTTTAAATGTTCTCTAAATAGTTTTAACTTTTCTTTCCAAATTTTCATGTTTTTTGTTCGTTTACCTACATTGGAGAAGATTTTCAAAATACTAAGTAAGAGTTTTAATTTTGAAATTTTGTTCTGACTTTTAAAAGATATTTCTTGTGTTTGTCCATGGAAACAATATTTGTAAGGTTTTCTAGTTACTATTCAAGGGTTATTGATATGGTCAGGCTTTCTGTTCCCACCGAAATCTCATCTTGAATTGTAAGCCCCATAATCCCTGGGTGTCAAGGGAAAGACCAGGTGGAGGTAACTGAATCATGGGGCATTTTACCTCCATGCTCTTCTTGTGATAGTGAGTGAGTTCTCACGAGATCTGATGGTTTTATAAGGGGATCTTCCTTCTTCGTTCTGCACTTCTCCTTTCTGCCGCCTTGTGAAGAAGGTGCCTTATTCCAATTCACATTTCACCATGATTGTAAGTCTCCTGAGGCTTCCCCAGCCATGCAGAGTTGTGAGTCAATTAAATCTCCTTTGTTTGTAAATTACCCAGTCTCCGCCAGTTTTTTATAACAGTATGAAAATGGAATGATACACTTATCTACAAAGAGAGTAGATAATTCCATTCCCAGTTTACTGAGCAATTTTAAAACATGTGTTTATGTGAATTTTAACAAAATGTTCTTATTTTAATGCTATTTATTTGAGAGTTCTTTCTTTTCATGAACAAATTTCCAGAGATTTGTTTATATTATTAATTTCCTTCAAATATTGAATTCTGTTTTGTTAAACCTATGTCCGTGTATTCTGTTTATTAAATATTATTCCCATCTTCTCAACATTTTCTCCCTTCTTTATTTTATTCTGTTGTTACACAGTTGAAAACATACCTTACTAAGTATAATCATATATCATTTTCTAAGTATATAAGAATATACATATTTATCAAACTATTGCATTTTCTGTGTTTCACAGTTTTATCTATAGCTGTTAAATTATTATTTTGTTACATTGTTATTTTCATCATGATTTAATAAGTAATGTATATACCACAGGACTCCAATTGAATTCCACTTACCTGTCCTGCTTTTGGATACTGTCTCCATGCACTTAGCCCTCAAATTTTAGGGCTCATCTGTTTCTTCTCTCTCAGGAATTGCTGGCTTCTATTGCCACATGCCTAATGTCTTGAAGATTGTTATGTGAAGTGGAAGTAAACCTGATTCCTTTTGCTCAAGATTTTCTAGAATCACATGTCATATCATAATGTTTTAAAATATTTAAAACCCACCAGAAAGCTGATAATTTAGAGAATGCTAAAAGAATTCGAACAAGAAAATGATTAGCCCCTCTGTGTAAAGAAAAAAACTAAGTTTGCTTGTATTCTGAGAGGAGTAGTAACATACGGTTGGAGATACTATAGATGAAGATTTTTTTTAAAAAAGGTTGAATTTTTGACAACTGTCTAAAGACTAAGTGCAGTCTAGCATATTAGTTTTAGGAACCCTAAGAGAACTACCTAAAGTTACATTTTTAAAAGTTAAAATCTGACCATATTCTCTCTATAAGAAAAACATTTTAAATATAAAGATACAGATATGCTGAAAGCAAATGGATGGAAAAAAGATATACCATACAAATGGTAATAATAAAAAGAAAGCAAAATGGGTATAAATTACATAAAATAGATTTCAAAACAAAAAGTACTACATAGACACAGTAAGAATTTCATCTGGATAAAAGTGTAAATTCATAAAGAAGAAATAAATGTGTGTGGGCTAATAAATAGGTGCTTCATGAAACATGCCATAAAAATAACAAAATTAAATGGAGAAATAGGAAAATGCAAAATTATGACTGGAGATGTTATCAACTGTGGTAGACAAAATTCTAAAAACTTTCCAACAAGATTCCTGTCCTCTGCTAAGTCAAACACTAATCTAATTATTGCTACAAAGTGACTTTGCAAATGTAATTAAGGTTACTAAACAGCTGACCTTAAAGTAGGGAGATTATCCTAGACTGTCTTAGGGCGCGAGACCTAAAAAGGAGAAGAGGAAGGCAGAAGAGAAAGAAAGAAAGTAAGAGATGGGGATGATGCCCACAGGAGGTCAGAAAGATTTGAAGCTTGAAGAAAACACAAACTATTATTACTGGATTCTGAGATGGAGGAAGGAAATCCTGAACTAATGAATGACTACAAACAACTTCTGACCAGCAGCCAGCAAGCAAATGGGGAAACTCATTTCTGCAACAGAATGAAAATGAATTCTTCCAAGAATCTAACTGAGCTTGGAAGGAGATTCATACTGCGAACACCCAGAAAAGAGCACAGCCCTGCAGACACTTTCCTGTGGCCTGTGAAACCCAGAGAACAGAAATAGCTGAGTCATGCTTTACCTGGACTGAGGAACTACAGAGCTGTCAGTTAATAAATAGGAATTGTTTTTAAATCACTAAATATGTGATAATTTTTGACAGCATCAATACAAAACTAATTCAATATATTTTCTAAGCAAATGATAAAGCAACCAGAGAAATAATTAGAAGAGGCATAGGTCTGAAAGACACAACCACCACCTTTACTTAATTGATATGTGTAGAGCAATACATCCAAAATTTGTAACATACTTGTTGTTTGTGGATACACATGGACTATTTTCTAAGTTAGACCATACTGTGGCCCATAAATAAGAGTAAACTAGAAAAGATTAAAATTGAATATTGTGTTCTCTGAACACAATAGTAAGACTACTAGGGAAACCCCAATTATTTGAAAATTAAAAACATAATTCTAGATAAATCATGAGTCAAAGCAGAAATCATGAGAAAATAAAACTTTTATAACAATATGAATAAGAAAATATCAATGATTCAAATGAAATTTATTTATTTATTTATTTATATTTTTATTTTTTATTTTTTTTTTTGAGACGGGAGTCTCGGCTCTGTCGCCGAGCTGGAGTGCAGTGGCCGGATCCTCAGCTCACGTGGCAAGCTCCGGCTCGCGGGTTTTAGCGCTTCTCCTGCCTCAGCCTCCGAGTAGGCTGGGACTACAGGCGCCCGCCACTCACCCTGGGCTAGTTTTTTGTAAATTTTTTAGTAGAGACGGGGGTTTCACGCATGTTAGCTCAGGGATGGTCTCTACTCTTCTGACGCTTCGTGATCGCGCGGCCGTCTCGGCTCCAAACGGCTGGGATTTACAGGCTTGAGCCACCGCGCCCGGCCTCAAATGAAATTTATAAAGATGCATGTTTAAAGAAGAAAGTTCTAAAAATCAATAATCTAATGATAGAAGTTCCCACCTCAAGAAACAAGAAAGGAAATTAAACGCAAAGTAAAAATAAGGAATATAATAAAAAATAGACAATGTTAATTCAATTAAATGATTATTGGTAAAGGTCAATATGATTAATTGGCCTCTAACTGGGCTGATAAAAATACAAAATCTAAAATACAAAATTACCAATATAAGTAACGCAAGAGAATGTCATGATAGATCCAGCAGGTTAAATCTTAAAATATGGGATCATGAAAAAGAGTGGATAATATGAGAATATTATTAATAAACTATGCCAAAAATTTTGAGAATCTACATGAAACAGAAAAATTCTGGAAAGATTCACAGTGCCAAAACTGACTCAGAAGGCGATAACAAACAGAAGTCTAAATAGCTATGCCATTTAAATAAATTGTAATAAAAACCTACTAACAAGTAGGAAACAAACAAAAGTCCTGGCCCAGATTGTTTCACTGCTAAACCCTATCAAATATTTAATAAATAAATAATATCCACCTCAAAAGGATTTTAGAAAATATAGTTAGAGGAAACATTTTCCAACTCATTTTGTTAGGTCAGCATTATTACTCTGATACCAATGTCAAACAAAGACATTAACAGAAATGAAAACATTTAAAAAAAATCCTTATAAAATGTTAAAATGAATTGCAGCAGTTACTTTAAAAGATAATGAATCATGACCAAATATAGTATATTTCAAATATTGAAAATATTCTATTAACTTTAGAAAATTAATTACCATATTTAACAATATTAATAAAGTGATATGTAAATGAAGGCCCAAGTAATATTTGATGTAATTCAAAATCTATTCATGACAAAAACCTCAGCATACTAATAATTGAAGATAACTTTATCAATGGACAAGGGCATCTATAATTATAAAACCGTCATATAATCATACTTAGTGGTTAAAATCTGAATCCTCCAAGTCAGGGGAAAATGCAAAATGTTTGTTCTATTTTCTTTCAGCATTTAATAATAATTCTTAGCCAGTGCAATAGAGCAAGGTAAAAAAGAAATGTCAGCTGGCCGTGGTGGCTCACGCTTGTAATCCTAGCATTTTGGGAGGCCGAGGTGAACAGATCACCTGAGGTTAGGAGTTCGAGACAAGCCTGGCCAACATGGTGAAACTCTGTCTCCACTAAAAATACAAAAATTAGCCGGGTGTGGTGGCAGGAGCCTGTAATCCCAGCTACTTAGGAGGATGAGGCAGGAGAATGGTTTGAACCTGGGAGCCCAGGACGCAGAGGAGAGGTGACAGTGAGCTGAGATCGCACCACTGCACTCCAGCCTGGGCAACAGAAACAGACTACTCCATCTCAAGAAAAAAAAAAAAAAAAAAAGGAAAAGAAAAAAAAGAAATGTAATACCAAACAATTGAAACAAAAGAAAGAAAATTGTTTTATTCACAGACTCTATAACTGTTTATATAGAAAATCCCAAGGAATCTACACAAAAACCACTAGCTCTTATATATGAACATGCAAAGATTTTCAGATATAATATTAGCATTTAAAAACAAAGTTTCACTGAAGGCTAATGATAAAAAATAATAAAAGTTTAATTATTAGTAGTATCTAGAAAAATATACTAGGAATAAACAACACAAAATGTATAAAATTGGTAAATGGAAAACTAGAAAACATTGCAAAGAGAAATAGAAAAAAGGTAAATGGAATAAATACATCATGTTTGGGAACTGAAAGATTCATTATTGTTGAAAATGGCCACTCTATCCAAATTGACCTGTAGATAGAATTCAATCCCAATTAATATTCTTGTAGGCTTTTTTGTGAGAGGTTGAGAAGCTGATTTTAAAATTTACATATTAGCAAATTATTTAGAAAAGTCAAAAGAATCTTTGAAAAGCAGAACAATTTAGAGGACATTTCAAAGTGTAGTAATCAAGACAACCAAATCCAGACAAGGCATTGGCCCAGTAGGGAAATGGAAAAAAATAAAATCGAGAAATAGATCTATTTTTACATGGTCTATTGATTATTTGCAAAGTGATGAAGACAATTTACCAGATAAAAGAAGCTTTTTCAACAAGCGGTGTTGGGATAACTGAATACTCTCTTTGGAAAGAAGGATAAATGCCAACATTTCCCTTACGTCATGCATTTTAAAAACCTCAAGATAAACTGTTCATCTATACTTAATAACTAAAATTGTTAAATTATATGTGAAAATATGAAAAAAATGTATTTCTTCATTCTCACTCTGCTATAAGGACATACACGAGACTGGTAATTTATAAGGAAAATAGTTTTAATGAACTCACAGTTCCACATGGCTTGGGAGGCCTCACAATCATGGCAGAAGGCAAAGGAGAGGCAAATACCCGTCTTACATTCTGGCAGGCAAGAGCGCTTGTGCAGGGGAACTCCCATTTATAAGCTTGTCAGATCTCGTGAGACTTACTCACCATCACGAGAACAGTATGGGGGAAACGTCTCCTGTGATTCAGTTATCTCCACCTGGCCCTGCCTTTGACACCTGAAGATTATTACAATTCGAGGTGAGATTTAGGTGGGGACACAGCCAAACCATATCAACATTTTTTTTTTTTTTTGGTTTTCAGATAGGCAACAACATTTCTTAAAGAGAGAACAACAAGTACGAACTATTAAAAAATACATAAATTTTACCAAAATTAAAAACTTTTTCTCAAAACAGCTAATAAAATGAAAAGACAAGTCATGATTGAGAGAAGTTATCTACAAATATACATCATAAAAAGGCTTATATGTAGAATATATAAGAAACATTTACAACTCAATAATATCAAAACAAACGGTTCAATAGAAAAGTGCAATCATCTTGAACAGACACATCACAAAAAAGATCTATATGGACAGTAAGCACATGAAAAGTTACTCAACATCATTAGTTACCAAGGAAATGCAAAATATGACCATATGACTATGTCAGTGGAGGCAAAACAATTATTCAACAAAATTTGGTACTTACGAGTAATAAAAGTTCTTAACACACTGGAGTAGAAGAAAATGTATTCAGTTTCACATAGGGAATCTATCGATACCTACAGCTAACAGACTACTTAACAGGGAAATAATAAGAGATAGGAAAAAGGCAGGAATATTTGTTAATACCACTTGATACTTGTGGTCCTAGCCAGTACAATAGGTAAGAAAAGAAAAGAAAATGAATACAGATTAAAATGAACAAGGCAAACTATTTCACTTGTAACATGATTGCATGTGTAGGAAATTCTAAGAAATGTCTTATAAAAAACTTACTATTCTAAATTAACAATATTGCAGGATACAAAGTCAATATAAAAATGAATTACCTTTCTATGTGATAAAAATGAATGACTGGAAAATAAAATTAAATATATGTCATTTACCATATTATTCATAGTAATAAAATATACCTTTCTTATTTACCTAAATTGATTAATGTACCATTACTTTGGATTTTGTTTAACATTCATTTGCAGTGAAAGGTGTTTTAGGCTTGGAGAGTGCTCATGTCTCCCATGTATAATATTAAACTTTATGAGAGTTATAGGTCCATAGAGGGGCAGTGTTTATTTCTAATAGAATTTTCTAGATTATTTCCCAGGGACTCTAACCCTGACATTCCGTCCCTTTGCTTGGCACTTATGGAAACTCATCAGCCTGACATAAGGTACCACCTGTACGACCCTGTTATAAGTGTTCAACGCAGACAGAAATTGCAGTATTGTAGCAAAAAACACTCAGGAAATCTAAATCTCCATGAAGATAAGTATTTTTGTGTCTTTGTTTGTTTTCCTCCCATATTACAAGTGTCTACAATAATATCAGATGTATTTTGGGTGCTCAATATTCTTTAATTAGCAAATAAGTGCATAGGTAAACATGGGATTATTATTCTTTTCAGAAGGGTGGTCTGGATGTATGAACTCTTGAAGGATATTTTTTTCGAGTATGGAGCTGAAGAAGAATACAAATATATTTATATATATTTACTGCTTCTATATATACTAATTACATATATATTTCTATATATGTATATATACATGTATACTATAGTAGTAAGTATATCTATAGACAGAGAGACAGAGGGAGAAATAATTTCTGCTTGACTGTATTAATATGATCAATTTAAGGGCATCAGGCCACAGAATATTTTCAATCTTGTGGTCTGGTAAGGTCAAGAAGAGAGAGAGTTTACCACTAGGGGCCAGAAGCTTCACTGCCTTCCCCTAGAGAATTTGTTTTGAGTCACAGTGGTTATTATTGCCTAGTAGCATTGGTGTCAAGGGGAGGTCATCCTTCTTCAGTATATCAATCTTTGGGAGTTAATCAACAGCCACTGAACAGGTTGTTTCTGGAAGCACACACACAAAAAAATGAAGAAAAAAATGTCAGATATACTCGTTTTAACATTGTTGACTTTTTCTGTCTATACAAATAAATTTTCTAATAACTGAATGCAAGTTGAGGAGATTAGGAGTAGATTTACTCTGAAGAATTGTTTTACACCCTTTTACTTGTCAGAAATGAGCAGTCAAGATAAGCAAACAAGTCTAAAAAGATCTAAGAGGCATCCTTGGGGAACTTCAAATTCACATATATTCAGAGGAGGTAAATAGTCAAAAGCAAAGTCAACAAATTGAGCAATCCTCTTAATTGCAGTGTTATATAATATTTAGTACATGCTTATTATAATTATACTTTAAATATATAAATATATGACTTTTCATGTTGATATACTTTATAAATAAAATGTGTATTATTGTCTCACTATTATAAAATTATTTTTATCTGTTTTTTCTTGATTTCTCTCCGTTTAGGATATGTGAAATAATAGTCATCAAATAGTAATGATGGATGTTACTTCATTATGTATATAGGGATGTTTTTAACTTTGTTCATTGTATTTTTATATTGCTAAATATATTACAATGACTATGTGTATTTTTTCCAAAGAAAATATTGCTAGTATTCTTTAAAGTAAATATGTAAACTTAAAGCAGAGTAAGCCTACAACCAATAATATTTTTTGATTTTAAAAAAGCAGCAGCAATAATAATAATAACCACTAATGGCAGCAATAATGCATAGGAATAAAATTTTAAACAGATTTTCTCTGAGAACACTCATTAAAAGCAAATGATAGGCTTATCATAAAGAATGAATGGATGCAGAATGACATAGTCTGATTTATTGACTATTTTAATAGTTTACAGAATAGACTATATAGATTTTATAGTCTAAAATATATTTCTGCCAAATATTTATTGAGTGAATGAACAATAAGCATATACAAGAAAGTAAAGGAGTTACAAAAATGAACCTCAACTCTGTCATTAACAAGTATATAATTAAATAGATAAGCTAAGGTCTATTCAATATTAAATATAAATAAAGTAGAGTACAGAGAAGGGTAAAATTATATATTGTTGGAGAAATTAGGAATGAACAGGATATAGATGTATTGGGATAAGTCAGGAAATGTTGATAACTAAAAAAAAGGCCTATATATGGCAAGTACTCTGCATATATTATACATGTAATCTCCACAACTAATTAATATAGTTATAATCTGTCTTACTTTTAATTGCTGCTGTGACAAATTACCCTCAATTTGAGGCTTAAAACAATACAAATGTATTATTTTAGAGTTCTGTATGTTAAATGTCTGGGGTGGGTTTCAAGGTGTCAGCAGGAATGCATTCTTTTTTGGAGGCTCCAGCAGAGAATCCATTTCCTTGATTTTTCTAGCTTCTAGAAGCCACCCATAATCTTTGACTCAGGACGTCTTTCTTCCATT
Organism: Rhinopithecus bieti; assembly: GCF_001698545.2. Classification (NCBI taxonomy): domain Eukaryota; kingdom Metazoa; phylum Chordata; class Mammalia; order Primates; family Cercopithecidae; genus Rhinopithecus; species Rhinopithecus bieti. Next base: position 3,200,057 of record NW_016806443.1, read on the forward strand.
TTTAAAGCAAGCAACACTGAATTTATTTGATTATTCTTCCATAATCATATCTCCCTCTGACTCCAGCCAGGAAGAAGTCTTTGATTTTAAGCTATCATGTTATTAGACTGAGACCACTAAAATGATCCAGAATAAGCTCCCTAACTCAAATTCCTTAACCTGATCATAATTGCAAACTATATTATGCTTTGTAAGAAACACATTTCCAGATATGTGGGATTCAAACAACGAATCCCTCATTGGGGACCTTATTCTGCCAACCATAGTCTGCCCTCTGGCCCCAAAGATTCATGTCAATTCCACATGCAAAATATATTCATCCTAGCCCAAGGTTTCCAAAAGTCTCAGTCATTACAACTTAAGTCTAAAATCTCATCTCAATTTTATCAGCTAAATGGCCTCACATCTCATTATCTAAATTATCTAAATCAGATATGTCAGGTGTGAGTGAGATTTTGGGTCTGATCCATCCTGGGACCCAATTTGTGAACCTATGAAACTCAAAATACAAGTTAGCTCTTCCCAAAATACAATGATGGGACAGTCACACAATATCAGTGATAGATATTTTGGGTCACATAATCTGTATTTTCTTTTACCTAAATTTCCTTTGACCTGTGTTTCATATTTTGAACTTAATATTAATGTGTATCTGCTCTCCCAATACAGGCCATAGATGAAAACTCAAATATCAGCCTTTCTTTTGTAAAAGCAATAATATCTGGGCATTATTTTGTATGCCAAGAACGCATAAAAACAATCAATTGCTATATGAGGTTTTAAACAAGAAAATTCTTTCCTAGTTTTGGAGTCAAAGTAGAAAGGTAAGCTTGTCTCCTTTTATTTCTTCAGATGCCTCCTAGTATTTCTTCTAGTCTCATTTGTTTCTGTTAGGGTCATGCGAGGAAGGTAAAACTGAAGAAGATGCTGTTATATGGTTGCAATAGAATACAGAGATTTTCACTTATATAAATCTTGGTCAGATTTAATCCTTTTGGAACCAGGCTTGAGAAATTGCTGCCTCTGCTCCCACGATAGTTGTAGCAATAACAGAATCAATAAACCTTTCTAAGATGCAGTAAGCCAACTGTCTTCTTTGTTACCTCAGAATGCTGAAGTACTGCAGGGGTGGGACACACACATTCTAATAAACAATATAAATTAGGTAATAATGTTATATTTTATATCTTTATATGTAATTATCGTATATGGAACAATTGTATTCTGTAATGTTTACTACATTTACAGAGAGTGGGCAATTATATTTACATAAACTTAGCTTATAATTAAAATAGATTTTGCCTCTATAAAGTGTAATAAATAAAAGAAACATACTTTGGCTTATTCCTCTAAATTGGAATGTTTTATTTGACGAAAAATATCTGTCACTATTAGAATTACTAATCCAGAGGAAGTCTAGTCTTTCCTTTTGACTTAAGAGCAATTCTAAATGTTTCACCCAGAGATGTACCCAATATTATGTCTTTTTCCTCACTTGCCTATTTATAAGAAGTGTCTTCCTTTATCCTTAGACTCCATTAACCAACATCTAAGGAATGCCTGAGAAATGCCTTTTTCTGTGATCAGAGGCTAACTTCAGGGATTCATAGAAATCACTTCATCTATTTGCTGTGGGTCTCTACCACTTTCATTGCTGGGTTGAGCTACCCTGAGAAACACCAAAAGGCAATCCATGACTGTGTCTGGCAAAAATACTACAGATCCTTAACTCTGACATCCTTCTGCAGATTTAAGAAGCCACGTATGCTCAATCACCCTCCTGCCTCCCTTCAAACCAGGGTTGCTCTTTCCTTTGAGTGTTTTCCTTCCTGAATTATGAATGGAGACTCAATTTTTCAGTTTCCTAACATCAATTTTAAACATCAGAGAAAAATATGAATGGATAAAAATTAAAATATTTTGATACTTGATACTTTAAATATCTGTCTGGTATATTAGCCCATTAACGGTCAGGAAGAGAGTGTTACTATATTGTTAAAGCATTAGATAAAATTCTTATAAAGACAATCAAAGTAGTAGCTTCCACATGATTTAGTAAATGAAGTTGCACCACAGCAAATTTACTCTTATTCACTGAAAATCTACCAAAAAGAACTTGATTTCAGCTCAGGTTACTGGCTGAAATCTTCCTCCTATGGATCAATAGGTTCACCCTGAATTCCCAAGCATTCTCCTTGATGTACAACTTTTCCTATTGATGTATACATCACTTTGACTTTCAAAACTAAGAGTCAGGTTATACTAAAGACAGATGCTTGCTGTTAGTAGCAGGCAATTACTTAGTGAATTTGTTTTTATCAGATTGTCAGTTACCTTCTGGTTACAGTGGATCAGCTTTCATTTCAATTTAAATAAGTATGTCTATGGCAGAATACAGAATGTACTGGTGGTACCAAGTCCTTTGTAATGTTTTTCTTCTAGGTGATGCACATTGTTTCCCGTCCATGAAATCTTCATTAAATGATGCATTACCCTTAAGACGATTTCATAACAGATCTCATCCTGCCCCTTATTGCTTACTGTTGAACACTTCATTCAAAATAATTGAAATAGTAATACATGTTCAAACACAAAAGATTAGTGCATAATCTATAGCCTTAAAACACATATATTATATATACACATATATTTATATAGTTATTTATTTACTTTAGAGGGAGAAATAAGACAAGAATGTATTGTCAGTGAAGAATCCACAGCCAGAGATTTTTACTCTACATATACTTTTGCTAGAGAAGATTGCCCTCTGCTGTTAAAAATTTGTGACAGTTCAGTTGAGTTGATTGGCACATTTCTTGAAAATATTTATCTTTATTATTCAAGAATTCTCCCCAAAATAATCTTCCTTAGAATAAAACATGTTATTATTGAATATAAAAATATTAGATAATGAGTAATCTCCCTTATTCAACCTTATGAATATTATAATTACCACCTTGGTAATTATTGCTAAGGAAAATATTATTTTAAAGTCTGACTTGATACTGGTGTTTGATATTGATATTGGATATTGAACCAATCTAATATATATACTGAAGTTTCAGTTTTGGTCTTTGTTAGAAGAATTCTACCAAGCTATGTGTGAAGAGGGAAAAATATCCTAAACTTAATACGGATAACATTCAAGTTGTTAAATTTTCTCTCTGCTTCTATTGCGATCAGAAATATGTGATTGCTTGACTTTTGATAGATACTGTTGGCAATTTATAAGAAAATATAATTTCTCATTGAGAAATAAGGAAATGATAGTTGAACATGTGGGAACAAATCTTTCTGTTGCCATGCTGCAATGAATTTGAGGTTGATCAAGCTTGCTTGGTTATGTGGCAGTAGAATGAAAATGGGATGCCAGTTCCAATAGTAATTAACCAGAATGATTGCAAATGTCTAAATGATGGAACATTAGAGTTGATATGTTTTTTAATACAACTTGACATAGAGTCATGAAGAGCTGTCCTGAGTTGACTCCAAACTGTAATAGAAGCTGCCAGAATAGATAGAAACGTGGCATATCTGCTCATTGAGCAATCATCAGCCTTTACGTAAAGTGCATTGGCCTTGTCAGGTGTGTCACAACATCAAATGTGAAGACATCCATAATTAGATTATTTTGTACTACATATATTTGGAACTCTAGTGCAGTCATTTCTTAACAATGAGAAGAAATGGATAAGATTCCTTTCCCAACTCTGTATTTTGAAGATAGATTTTGAATCCATTTGTTTTCCAATTTTTCTCTCTAAGAAAAGAACATTTCTAAAGATGCCGAGGGAATTGACTTGCTTTCATGTTCTGTGTGCTCTGGTCCACACTGTAATAAGAAGTCTTTAATGTGAGAATACTTTCTGTTTGGATTTTAACCTAAGAAAAATCTGATGAGTTAGTCATAAAAGTTTACATTTTTTTTTTTTTTTAGTTCAGGAAAAAATGAATAGAAATTGTTTTAAGATCACAGAAAACAAGTGATATAGCTAGGATAGAAAATCAAGTTTCCTCTCATATGCTCTTGATTCTGAAAGTCTTTCTATTGTTTTAATGTAAAATTGCTAGAAAGAGGTTAATACTTGCTTGACTAAAATTTTATTTCAAAATTTAGTTATCGCTGTCAGGGAAGTGTGACTTTTCTCTGAGTGTTGTTAAAATTATTAAAATACTTGGAGAAAACAACTTCTTTTTCACTCTGTATCGATTTTCAGTGTGTTAACTCTTCAATGTAAATAAAGATTAGTTATATTGCGCTTTTAGAAATAAATTCAATATTTGTTATCATTCAACAATGATCTGTTGAATACACATTTTTAGTATGAGAGAAAATACCTAAATGTGAAAGAAAATCCATATCCAGCAACAGATTACAATTTCACTGTGGCAACAGAGCATAATAGGTAAAAATGAATATGAGTAACATTTAAACCAAATAATAGACATGTATATGAATAAATGTTTAAAATAAAAATACAAAGCAGTGCTTTTTCAGCTTTATTGAAATAAAATTATGATACAAACTGAACATAATTAATGTATACAATTTGCTGAGTTTGAACATATGTATCTACTTTACCACCACTGCAAAGTATTAAATATATCCATCCCCTCCAAAAGTTTCCTTGTGGCTCTCTTTGTTTGTTTGTGGTAAGAACTGTAAACATAAGATGTACCCTTTTAACAATTTTTAAATGTACAATACTTTATTGTTAACTACAGGTGATATGTTGTACAGCAAATCACTGGAATTTACACACCTTGTATAACTAACTTCATACCCGTTGAACAACAATTACACATATCCCCCTTTCTTCACTCCCTGGTAACCACCAATCTATTGTCTACTTCTAGATGCCTCATATAAGAGGAATCCTGCAGTGTCTGCACTTCTGTGACTGAATTATTTCACTGAGTAACATCCTCCACGTTCATCCATGTTGTTTCAAATAGTAGAATCTCCTTCTTTTTTAAGGCTGAATAATATTTCATTTCCTTCTATAACATTGAAAATATTTAGAAATTTCTAATACTTTGGTTAGATATCTTGCTTTTAAGAGTACAACTTTATTTATTTTGTAGATGTTAACAAAAAAGAAAGGCCTTTAATGAAAAGTTTATATATCATACAAATTTATAAATATGTGTATATTATATATACAAAAATGATAAATATATATCATGTTTATGTATATAATTCATATATCACGTAAGTTTACATGTATAAACTTCATGATAGATAGATAGATAGATAGATAGATAGATAGATAGATAGATGGAGAAAGAGATGGATCAGGTTTCTAGCAACTTTGAGGCTCTCTGTCAGAAATCATCTATTTTTCTACAATTGTTGGAAAATGCTATTTTTAAACTTATGCAAATAAAATTGTCAGTCCTCCTAATAGTCACTCTGTATATCTTAATTTGATTTCAAAACACTAACTGTATGACACAAATTCCATTCCATATGTCATGCCTTACACTATAAGACACACATACAAGCCAGTGAAAGTCATAAAGCCCTCCCAAAAGGATGGTGCCTTTGTTAAAGGAGGTATCTCAGATAATTATATATAACTTTGTCTTTTTATTTGCCCCTCAATGCACTATAAAAGATTGATGATGACTAAGACTCATACTTTTCTTCATAAGTGGGAAAAGACAATAAGGAAAAAGGAGATATGAAAAGAGAATCAATATGAATCTTAGCTAAAGTAAAGAACTTGCTTCGTTGGGTAAGAGATATAGTTAGCAAGGTACATTGTGCCTTTACTCGTGGAAGGCAATGATTAAACTTTATCCTGTAGAATAACATTTGTGAAACTTTGGACCATGTGCTTTCTAATCACCCTGGAGTAATATTTAAGAAGCAATATTGGCCAAACAGTCTTTTCAAACAGAGTATCTGGAGTTGTTTCTAGGTATCTAATACCTTCATTTAAATCAAATGCCCATGTGATGTTTATATAATATACAGATGCTGAAGCACTCTTACAAGCTTTTGGAAATACTGAAGGTTTATGAACATGGAAGAACACTTATGACACATATGTTTTTAGAACATAAAACTGATTATAGACTGAATGGATGGAGAAAAGGCTGGAAAGTAAGAAAACCAGTTGGTCATGTGCAAAGGTTGTACCTGGACTAGAGTTGAGTCAGGATCAATGCAAAGGGTGAGATAAAGTGGAAAAATATTTCGTTAGATGAATCAACTGGACTAGAAGGAATGTATCATTTGACTGAATCAAGGGAGATTTTAGGTTTAACATTTGAGTGACTATAAGGTGATGTTGACATTTGTGGAAGGAAGACCATCATTACTAAGAAATAATGAGGTTCTTTGTTTATCTGGTCAATAATTATCCACATAATCTAATTTTCTCATTTCTGTTTGAACTTTAGACTCCAATGATTTAATAATTTAATTATTCATACCTGATTATTTCCCATTCACATTTATGCCATTTATGTTTCTCAGAAAAAATAAACTAAAAACCAAGAACTATTAGTTAATACATATTACCTAAAACAAATCAGAATACTGGATTAAAGATTATTTTACATGCTGTTGTATATGAAAACTACATTTTTCTGGTCTTCAAGAGTAAAAGAAATAAGTGTATATAACTTGCTTTCACTGTTACAGTTAAGAAATGCATCATTCATCCTTCCTTCAAAATCTGCTACCATTTGATTTGGCCTTTCACTGACCTTAATTTCTCTGGGAACAGGCTCTTGTGAAAATGTTTCATGTCATGTTTGCTCAAGGAAATAGACAAGTGAGAAAAAAAAGTTGTAATAAAGGTTTAGTAAGGAACTGACTGACATTAAAGCAACCTATTCTCTTCAAAATCTTGATTATTGGCCAGAAAGTTCAGAAAAACATTAGAAAATAATGTAAGGGTTGATAGTGGGAAAAAGAAAGGAATAAAGTGATGAAGACTCATTTTCATTCTTTAATTTTTTTAACACAAGAGGAACAGTAAACTCTGGGTGGAAATATATTCTATATAAGAATTCATTTCCTCAAAACCTGAGTGTGAATATGTATAAGTTTAGCTTTATAAATAACTAAAATATGATCAGTCTGTCTTACCTTTAAGATCTTCAATTTGCTGTCAACACTTTTTGCTGTTTTAGAAAAGACTCTATCAATATGCTGAATAAGCACTAAATTCATCGCAGTGCTTCCCAAGTGCTCCTGTTTCACCCTGGAACACTTGACGGAAGGTATTAAAATGCAATCAGGCATAAAATATATTCATATACATTTTACATATTTTAAAGCATATGTGATCATGAGAGAGAAAATGATGCATATGTAAGAGTAGCCAAGGGACTCACATAAGAAGAGTTTCAAGAAATTAGGATTAAAAAAACTTTCAACGTGCCCTCCCCTATCGTCTACCTCCTTCATATACATGCATATTTTGTTATCTAGATGTAGTTATGACTATTAATCAGCCTACTGGGGTTAATTTCCAAATTCTGAGTACAATAGAGGATGTAGAATATTATATGTATTGGGAGAGATAAAACTGGAAAGAAAAGAAAGAAAAAAGGATATTGTTACAATTGAGAATGACACAGCATCCAGGAATGAGAAAACATTAAAAAGGGTTGGTTTATCATGCCACTTTATGCCTTCATGTAATGTGATAGAGATACTTGGAGATAGAGAGTCCAGAAATAGTAAAGGCCAAGTGTAATTGCTCTCTGAGGCGTACACATGAGGAGGGTACCATTGGCCCAAAATAGAGATTCCGAACAGATCTGATATTAAAATATGAATCAAATTGAGTCAGGAATTCTCTCCCAAATCTTTCAACCTGGAGGTAGTAAATGAAAACATAGGTCTCTATCCCGGTGGTAAAAATATTCAAGGGAAGAGTTTTAATGTTCAAAAGGGTCCATATTAGATAAAATAAAATCTCAGAAAGTTGAGACCCAAGAAATTCGTCCCTGGGTCTCCCTGGTCTCTGTTCCTGGGAAAAGGACTGGTGAAGTTGAATCGAAATTACTGTCTCCAGGCAGGAGGCTAACAGAGCTTGACCAGTACCTGGAAACCAGGCTATGAGATGTCAGAGAATCAACATCATATCTTACTCTCATGTATGTATTAAGTACCTGGAACTTAGCAATTTCAAATGTTTGAAAGAAAAAAAAAAGTATGAAGCAAAGAGAGAAATTAAGGTGTGTAGACCAGGCCTCATGTGAATGATTACAATTTAAAAAATGAAGATTACTATATATTCTTACAGTTTATTCTTACTCATGCACAGTGTGATTTGCAAATTAGCCTTAGTAGCTGAAGACAACAGGATAAATTTCAGAATCCACTCAATTGAGAGACTGAGCTTCCTTGCATATCTTCTGCTTTAATCAATATGCAGAGTAGAAGTCTTCATTTGGAAGCAGAGAAGCTAGTTGGAGAATCATGGACTAACATACCAAATCCTAGGACTTTCTTGATTCACTCTGCTACATACTTTTCTTTATTTTCTGGATCCATGTGGCTATGCATCAATGTACATCCATCAAAATCTGCCAGAAATAACTACATTTGTACAAATAATTAGAAAAGATTTTATTGTATCCAAAATTATCCTTTAGAAAAAAAGAAAATTGCCTTATAGAGCCCCTCATGAAATAGAAAGTGTTATCAGTTGGTTTATTTTCAACAATACACAACTGCTTGAGTTAGACCTTGCTGGCTACTCCTTGCTACTCAGTGTGGACCTTTCAGATCCAAGTATTAGTATCATTCAGGAACAGACTGGGACTGCAGTATTCCAGGTCCACTCCAGACCTACTTTGCATTTTCTTAAGATCCTTGGGGGATTCACATCCACATTAAACTTTGAAAAGCAATGGCCTATTAATTAGTTTTAGGCCTAGAATTGTATAGAGGTTTTCTGACTAAATCAAGTAGGAGGCCAAGAAATTTAACAGAGATTTAGTTATTTTTCTTTCTTAGTGTTGTAGCTTCACAACTGAAATCCTTTGTGTCAGTCTGTGTGTGTGTGTGGTGGGGGTGCAGGTATGTGTGTATGTGTATAATTTTTCTCTTAACTGTAGTGTTTGAACAAATAAGTAAGGGTAAAGACTTGATAGGCTGGGCGCGGTGGCTCATGCCTGTAATCTCAGTGTTTTGGGAGGCCAAGGCGGGTGGATCACGAGGTCAGGAGATCAAGACCATCTTGGCTAACACAGTGAAACCTCATCTCTACTAAAAAAATACAAAAAATTAGCCGGGCGTGGTGGCGGGCACGTGTAGTCCCTACTACTCTGGAGGCTGAGGCAGGAGAATGGCATGAACCTGGGAGGCGCAGCTTGCAGTGAGCCGAGATAGCACCACTCCACTCCACTCCAGCCTGGGCGACAGAGCAAGACTCCGTCTCAAAAAAAAAAAAGAAAAAAGAAAAAAAAAAAGACTTGATGATAAAAGGAAACTTACACCCTTGTTCAGTGTAGTGGAAACAACAGCAAGCAGAAGGACTGTAACTAATTGGAGAATTGGAGACTGAAGCTGGTATCTCAAGGAGGCTACTGACACAGCCCATTCAAATTGGAGCCATCTAAGAATGCAGCCCCAGAGTTGCCAGATCTTCAGATTTTTCAACATATAAAAACAAATTGTTTCATGCAGAATTGTTCACTTGTATTAACATTTAATTAAATGTTATTTAAAAAAGAAAATAAAAACTACCCAGATCAACACTTTATGGACCATAAACCATCCAATGTTCAGGTTACTATTTTTGATCTGTTTTAGTATTGTTGAGTACATACTTATTTGAAAATCCATGCCGTGTATTGAAGCTGATATTTTCCTGTATTATTTTAAGTCTGCCCTTAAAATAATACCCAAACTTATTCTTAGGAAACCTAAATTTGAAGTCTTTGGTATCAATAAACTTCATACTAATATTTGCAGGCTCTCTCTCACAAATAATATATACCTATTAACTTGTATTACCATTTATGTTTCTCTGAAACTGCTCACACAAAAAATATTTCAGAATTTCATTTATTGCAAGCTTGCTATGTGTCAGTCACTCTTTTATCACTTTAGAAACTCAGTTAATCTTCAAAACATCCCTGAGTAAGTAGTATTGTTTTCTCTATTTCACATTTAATTGAATGAAGGTTGAGGGTGGGGGGTAAGTATTCAGAAAAAAAGAAAACAGAGACTTCCTTTCTATTAACTCAGGACAGCTAAAGTCTCCAGGTTATCTAGGTGGTTTTTAGCTTCCAGAATTGCCAAAGGCCATCTTCCCACCCAGGCCAGCTTAAGGCCTGAAGCCAGTCAAATCTCTCTTGGCAGCTAGATCACTGCCTATTGAATTTCAGCCCTTCTTCCTTCTAAGGGAGGGCAGATATCACACATTTTCTCATCGTAAGGGTCATGTCATCTGACACTCCTATAACAAAAGACAAATGAAAAGCATAACCTACTTAATCAAAAGTTTTGATATATTTAATCAAAATCTAATAGATTCAACTAATCAAAAGTTTATAGCAGCCTTCAGAATGAAGACCCAAAGATACTAGGAAAACTATTTTTATGCTTAGGTTCAGTGAAGAATGGATAGCTATGCAGAAATATGATTGGACACAAAGGGTTTGATCTAATGCTAGTAGACTGAGGGGTAAACCCAACAATGCCTTTCTGTTCAGATCCTTCTTGACCTGTCTGTAGCATTCCTTCCTCCTGTGTATGGGGAAGAGCTCCTTGGAAATGAGGGTCTTATAAGCTACTATTGGAAAAATATTAAAACTGCAAGCAAATACAAAAAACAATTTTGAGAGGATTTCAAAAGTAAACCAAACCAGAAAATGTGAAGAAATGACTCATATGATTGTCTTTCCTGGTTTTTATTTGTTGTTGTTGTTGTTTTGGTCCTATTTTAACTCCGATATGACCATGCAACAAGCAGAGGGGAGCTTCAGTGGAAGCAAAAGCTCCAAAAGAAGCTTTTCTTTTTGTAAAAGAAAGGGAGTAAAACAGAAGGCGAAGAAAGGGAGTACTTGGAAGAAGGTCAATATGGGAAAATCTGCCTGTTTTCATTTTTTTCTTTTTTATTCTCTTATAGTTTGGCCCTAGAGGCAGGTAAGCATTTTGAAGTTGCAGCTGCCATAGCAGCCTAGAAAACTAAAGCTCCAAGAGAAACTCACAGTTTGTGGTGAGAGAAGAGGTAAATGGACCTCGTAAGACAGAGTATGAAGAGTGTTCCTTATAAAAGAGAACAGAAGATAAAACATCCCCTAAATCTGTGTGTGAAGTGACCAAGGTCTCATGCTCAGGATATGTCCAAAATTTGCAGGATATAACTATATCAGCATAGCAAAGACATGAAAAATAAACAATCATATAAACCACTGCTCAAAGTCCCAACAGTGTTACGTGCTTGGAGCAAACCTAAATTAGCATAGAATAGGTTTTGAAAACTGAACTGGTGCTAGTACTGCTGTCCACAGAAAGAAGATAAAACTGGTCTAAAACCACCTGGATTAATTGTCTGCTAAAACAATACTAAGCAGAATGAAACAAAAAGTTAGTATTCTTTAGAGATTTTTAACAGTACCTAGAATCTCACAATTTAGTATTCAAAATGTTTGAGATACCACCTAAAGTTATTAACATACAAAGAATTAGGACAATGTGAGACGAGGGAAAGGGAAAAGTCACCATTTCTCAAAGAAAAAGCAATTAATTGAAGCCAACCTTGAGATGATTCAGATGTGGGATTATCAAGGACTCTAAAGCAGCTATTATAACTGTGCTCCATCAAATACAGTTATAATCCTGAAATAGATGAAGAGACAGATGTTCTCAAAGAGAAACAGAAACTTTAAAGGAACCAAATGCTAGTTTTGACATAAAATATACAACATTGGAAATAAAAATTTCACCTGATACCCCTAATAACAATAAAGAAGGCAGGGGAGAGACATGGCTTTAGGATAGAGAAGCAGAAATTATTTCATCTAAAGCACAGAGAGAATGAAGATTGCAAATAATAATAATGAAAAGGCAAATAAAGCTGAGTCTTGGACCTGTGGATAATATTAAAAAGGCCTGATAAAGCTAACTATGGAGTCCCAGAAGGAAAGGAGATTGAGGTGATTCAGAAAATTTATATGAGGCAATAAAGACTAAAAATTCTAAAATTTTATGAAAAATATAAATTTACCATGTCAGGAAGCTTACAAACTCCCCATGAAAAAACTCCAGAAAACCGTGATCAGAAGAGTACTATGAAAGCCTGACAACCAAAGCAAAATACTGAAAGTAGATAAAAATTACATATTGTATACCATGAAATAAAAATACAAGTAATTATGATTTTTTCATTAGTAACCATGGAGGCAAGGAGACAGTGGAACTTCTATAAAGTACTGAAAAGAAAAGCACTGTCAACCTAGAATTCTAAATCTGGCAAAAATATTCTTCAGGAATGAGGCAAAATAAATACATTCTTAAATAAAGGAAAAGTATGACAAATTTTCAACAGTAGACATGCTATAGAAGAAATACTAAAGCAAGTTTTTTATGCTGAAGTGAAATGCTACCACAGGGAAACTTAGAGCTTCAAGAGGAAAATAAACCAGTAAAAGTAGTAAAATCTGGGTTAATCAACAATTATTCTTCTACTTTTAAAAAATATACATAAGATATTTTTTAAATATAGCACAAGATATAACATTGTGTGGCAGAACTTCAGTGATTATAGATGTAATACATAGAAAATTATAAAAGGGGAAAATAAAGGGAGATACAGTTTTAAGTTTTCTACATTTTACTTGATATGGCATAATATTAAGACTAAGTATTCTGTGAAAGGTGATATATATATTTTAATCCCTAAAACCGCTTAAAATAATAAATATTAAAATCAAATACCAAATAATAAAACATTAAGATATTCTAAAGGAAAATAATTAAATGAGATTTTTCATTTAAATATTTTCACATGTTTAATATATATATCTAAATAGGGACTGTTTAAGAGGAGTGTACATTATGCATATTTCCAAAATTACTTGACTATGCAGACTAAATGCTTAGAGGAATATAGATGTGATATAAGCATAATTTATTATTCTAGTGCAGGAAGAAAATTGTATGAGATATTCAGTTCTACTGAAAAGATGATAGCTAAGTTTTCATTCAGTTTTATTTTCATTCTTCCATGTGCACAAATGGAAATAGAATGAATGAATTATAAAGAGCTGGCACAGAACTTGACTGGTCACATTTTTGATCTGATGGTACAATACTAAGTCAATAGTGAGGTAAAATTGATAATCACAGCAAAGAGAGCATTGGCAAGAGCAAAGTCCTAAGTGGTATAGATTCAAAACAAAAATGGAAGTATTAGAGGAGGAATAGGAATGAAAGGAGCAATCTAGATGTAGGAAAGTGCTAAGATATATCAGTCAGGGTACTTAGATACAAATAACAGAAATTAGCTTTCATCATTTAAGAAAAAGAGCAAATGAATACAATTATATCAGGCAGCTCAGGGTATTGCTTGAATCCTGGAAATCTGGATTTAGGGATATGCAGGCAAATATAATACAACAACAATTATAATTGATCCAAAGGAGATGCTGCTTTCAAATAACACCAAATGCTATAAACGGAGGTAACATTATATGCCAGTGTAGCACTCCTGAAACTTCAGCAAGAATTCAGTTTTAAATTTTGACTCGCCACTGAGAGAGTTCTCTGTCGATGCCTTGACCATAGAAGGGGGGTATTTGATTGGTAAAACCAATGGCACTAGCTCAACATAGAGGCTTTTATGTAAATATGTGGTATTCATTTCAGGTATGCTGTACAGGCAATCAGTTATGAAATAGAAATGCACGTTCATAGGGGCTTAGCTATTAGTACGTCAGAAAGGTGACTCTCCAAGCCCAGCTACTACAAACACTTTATAATATTTTTATAAATTATCCTGTATAATACACAATGTTGATAAATGTTCCTTAGAAATACTAACCATGATAATTAAACCTCCTACTCTCACATTTCTTCCACATTATAACTGGAGTTATCAGAGTTAATGAAGTTTCTTACTAGTCAATGAAGTAAGGCAAGTAAAAACTATAGATTACAGAGTGATAAAAACAATTATTACTTGTAGATAATAGGATTGTAGTACATAAGAAATCTTAGGACTCACCAACTAAATGATTACAATGATAAAATGTATTCCATAAAATAGGTATACATATCTCATATGTCAAATATATTTCATAAAAATAAATATGCAGAAATCATTGATTTATAAATATTAACCATTGTAAAATAAAATTTAACAAAATGTATAAAATCACCAAAATTTTGAAGTGCCAAGAAATAAACCTAACAACATTTGCATAAGAATTTTGTGACAATCATAAATAAATGGGCAGTTGTATCATGGTTATGGATGAGATACATCACTACTAAAAATATTAATTGTATCTAAACTAATTTAGATGTTTAATTAAATGACAATAAAAAATGTCAGTATGATTTTAAACACTGTTCTAAAATGTATATGAAAATGCAACTAATTAAGAATAGCCAAAATAATCTTTAAGGAGAATATAGATACTTTGGTAAAAACAATGCAGAATTGTGTAATAAGAGCCATGTAGATCACTCTGACACCATAGAGGTTAGAAAAAGAGCCACACAGATATGGACAACTTTTAAGCCATTTGAAGTTTTATGTACCCCAGGATCCAGTAAGTATACTCCTAAAGCCCTATAATTTTATGAGCATAAGAAGAAACATAGAAGACAGATTTATTCATAATGTCCCCCATCTGGAAGTGTTTCAAATGTCTATCAAGAGCAGAATTCTTAAGTGAAAGGTGGTACCTAAATGCAGTGGAGTACTATACTCCATTACAATACTATATCTCATTATGCAAATGAAAATTAACTACATCTTCAAGAATCAATATGTATGTGATTTACAAATATAATATTGAGTGAACAAACTAATGGAAGAATTCATAATTATTCTGAAAAGTTAATAAACAGGCAATTAAAAAAAAATCTAATTTTTTTTCCATCAGGGTTAGACAGCAGAATATGATCATGAAGGAGCACACAGGGAGACTTTAAGTTATTGCAAATATGATGGTTAATTTTATGTGTCCACATAAGATTCCCAGATAACTGGTCAAACATTATGTGAATGTGTCTTTTGAGGATGCTTTTGGATGAGATTAACGTGGTAGATCTAGTGTCACAGATTGCGTTCCCTGATGGAGGCATGCCGCCTACAACTATTTGAAGGCCTGAGTAGAACAAAAAGTCTGACTTCCTAGAGTAAGAAGAAAATCCTTCTGCCTGGCTGCCTTTCAATCTAGGAGACAGGTTTTATTCTGCCTTCAGACCGAAACTGAAACACTGGCTCTTCCTTCGTCTGAACCTATATGTATGTATGCATGTTTTTGTGTACATACCAATAAACATACAACACTGAAACATATGACTTAATATTATTTCATTTTTAAAAACATTTAAACTTTTATTTTAGATACAGGGGATACATGTGCAGCTTTGTTACATGGGTATATTGTACCCATGTGGTGGTGACCATAATACCCAATAGGTAGTTTTTCAGCCCACATCCCCCCTACCTTCCTCTTTTCTCCAGTAGTCTGCAGTGTCTACTGTTCCCATGTGTATGTCCATGTGTGCTCAGCGATTAGCTCCCACTTAGAAATGAGAAGATGCAGTATATTGTTTTCTGTCCCTGCATTAGTTCACCTGAGATTATGGCCTCCAGCTCCACCCATGCTGCTGCAAAAGACGTGATTTCATTCTTTCTTATGGCTAAGTAGTACTCCATGCTGTATATGTGCAACATTTTCTGTATCCAATCCATCATTGATGAGTACCTAGATTGATCCCATGCCTTTGCTACTGCGAATAGGGCAGTGATGAAACATGAGTGCATCCGTCTTTTTGGTATAATAATTTATTTTCCTTTAAGTGTATACCCTGGAATGGGAGTGCTAGGGCAGATGGTAACCCTATTCTAAGTTATTTTAGATAACTTCAAACTGCTTTCCACAGTGGCTCAACTAGTTTACATTTCACCAACAGTGTATAAGCATTCACTCTTAATCTGCAGCCTCAAAAGCACTGTTTTTTGTTTTGTTTTGTTTTGTTTTTACTTTTAACTTTTAACTTTTTAGAAATAGCCATTTGACTGGCATGAGATGTTGCCTCATTGTGGTTTTAGTTTGCATTTCTCCAATGATTATTACTGATAAGCATTTTTCATGTTTGCTGGCCATTTATATGTCTTATTTTGAGAAGTATCTGTTCATATTCTTTGCTAATTTCTAAACAGGGTTATTTGTTTTTTGCTTTTTATTTGTTTAAGTTCCTGATAGATTCTGAATATTAGACCTTTGTCAGAATCATAGTTTGCAAATATTTTCTTCCATCGTATAGCCTGTCTGTTTACTCTGTTGGTAATTCCTTTGCTGTGCAGAAGCTCTTTAGTTAAATTATGACCCACTTGTCATTTTTTTTGTTGTTGTTGCAATTGCTTTTGGGGACTTAGCCAAATACTATTTGTCAAGGTCAATGTTGAGAAGAGTATGTCCTAGGTTTTCTTCTAGGGTCTTTATAGTTTGTGGTCTTACCTTTGAATTTTTAATCCATATTGAGTTAATTTTTTATATGGTGAAAGGAAAGGGAGTAGTTTCATTCTTATACATAGAATTATCCAATTATCTCAGCACTATTTGTTGAATTGAGAGTTCCTTCCCTATTGCTTGTTTTTGTCATTCTTGCCAGAGATCAGATGGTTCTAAGTGATCAGATTTATTTATGAGTTTTCTATTCTGTTCCATTGGTCTATGTGTCTGCTTTTGTACTTGTACCATGCTGTTTTGGTTACTGTAGACTTATAGTGCAGTTTAAAGTCTGATGGTGTGATGCCTCTGGCTTTGGTCTTTTTGCTTAGGATTGCTTTGGCTATTTGGGGTCTTTCTTGGTTCCATATGAATTTTAGAATAGCTTTTTTCTAGTTCTGTGAAGAATGACATTTGTAGTTTGAGAAGAGTAGAATTGAATCTCTAAATTGCTTTGGGGATTGTGGCCATTTTAACAATATTGATTCTTCTGATCTATGAGCATGGAATCTTTCTTAATTTATTTTCATCATTTCTATTTTCTTTCAGCAGTGTTTTGCAGTTCTCCTTGTAAGGATCTTTCACCTGCTTTTTAAAATGTCTTCATAGGCATTTCATTGTCTTTGTGCCTATTGTAATTGAAATTGTGCTCTTGATTTGACTCTCAGCTGAGACTTTATTAGTATATACAAATGCTACTGATTTTTGTACAGTTAGTTTGTCTCCTGAAACCTTACTAAATTTTTTTATCAGTTCTAGTAGCCTTGGGCAGAGTCTATACAGTTTTCTAAGTATATAATCACATTATCAGCAAAGAGAGATACTTGGAGTTCTTCTTTTCCTATTTTACTGCCTTTCATTTCTTTCTCTTGCCTGATTACTCTGGATAGGTAGGACTTCCAGTTCTAAGTTTAATAGGAGTGGTGAGAATTGGCATCCTTATCTTGTTTCAGTTCTCACAGAGAACATAATGATAAGAGGTATAATCCATAAGACTATCCTAAATACATAGATGCCCAGAATTAGAGGACCCAGAGTAATAAAACAAGTTCTTCTTGGCTTACAAAAAGACCTAGACAACCACATGATAGTAGTGGAAGACTTCAACACCCACTGGCAGCTTTAGACAGTTTTTTTTTTTTTTTTTTTAATACGGAGTCTTGCTCTGTTGCCCAGGCTGGAGTGCAATGGCACCATCTGGCTCTCTACAAGCTCTGTCTCCCGGATTCATGCCATTCTCCTGCCTCAGCCTCTCAAGTAGCTGGGACTACAGGTGCCCGCAACCACGCCCAGCTAATTTTTTTGTATTTTTAGTAGAGACTGGGTTTCACCTTGTTAACCAGGATGGTCTCTATCTCCTGACTTCTTGGTCCGCCCACCTCGGCCTCCCAAAGTGCTGGGATTACAGGTAGATCTTTGAGGCAGAAAACTAACAAAGGATTATGGACTTAGACTCGACAGTTGATTAACTGAACCAAACGGACATCTACAGGATGTTCCTCCAGCAACTACAGTATATATATTCTTCTCATTGGCACACAATCACATACTCAGTCATAAGTAAGTCTTGATAAATTAAAAAAAAAAAAAGTCATAGCAAGCACACTCTCAAACCACAGTGGGATGAAAATATAAATCAATAGCAAGATCTCTCAAAACTACACAAATACATGGAGATGAAGTAACTTGCGCCTGAGTAACACCTGGGTGAACACCGTAATTAAGGCAGAAATAAAAAATTATTTGAAATAAATGAAAATGGGGATACAACTTACCAAAATTTCTGGAATGCTGCTAAAGTAGTATTAGGAGATAAGTTTATAGCCCTAAATGCCTTCATCAAGAAGTTGATGAATTACAATTTTAACGTTTTACCTAAAGGAACTAGACAAAAAGAAAAAATAAAACCCAAAGGTAGCAGGAGAAAATAAAATTAGAAAACTTAAAGAATTGAGATGCAAAAATCCATACAAATAATTAATGAAAGCAAGAGTAAACTCTGAAAAAATAAACAAGATCGATAGACCTCTAGCTGGAATAATTTTTTCATTATGCCTTTAGAGTTAAGTGCATACTATTACAGTTTCTATATTGAAAATGCTATTCACTAGTCAGACGCATTTAAGAAACTAAAAGAATGAACTATAATACTCTGATTTTGATTTTGATAGAAATGTATACTTTACAGAGTTCTTTAACATATTTGTGTAATTTAACCATGTTTTGACATTTCATAAAGCAAAGTAGATGTAATGTATATTCCCAATTACTGATTCAATTATTTTTATGTTGTAGTATTCTTTTGGAAAGTAAAGTGGCACTTTGGGCAGCCATATGACATATGTCAAGTAGAAAAGATAGTTTAGTAATTTGAAGCATTAGTTATTCAGTCTGTTTCATCATCTATCCTGTGAACCAAGAAACAATATAATTGATACAAAATTGACTGTCCTTCATACTTTCTATTCATTTCCATATTCATGTCAAACATACAATCTAGTTTACTTATAAATATATCTTACAGGAGAGAAACTACATTATGATCACTTCTGAGGGACAAAAATTGTAACAGGATTTGTCATGTTTCATAATTAGCACTTATGTCTGTCACCAATTATCAATCCTAATCTAATATTCTATTAGTAATTCAAACACCATATTTAAGAATAGTACAGAATAACTAGAACTTCCAGAACATTGAAATAGTGGCTCATTGTGATGGTTCTGAGATACCTTTGAGAATATGATGGAAGCCATATAATTTCTGACCAGAAATATACTATACACAAAAATTTGCATAAATTACAAAGAGCTTAAAGATGCTGTGAAACCACTGTAGTAATGGGACTCCATCGGCCCACTGAGATTTCAGATATGTGGTGGATTTGCCGGTGAAATAATACGTCAGAGATAAGTTTGTCTCAGAAACTTTCGTCTTCTCTTAAGCTAAAATTAAACCATATATTTTGATGGTTTCACTTTCTTTTGCCACTTATGTTTGTTTAGAAGAAAGCTTCAGCACAAAAAAGCAAATATTTACATAACAATGTTTTATGAGAATTAAAACTCACTACCTAGATT
The DNA here is from genome assembly GCF_001698545.2 of Rhinopithecus bieti. Taxonomy (NCBI): domain Eukaryota; kingdom Metazoa; phylum Chordata; class Mammalia; order Primates; family Cercopithecidae; genus Rhinopithecus; species Rhinopithecus bieti. Next base: position 3,219,803 of record NW_016806443.1, read on the forward strand.
ACCGCCGATAAAATAAATGAATATTTTAAACAAAGAAAAGTAAAATATGTGATGAAAATGAAAAGTTTAACTCCTAGGGAAGAATTTTATTATGTGCTAGCCATTTCTATACTAGAATTTAAGCAGACTGTGAGACTCCATAAGAAAAGAAGGTGACAGAGAATTTGTAAGTATACTTTTCAGGAAAGGTTAGCAACTATTTCTTTTCTTTGTATGTCTCATGTTTTTATTGCGGAATACACAATACGTAAGATAAAATAAAATGTAAATATAGATTTTGAAGAATGATTTATGAAGACAAAATTCTTACAAGTATTTCTAAAGTAATATACTGACTTTTGCCTATAATAGTCTGGGTTTCCCAGAGAAACAAAACCAGTAAGATGTATATATGAATAGAAAAAAATAATTATAAAGAATTGGTTCACACAATTTTGAAGACTTACACATCCCAAGATCTTCAGTCAGCAAACTAGAGAGAAATATAAATCTATATATGCATATAGAGACATATGTGTGAAGATCAATGTGTTTAAATGAGCTAAAAAGAATGAAACATCTCATATGTTTATACATATGTACATAAATGTGTGTGTATATAAGTATATGTAATCATTAATTATCAACTAGTATCTCCATGCGTAACTATAGAAGCTCTAAATAATACTTTAAGTTACTAGGCTATTGAAAACTATTGCACACTCTCTACTGATGAGCATTTATAACATTAGGTGCTTTACTCAAATATATTTCCAAAATTTTAACATTAAATAAAATGTACTCCCTAAAACTGTAATAATTTATTTTTGATAACTTTGATGACATTACGTTATCAATACTTCCAATTAACTCTATTTGCGTGTGTAACTTTTTCTTATTATAAATGCAAATGTATTGAGTAACAGTTCCACACTCCACAATGCAGAAGATTAGCCAATATGCTACACACCAGACACAAGGGATATACAATGATGCCAAAAATATGTAAATTAAATAATTTTATTTTAGTTTGTTAAAATAATACCCTTTGACATTTTTATTTTGCCTTTAAATGTTCACTACAGACTCTTATAAGCTGAAAGGGAAAGTACCTGTATACATCATCATTTTGATATGAATTTTCTTGTTTGTGAATGGACTTTCAAATGGTAAAGATCAACTGCCTTTTAATGTTAACAAATTGATCAGGTTTTTGTAAATTTGGAAAAATATGTTAAAATAAGATAAATAATCCATAGGAAACTAGGGAAATAAAAATATCTTTTCATGTCACTTGAAGTACGAAGGCCATAGATCTTTATAGTTTCACTGAGATAAGTGATCTCAGTGAAAAGACAGGGCTTACTTTCCATGAAAATGTCAGATATCATGGGATTAATTTCATTTTACATAAATATATTGTTAAAGATTATATTCCGCATAAAAGCTAAAATACATTTATTTCTAAACATACAACTAGTAAATAAATCACTAAAGATTCTAGATTTACAATATTCTTATTTTACAGTTGGAATGGCAATTTAAAATGTTTACAAACAATGATCTCAAAGTCTTTATAGTTGATCACAATTATAAAAAAATACCAATACCAAAGTTCCTCAGGTTATTAAGCAGGAGTTAGAAAGGAAGATACAGTGAAAATAAAGTTCAGCTTGAAGGGAGTGATATGTCTAAATGTTTTCAACCATTTGAAAGTTTGACAGAAGATAATATTTATTTCATTTTGGTGCAAAAAAGTTTTTCTTTGCGAAATCAAAAAAATTGGCTGTACACATGAACACTGTATCATTACAGTATGTGCTACCTATTTTCTTATGGCAGAAACAATTGCCTCAAATATTTTGTCGATATATAAAATTATTTGTGGCATGTGGCTGGGCGCGGTGGCTCACACCTGTAATCCCAGCACTTTGGGAGGCCGAGGCGGGCGAATCACAAGGTCAGGAGACTGAGATCACCCTGGCTAACACGGTGAAACTCCGTCTCTACTAATGATACAAAAAATTAGCCTGGCTTGGTGGAGGGCGCCTGTAGTCCCAGCTACCAGGAGGCTGAGGCAGGAGAATGGCGTGAACCCGGGAGGAGAAGTTTGCAGTGAGCCGAGATTGCGCCACTGCACTCCAGTCTGGGCGACAGGGCGAGACTCCGTCTCAAAAAAAGAAAAAAAAAAATTATCTGAGGCATGTTTGATACCAGTTATTTGGTTACATATAAAAGTGGAAGGTGCCATTTAAATATTTTATTACTGTTCCAAGAAAATATAAGACAATTCCTCTATATATGAGACAGAGGTGGCAGGAATGGAATAAAGAAAAATATTTTTAATTCTCATTTAAGACATAATTTAATAAAATAGAATGTCACACAAATTATAATTAGAAACAGATGATAATATTTTATAAATTAAATGACTAAGTATTATCAGGTCTGTAGCCTTTAAAACATATTTTGAAATAAAATATAGACATTAAAAAGTAAAGTAGAGTGAATTTTAATTTTTCAGAAGAAAGTTTAGTAATAAAAATATAAATTAAATAATAAATACTTAAAATGATACAAGGAGAATGAATTGACTAAATTTTGACAAGTCCAATGTTTATTTGGAGCAATCTGTCATCTTAAGAATTTAAGATCTTCTTGAACTTTCATGTCTTTTTCTAAAATTTATGGATCGTATTTTAATACTCTTTTAAATAAATATTGTTAAAATTACAGTAATGATAAGAGATACACAGTCTAATTTGGAGAAGTATTTTTTAAAAATATTTGTTGTGGAAGTTTCCAACTTCCCATAACATTTTGCGCCTTTTGATGGTGCTAAATTTTCCAACTATCAATTTCTTCTCACAACCTTTTTATTTTAATTTGTTCTTTATCAAGAACAACAAAAGCACTTGTTAGATGTTCCTTTCACATAACCTGTTTACCGGTGTGTTTGTGTTAATGTTTGCTTGTGTGTGTGTGTACTCTGATAATAGATGAAAGTGGCGTGTCCCATCCCCAAAGATACATTGTTTGCTAAACAGGATCAGAGTCTTAGGTTCTAAAATGATGAAAAGTTCACAATTGTTTAGGTTTCCTCTGGAAAATTAGAAAGCAAGTAAGATGAATGTTTGCATCAGGGCCCTTGTTGTGCCTGAAGTTGAACCATGCAGCGATTGACTGCCTTGCTCACAATTTTCAAAGTAGAAAAAAAAAAAAAAAAACCTCCTAGCATTCCATGTCCAAGATTGAGCTCATTTAGACAAACAAAACATTTTCCATATATAATGACCCTGTATCAACCTAAATTTTTCACAATATTAAGAATTTTTAAAAATATATTGGCATGATTAAATTTTTAAAAAGTCAAGGATGAATATCTTTGACTAAATATCTTAAACATTAAAATGTACCTAATTCTTAAGTGCGACCAGACTTGAAATTGTTAGTTTTCATTCTTTCTTGAGCTTTTAGCTCTGGTTTTGTTTGGAGTTTAATTGGTGTTTTCACCATAAAACACTTCAGATTCGTGGTGTGCTATCTTTAAAACTATTCTTTAAACAATAGCACAATTTCATATTTCTTAATTACAATTTTCATTGAGCAGAATTAGCTCTAAATGATTTTTGACTGTTTCCCAAATTTAAATTCATTCTTAAATAGTAAAGATTCTCTATTATCATAAACATGAAAAGGAAGCAACAATCCCCAACAGTGCTATAAAATTGTTTTTATGCAACGATAGCATGCTTCCAAAGTAACTGTTAGACATGGACTAGTGCTTTTGGAAATGTTCAAGTTCTGTTATATTTTTAAGGCAGTTTTATTTTATAGTCACTAATAGTAAGTAATACTACAGATAAGAAAGTATAAATTATAAGTAGTCTCAAACAATTTTTGGAATCATGGAAATAATTTGTATCTTAAAAGTCAGCAATTCAATTCTCCTAAATTGGAACTGCTGAGATTTAATCTAGATTGAGTTTATGTTTACTGTTGTACTTTTAAAAAAATACAAGTGTTAAAATGCGCTGGAGCATACAAGATTTCAAGAGGCACCTTTAGCATACACAAAAGAAAGTATTCAAAAACTTTAACAGCATTATGGTTAATTAAAAGCATTGCTCATTTTGTGATTAAAGTAGTCTTTAAAGGGTTTATCTAATTCAAAATTGTTTTATCCACAAGATTTTAAAAGAGATGTGCTTTTTTTAAATGTTTGCAATATTTGGAATATCTACACTTTCCAAATGTAATGAATACGTTGACAGATATATACACACACATATATATACACATATACATGTGTATATATATGGTTGCATATTTTATTGCATATTATGCAGATATTATGTGGTTGCATATACAATATTGCATATTACATATGCAACCACATATATAAAGTTATAATACTTTCTCCTTTAAAGCTAAATATATACATTTCTACTGGAAGTGAAATAGCCACACAAATCAGGAACAGAGGCAGCATCTCTCAATAAAGCGTCTTTCAGAGATGTTAAGGAGGGGTGGCATCTGGCAGCAACAGCATAAATGCAAGGTGAGTCCTAGCTGGACTCATTAAGTTTAACCTTTGGTGTGCCACTTAAACTTTGATACCTGGAGCTAAATAATCATAATCATGAAGAACTAACACAAATGACTGATACACCTATACACTTAACAGGAAATGTTTGGAGACATGCATGACCTTCTTAAGCCCAACATGACGTCAGCAAAGCTGCATCCTCACCCAGAGGAGAAAGAAGAGTTGGTGCTCTTGAACAATGCCACTCTTTCAGCTTTGTAGAACTATGGAAAGCCCATTTCTTCACAAAGTATTATTTTAACTGAATTGTTCTGATTCTGAATTTGGTCTAATGATCCTAATCCTTTTACATACATGGACATTCTGAAATGTGAAAGATTAGCTCCAATTTCAATGTTTATAATTCTTGATCACTTTTTAGGCCCACAAACATCATATCAGCCAATTTAAAATGTATTTTTATTACTTTAAAGGTGGCTATGTAAGGTGGAACTGATATACTTGCCAGTAAAATATGATAATTTATGTCGTGTTGGTGGTCAATTCCAAATCAATAAATTGTTTTAGCAGGCAGTCATTTTCCTTGAAATGCTAATTTCATTTTTCCGCAGTATTGTGGACCTCTTATAATAACCTCAAGTTATAAATTTTCACCACTTGAAAATGAAATTTTTTTTGTTGTAAAATAGCGTTTGACAAGGATATTGAAATAATGATTGTAGAAGTTTGTACTGCTTTTGGATTCATCTTCTAGTTATTCTATGCACTTCCAATGGTATAAAATATTATTCTATACATTTTAGATTTTCAAACTGATAAAAATCTTTGAAAGAATAAAATATATTACATGATTTCACTGACTACAGTTCTTTACAGAAGATCTCAATCCAAAATACTTAATAAAAATTTGTGTAAACTAAGAGTCAAATATTTTCATAGTTCAGTAATAATGTTACTATTGTTAACAATAGTAATGAACTAATAGATAATATTGATAAAGTTATATTATTTTATGTGTCTAAAGCAGGAATTCATAATCTGTATGTAAAGTCAGTATAGTCCCTCCAGAGACTGTGAATGGGTTTGAGGGATTGGTAAACCTAAAAATTTTGTGTGTGGATATTTGCAAATGTGAATATACACACGTTTATTTTCTGTTAAGGAGCTTCCTTCAATGTACAACTATACATTTGGCCCAGGAAGAACTAAGAGGGATAAGACTGACTTTAAACCCGGATGTAATATGTGGCATTCCCACAAAAGATACGATGAGAAAGAAAAATGCCTATTTGATATGATTTGCTTGACTAACTTTATAGTCAGAATAACCAGGTATCCTTGCTTATAGAACAGTCCTAGTTTACATACATTGTACCTCCTTAACTATTAGTGAAGATTGCTTTGCTCCCCAAAGTGTCCCATTTTGGAAGATAAATTTTAGGATTACATTTAGGAGCACACAATTTGAAACCAAACTATCCGGAATCAAATGTCAGCTCTGCCAGTTCCTAGCTTTGTGACCTAGCAAAACTTAGTTAAATGTTTAACTTATTCATCTAAACAAAGCTGTTAACATCTGCTTCATAGGACTGGGATAATTATAAGCAGGCTAATGTTTCTAAAATGTTAAGAACAATGGTATATACAAGCAGCATATATATTTGTTAAATAACTCATTTTAAAGAAAATGAATTAAATTGGTTTATATTGCTGTTATCAAGAGAAATCCTACAATTTTCTACCTTCAAGTTGTTCCTCATTGCATTACTTTTGAAACCCCATATCCTTTCTCTGCTTGTCCAGTTTACATCTTCCTTTAACTCAAATTCACTTTCTGTATAAATTGTTCCTTAATCCTCTGTGTGACTTCCTTTGAAAATGTCTACAACTCTACGTCTATTGGTATACCAACTGAAAGAAAATCTCTTTTTGCATTCCTGCCATTTCTGCAATATTATAATATTGTTAGATACCAAGACAAAGGTTTTTTTCTTTTTAAAAAAAATCTATCTTTAAAATGTAATCAGGGATGAGAAAAGTTCTTACAGAGAACTATGATCAGATAGAAGAAATTTGGAAATAATTGCAATATTCTAATCACTGCAGTAAGCTAGCCACAGTGGGAATAGTCAGCCTTAGAAATAGCCACATCTCAAGACGGGCAACGCAAAGAGTAGAAAATGATCTTACTTTGAATAGAGTAGACCATTAAGTTCTTGGGAAAAGAAAATAGTCTCCCTGTCTTCAAACTTCATTTTCAATTGTGGAATTACACTTTCCTATAGCCTTTGGAAAGTCATAATGATACATCTTAATTCAGCAATAATTTCAGCAAAATAAAGAGACATATAACCTGAAAATAAGACTCATTTTGTGACCCCAAGTTGATAAAACTGTTTCCATCATTTTACAGTTTGTTAATTAATTTGGCCTCTAAGTTATAATTGAACTTTGTGAAAATAGTATTCATGAGAACATCTTAAACTCATTTAGTTTTTGATTAGAATAGTTATAGCAATTTTAGATATGTGGAAGACAGCTTAAATATCTTTCCTTCAGGTTAAATGGAGCTAGCAGCTCCAAACTAATTCACTGGAAGTCTCTAAAATTTTGATCACATATTTTAAAACAATTTGTGAACTGATAAATTATAAATGTTTTTTACTTAAAAGCTACATACTCTAATTTTTTTTTCTTTTTTTTTTTTTGAGACGGAGTCTCGCTCTGTCTCCCGGGCTGGAGTGCAGTGGCCGGATCTCAGCTCACTGCAAGCTCCGCCTCCCAGGTTCACGCCATTCTCCTGCCTCAGCCTCCCGAGTAGCTGGGACTACAGGCGCCCGCCACTTCGCCCGGCTAGATTTTGTATTTTTTAGTAGAGACGGGGTTTCACCGTGTTAGCCAGGATGGTCTCGATCTCCTGACCTCGTGATCCACCCGACTCGGCCTCCCAAAGTGCTGGGATTACAGGCTTGAGCCACTGCGCCCGGCCCATACTCTAATATTAATACAAACATTGGGTATCATTGAAACTAAACATTGTTCTTTTACTAATAATAAATATTTATAGACATAATATTTTTTAGCTTCATTATTTGTGCTTAAATTTCTTCATCTGAAATAAAATATCTATACTCTAGGGTTGCTGTGAGAATTTTATTGAGAAATATATATCTAGTTTGTAGAATAATAACTCAACAAATACTAGCTACTCATTATTATATCACAATAGACTGTATTTCCTATCCTCTGGGGTTTACATGTGCCACTTTGAAGATCACTTTTTTAAAAATGTTATTGTCTGTAATTATAAATGTTTTCTTTTCTTTTTTTTTTTTAATGTGAAAGAAAAGAAGAAACTTTTTAATTATGTTCCAATAATAATTATAGAGAAGAGTCACTACTGGATGCAAAATTGTGGGCAACAATTTGAGAGAAACTGGATATTTGCATAGTCTCAAAGTATTGACCCTGAATATTTATTTATTTATTTATTTATTTTTAAATTTATTTATTTATTT
>NW_016806443.1:3231865-3265323 GCF_001698545.2 Rhinopithecus bieti
CCCCTCCCCCAGCCTCGCTGCTGCCTTGCGGATAGATCGCCGCAGACTGCTGTGTTAGCAGTGAGGGAGGCTCCATGGGCGTGGGACCCTCCCGGCCAGGTGTGGGATATATTCTCCTGGTGTGCCTGTTTGCTTAAAGCGCAGTATTGGGGTGGGAGTTACCCGATTTTCCAGGTGTTGTGTGTCTCAGTTCCCCTGGCTAGGAAAACGGATTCCCTTCCCCCTTGCGCTTCCAGGTGAGACGATGCCTCACCCTGCTTCAGCTCTCGCTGGTCAGGCTGCAGCAGCTGACCAGCACTGATTGTCCGGCACTCCCTAGTGAGATGACCCCAGTACCTCAGTTGAAAATGCAGAAATCACCGGTCTTCTGTGTCGCTTGCGCTGGGAGTTGGAGACTGGAGCTGTTCCTATTCGGCCATCTTGCTCCGCCTCCTATAAATGTTTTCTAGTTTTTCAACCCATGTCTTAATTTTTCACTTTGCCTAGTATTTCAGATGTCACTTGGAATTGAGAAAATACAATGTACTAGCAAGTTAAATTGTTTTATATTTATAATATCAGTTATCAATCACTTAATATTAGCTAGAATATGTATACGCTATATATAGACACTGCATCATCTGTAAATTATAATACTTATGTATTCCTTTCTACAATAAATATAGCTGTAAGAAATGGAGTCTAGTGTGTAAAATTACTTGAAATCTATTAAAAGAGACAAGGAACCTAGTGTATATTGAATACTTATTAGATTGGAGGTAGTATGCTAGATGATTTATATGAAACTCATAAATAAATAAAATGATTATTGTCATATTCTTTGAAAAAATAACTATACCTAGAAGAGTTATGCAAATGGGTATGAAATATATGTCTTAATTGTTTAAATATTAAAGCCCTAAAATTAATAATACTGTGCTGGTAAGACTATTAGAGGGTATGATTAAGCCATTCAAATTAAAATGAATTTCTCCATTATTTCATCTCAAAAGACCCTTTTAGTACTCTTACTACCTTTTTATGAAAAAAATTAATTTTAGGCCAAGGAAAAAAATTGCATAAGGCTTTTCATCTCCTCTTTACCCATATTCTCCTGAGGCTCCCATCACCACTACCACCAATTTACAAGAATTTCAGGGCTTTGCCTGGGGTACTTTACAAATCTGGTTCTTCACTAACAGCTACATTTACTCTTTTATAATCTCCAAAGCAGAGTATTAGTTTAGGAGCAAAAAGTTAGGAAATAATTATATCCAAATTTCTAGCTGCTTTCTAAATCAATCTAGTTATGTACATTAAACATGCCAGAAGAAATACCTAATTTAAAAGAGTAAAAGTATTTCTGTTTGAATACTCTATCATAATGAAATAGCTTCCCTCACTCATTTCATTAGTACCCCTTCAAAAAATGTATAAGCTTACAGTAAATGAAAGAAATAACAATTTCAAAATCATATTATAAGGCAAGTATTACCTTGACACTAAAATTAATCAATGACATTACAAGAAATATAAACTACCAGCCATATACATCACAAATACAGTACCTGGCAAAATAATAGACATGCAGATCAATGAAGCAGAATGGAAAGTCACAAAATACGCTCACATACACAATTCATTGATTTTCAATGAAGGTACAAAGTAAATGCAGTGGAGAAAGAATGGAGAGAGTGGAGAGAGTTTTTTAACCAATTTATGCTGGAAAATATGAACATCCATAATGAATAAATAAATAAATAAGTAAATTTCAACCCATAGACTGCATCATATAGAAAAATTACAGCACTTTGGGAAGCCGAGACAGGTTGATTACTTGAGCTCGGGAGTTTGAGACCAGCCTGGGCAACATGGTGAAACCCTGTCTCTACTGAAAATACAAAAATTAGATGGGTGTGGTGGTGCAGTGTCTGTAGTCCCAGCTACTTGGGAGGATGAGATGGGAGGATCGCTTGAACCCTGGAGGTGGAGGCTGCAGTGAGCAGAGATTGGGCCACTGCCCTCCAGCCCGAGTGACAGAGTGAAACCCCATCTCAAAAGGAAATGAAAAATAAACTCAAAGTAAAATTGTTAATTTAAAAAGTCTGGTAGAAAATCTTCATGACCTTGGATTAAGCCGAATTGTATCAGTTATGGCATCAAAGAAAATAAATTGATATTAGACTTCATAAAAATTATAGCCTCTGTTAATATGGTGTATCATATGATTTGTGAATGTTGAACCATGGTTGCATCCCACTAATAAAATCCCATTTGGTCACAGCATATGATCGTTTTAATGTGCTATTGAATTCAGTTTGCTAGTATTTTGTTGAGAATTTTTTCATCTATATTTATCACAGATATAGACCCATAGTTGTTTTTTTTTTTCTTAATTTTATTTTAAGTTCAGGGGTGCAGGTTTGTTGTATAGGTAAACTTGAGTCATGGGGTTTACTGTACAGATTATCTGATCACCCAGGTATTAAGCCTAGTACACATTATTTATTTTTCTTGATCATCTCACTCCTCCCACCCACCACTCTCCACTCTCCAACAGCCCCCAGTATGTGTTATTTCCCTCTGTGTGTCCATGTGTTCTCATCATTGAGCTCCCATTTATAAGTAAGAACATGCAGTATTTGGTTTTCTGTTCCTGCATTAATTTGTTCAGGATAATGGCATACAGCCCCATCCATGTCCCTGAAAAGGACATGATCTCATTCTTTTTTATTGCTGCATAATATTCCATGGTGTATATGTACCACATTTTCTCTATCCAGTTTACCATTGATGGAAATTTAGGTTGATTCTATGCCTTTACTATTGTGAATAGTGCTGCAATGAAAGTGTGTGTGCATGTATCATTAGAATACAACAATTTATATTCCTTTGATTATGCATCCAGTAATGTAATTGCTGGGTCAAATGGTATTTCCGTTTTAGGTCTTTAAGGAACCGCCACACTGTCTTCCACAATGGTTGAACTAATTTGCACTCCCACCAACAGTGTATAAGCATTTCTTTATCTCCACAGCCTTGCCAGTGTCTCTTATTTTTTGACTTTTTAGTTAGAGCCATCCTGATGCATGTGAGATGGCATTTCATTGTGGTTTTGATTTGCATTTCTCTAATGATTAACGATGTTGAGCTTTTTTTATATGATTTTTGGCCACATGTGTGTCTTCTTTTGAAAAGTGTCTCCTCATGTTCTTTGCCCACTTTTTAATGGGATTGTTTATTTCTTGTAAATTTGCTTAAGTTTTTATAGATGCTAGAGGGAAAGATGACGGACTAGACACTAGCCAGGTGGAGCAACTCTCACTGTGGAATGAGATGACTGGCATGGTCCTAACAGATCTTCAGAGGGTAAAGCACTAAGAGTCTATGGAAAAAAGTCACAGAGGCTGAGTTGAAGGGGGAGAAAGCTGATAATCCTATACGGAACTACAGTACACTTGGATGCATTCTTGGCCCCTAAAACTCTGGGGGGACTGGTGAGTTGAACTGGCAAGGAGCAACCTGCTCTCATCATGGGCCTCTGGAATCCTGGCAGGAGGAGACCCCTTGATTACCACAGACACTCAAGTTAGCGGGGAGAGTTGCTTAGAGAAGAGGTAGGGGCAGCAACCCAGCTGATATGGAGCCCAGAGGGTTTGGTGTAGTGTCTTTGGCAGAGCATGGCTGGAGATGCCCCTCTCCCTAGGCTGGACTTGCTCCCAGAGTAGACCTTAGGTCTAGGGGAGCTATCAGTCTTGAACTTTGCAAAACAGTCTTGCCCATTCAATGGGGTCTGCCTTACCAAAGCACCCCTTCATTTTCTACCTTTTTGGGGGGCCCCAGCCTAGCCACATCTGCTTGCAGGGCATCCTTGGGTCCCCTAGGTGCTCACACAATAGCTTCTATGCTGGTGGACCATGACTAATCAGTGGAGAGCTCCAGCAAGGCAGCCCCTACTACCATGCACCAGGCCACATCCTCCCTCCCCATACTGAAGCTTCTTTAGGACCCAGAGCAACTCCCTATATCAGTTTTCTGGCACTTGTCTGTGCAAGTGAGCTTTGCTTCCCCTGCCCTATGAACACACAGGAGGGCAGTCTCCCCGCAACCCTGCCAAACCCCCTGCTCCCTGCTTCCCCAGTCAGCTACCATTGCAGATGGAGCCCTGGCAGGCAAAGAGCCAGCCATCCCCACCCCTGCCAGTGCACCACCCTTGCATTAACACTGCACAAAGAACAGCAGATCCTCCCCTGCCCTGAGTGACTATTTCTGTTTGTGGGCACAGAGAAGGCACCCAGATATGTGCCTGCCAGTGCCCCACCCCTAAGCCCACACCATCTCCAACACCACTGCACACACAGTCAGTAGCAGGGGTCCCCCACCCAGCTGCATTACCTCCATCTCTGTGGTGAATGCCCACAGGGAGGCAAGCACCCCAGCACCTGCTAGCACTCTGCCACAGCTGCCACTACACCTGCTGGTGGCACATGCACACAAGGTTGAATCCTGCTGTCACTACAAAATGGAATGTTTTGGCTGACACTATCCTTTGGAATGTAGTGACCAACACTCTAGGAGTACCTCCCTCCCCCCAGCACAGTGAATTCCTAACCTCAAGGTGACAGAGAACAAAGTTGGGTCTCAAGTCACACAGAGTTAGAACCCACAGCCCAGGAGTTGGGGGCTGAGCGTTAGCCTCCTAAAATCTTCCAGAAAGGAAGCCACAGGGCTGAATCCACCTTATGATGACCTCACGGTCATCAAATAGGATTTTTTTTTTAAATCCAAAACTTAGCAATTTCAAAGACTGAAGGAAGATAAGCCCACAAATATGAGAAAGAACTCTGACAACTCAAAAAGCCAGAGCATGTTCTTTCCTCCAAAGACTGCATAACCTCTCCAACAAGGGTTCTGAACTGGGCTGAGATGGCTGAAATGACAGAAATATAATTCAGAATATGGATAGGCATAGAGATCATTGAGTTATAGGAGTATGCTGAAACCTAATCCAAGGAAGCTAAATATCATGATAAAACAGTGCACGAGCTGAAAGACAAAATACGTGGTGTAGAAAAGAATGTAACCTACCTGATTGAGCTGAAAAACACACTACAAGAATGTAATAATGCAATAATAAGTATTAACAGCAAAATACACTAAACAAAGAAAAGAATAAAATAAAATAAATTTTTATTTTAGATAGTCAGATAAAAATAGAGAAAAAAGAATAAAAAAGAACCAACAAAACTTCTGAAAAATATGATATTATGTAAAGAAACCAAATCTATGACACATTGGTGTCCCTGGAAAAGATGGGGAGAATGGAATCAACTTGGTAAACATATTTAAAGATAATCATCTATTTGAACTTCCTCAACCTAGCATGAGAGGTGAACATTTAAATTCAGGAAGTGCAGAGAACCCCAGAAAGATACTTCACAAAGAGAATCCTCAAGACACTTAATCATCAGATTCTCTAAGACCAAAATGAAAAAAAAAAAAATGTTAAAGGCAGCTTGAGAGAAAAGTCAGATCACCTAATCCCATCAGACTATCAGCAGACCTCTCAGCAGAAACTCCATGAGACTGGGGACCAATATTCAACATTCTTAAAGAAAAGAAATTCCAACCTAGAATTTTATATTGCCCAAACTAAGCTTCATAAGAGAAGGATAAATAAGATCCTTTTCAGACAAGCAAATGCTGAGGGTATTCATTACCACCAGACCTCCCTTACAAGAGCTCCTGAAGAGCATACTAAATATGGGAAGTCTATTGCCAGCCACTATGAAAACACACTGAACTACACAGACTAGTGACACTACATACATCAACCATAAACAAGTCTGCAAAATAATCTGCTGACATATTGGTAACAGGGTCAAATCCACATATATCAATACCAACCTTGAATTAAATGGACTAAATACCCCAGTTAGAGGGCACAGAGTAGCAAATTTGATAAAAAATCAAGACCCATTTGTATGCTGTCTTCAAGAGACCCATCTCACATGCAATGGCACACATAGGCTCAAAATAAATGGATGGAGGAAAATCTGCCAAGGAAATGGAAAACAGAAAAACATAATTTTCTTTTCCTTGTAGTTTGATTGCCAGACTTTGGTATCAAGAGAAATGGTGGCCTCATAAATTGAGGAAAAGTTTGATAATAATTTGTGTTAATTGTCTAAATGTGTAATAAGATTTACTACTGATGCCTTCTATTCCTAGGCTTTTCTTTGTTGGGATGTTTGTGATTACTCAGTCTCCTTCCTTACTGTTTGTTCAGATTTTTTTATTTCTTTATAATTTAGTCTTGGATAAAAGTCACATGATCATCTTAATAGATACAGAAAAAGCATTTGAAAAAATTCAACAGCCCTTAATGACAAAAGGTCTTAACAAACTAGTTATGATAAGATCTTCAACCTAAGTAAGGTCATATATCAATAACTTCTAGCCTTTTCCTGTAAGATTCAGAATAAGGCAAAGATGTCCATTTTTGCCATTTCTGAAGAAGAAGCCGGAAGAGGTAAGCAAGGCAAAGAAATAAAAGACATTAAAATCAGAAAAAAAGAAGTAAAAATGTCTGTTTTCAAATGGTAAAATCTCATGTACAGAAAATCCTAAAGACTACACACACACACACACACACACACACACACACACACACATGCATACAAAACAGGAATCACACAATCAGTAAAGTTTCAGATACAAAATGAACATACAAAAACTAGTTGAGATTTTATACGCTAACAATGAACTATGCAAAATGTAAATTTAAAAGCACAAGAAAATTAGCAAAAAATATAGAGAAGTTGAATTACATCAAACTAAAATTCCTTCTGTGCAGAAAATGAGATAACAGAGTGAAAAGGCAACATATGGAATAGAAGAAAATATTTGCAAACTCTCTATCAGAGAAGAGGTTTCCAAAATATGTAAGAAATTCTACTACTCAATAGTAAATCAAAAAAAAAAAAAAAAAAACAAATTACCTGACTAATAATGAGTAAGAGACTTGAATAGATATGTCACCAAACAAGACATACATTTGGCCAATAGTATATAAAAAGATGCTCAACATCACTATTCAAAAGGAAATATAGATGAAAACTACAATATATTATCACCTCACTCCTGTTCAATGGCTATTGTATGTGTAAAAAAAATAAAAAGTGGAAAATTGGAATATTTATGTACTATTTTTGAGAATGCAAAATGGTTGAGCTGCTATGATAAAACAGTATGGAGGTTCCTCAAAATACAAAAATAGAATTATCATAAGACCCAGCATTCTCACCTCTGGAAATACATCCAAATAAACTGAAATCAAGATCAGCCTTTATTCATGGCAGCATTATTCACAATAGCCAAGGTATAGAAACAATAGAAATGTCCATTGACATATAATGGATAAAGAAAATGTGATGTATGCAGAAATTGAATATCATTCAGCCTTAGACAAGAAAAAAAATCCTGCCACATGTGACAACATGGAGGAACCTGGAGGACATTATGGTAAGTTAAGTAAGCCAATCAAATACACATAAGGGGCCGGGTGCAGTGGCATATGCTTGCAATCCCAACGCTTTGGGAGGTCGAGGCGGGCAGATCACCTGAGGTCAGGAGTTTGAGAGCAGTACAAATGTAAAATATATTTCACAATGTAAAATATTATTCACAATTTAAATGTAAAATATTACATTTTACAATGCATACAATATCACAATGTAAAATATTATTCACAATTTTGATGGCAATATTAAGATAGGTTACCTATTAGAGAAGATTTTTTTGTGTACACCACCTTACAAAAATATACCGTTTCTTTGTATTTTTTTCTAATACTGCTTTGATAATACAATCAGCATTAGTAATTAGAAACCAATAATGTAATAAGATTTGGATGTCTAAATATTTTAATGGAGCAGAAAGAATATCATTAAGATTTACTTAGTTTGTTTTATGAGGCTTAACAAAATAACAAATATAAATATAGCACTCTTTAGTTTACCAAGTGCTTTTCATATTAAAAGAAATTAACCTATGTAATATTGGTTAACTTAACTCCATTAACAAATGATTCTTATTGTTGTTATTATTATCGTTTCCTATACTTAGTTGAAGAATGTAAGATACATGAAACAATCTGCGCAGAGAACCGTAATGGACTCCTTCCAATGGGGCTTTGGAAGAGTTGCCCTGTTCAAGTAAAGGGCTGGGAAAGCCTCACACTCTGGCTAACTAATACAGCAAGGAAGATTGTCTCTTCTAAAGCTTTTATAAATGGAGATTGATATGGTTGGGCTGTGCCCCCACCCAAATCTCATCTTGAATTGTAACTCCCACAATTCCCACGTGTCATTGGAAGAACTCGGTAGGAGGTCATTGAATTACGGGGGCAGGTCTTTTCTGTCCTGTTCTGTGATAGTGAATGAGTCTCACAAGATCTGATGCTTTTAAAAATGGGAGGTCTTCTGCACCAAGCTCTCTTTGCCAGCCACCATCTAAGTAAAATGTGACTTGCTCCTCCTGTCCTTCTGCCATGATTGTGAGGCCTCCCCAGCCACGTGAAACTGTGAGTCCAATTAAACCTCTTTCTTTTGTAAATTGCCCAGTCTCAGGTATGTCTTTATCAGCAGTATGATAACAGACTAATACAGTAAACTGGTACCAGTAAAGTGGGGTGCTGCTGAAAAGATACTCAAAAATGGGGAGGCAAGTTTGGAACTGGGTAACAGGCAGAGGTTGGAACAGTGCTCAGAAGAAGAAAGGAAAATGTGGGAAATTTTGGAACTTCGTAAAGACTTGCTGAATGGCTTTGACAAAAGTGCTGATAGTGATATAAACAATAAGGTCCAGACTGAGGTGGTCTTAGATGGAGATGAGGAACTTGTTGGGAAGTGGAGCAAAGCTGACTGTTGTTATGTTTTAGTAAACAGACTGGTGGCATTTTGCCCCTGCCCTAGAGATTTGGGGATTTTTGAACTTGAGAGAAATGATTTAGGGTATCTGGCAGAGAGCAGCAAACCATTCAAGATGTGACTTGGGTGCTGTTAAAGGTGTTCATCTTTATAAGGGAAGCACAGCATGAAAGTTTACAAAATTTGCAGCTCGACAGTATGATAGAAAAGAAAATCCCATTTTCTGAGGAGAAATTCAAGTTGGCTACAGAAATTCTCATAAGTAATGAGGAGCCTGGTGTTATTCCCCAAGACAATGGGGATCTCCAGGGCATGTCAGAGGTCTTCATGGCAGCCCACTCCCCATCACAGGCCCAGAGGCCTAGGAGGAAAACATGTTTTTGGGGTCAGACCAAGGATCCCCGTGCTGCGGGCAGGCCAAGGACTTGGTTCCCTGTGTCCCAACCACTCCAGCTGTGACTAAAAGGGGCCAAAGTACAGCTTGGGCTTGGCAGCTTCTATGTAGTGTGGAGCCTGTGAGTGCACAGAAGTCAAGAATTGAGGTTTAGGAACTTCTGCCTAGATTTCAGAAGAGGTAAGGAAACACCCACCTGAATGTCCAAGCAGAAGTTTGCTGCAGAGCAGGGCTCTCATGGAGAACCTCATCTAGGACAGTGTGAAAGGGAAATGTGAGGTTGAAACCAGCACACAGAGTCTCTACTGGGGCACTGCCTAGTGGAGCTGTGAGAAGAGGTCCACCATCCTCCAGACCCTAGAATGGTAGATCCACCGACAGTTTGCACTGTGCACCTGGAAAAGCTGCAGACACTCAATGCCAGCCCATGAAAGCAGCCAGGAAGGAGGCTGTACCCTGCAAAGCTACAGAAGTAGAGTTGCCCAAGACCATGGGAACCCACTTCTTACATCAGCATAATCTGGATGTGAGACATAGAATCAAAGGAGATCATTTTGGATCTTAAAGATTTTACTGCCCTGCTGGATTTTGGACTTGCATGTGGCCTGTAGCCCCTTTGTTTTGGCCAATTTCTCCCACTTGGAATAGCTGTACTTACCCAATGCCTGTACCCCCATTATATCTAGGAAGTATCTAACTTGATTTTGATTTTACAGGCTTATAGCCAGAAGGGACTTGCCTTGTCTCAGGTGAGACATTGGATTGTGGACTTTTGAATTAATGCTGATATGAGTTAAGACTTTGGGGGACTGTTGGGAAGTTTTGTTTTAAAATGTGAGGACATGGGAGGGGCCAGGTGTGGAATGATATGGATTGGATGTGTCCCCACCCAAATCTCATCTTGAATTGTAACTCCCACAATTCCCACATGTCATGGGAGGAACTCAGTGGGAGGTGATTGAATTATGGGTATGGGTCTTTCCTGCACTGTTCTCATGATAGTGAATGAGCCTCATGACATCTGATGTTTTGAAAAACAGGAGTTTCCCTGCACATGCTCTCTTTGCCTGCTGCCATCTACATAAGAAATGACTTGCTCCTCCTTGCCTTCTGCCATCATTGTGATGACTCGCCAGCCATGTGGAAGTGTGAGTCCAATTAAAGCCCCTTCTTCTGTAAATTGCCCAGTCTCAGGTATGTATCGGCAGTATTAATGTGGACTAATATAGGGACAAACTGCCTCCTGAGAAACTGATACTCCAAAGTCTTGCCTCTTATGAATGTGGCATCCAGATTTACTCTAACCTTGCTATTGAGAAATCCCAAGCTAAGAAACGAAACACTGATACTACACTGGAAAAGCACTAAAGTAGTAATCATAAGCTAATGCAAACCTACTCTCTGAAGAAACTTACACTAACTGGATCAGAGGATAGAAAATAAAATTACAATAAAAGCAAAACTTACAAGAGAAATTACAGAATGAAAAAAGATTTGGATTATTTAAAACAACTAAAATGAACTTCTAGAAATAAAAAAATGTATAAATAAAAACATAGTGAATGAATTAAATATTGAATTATACATAGCTGTGGGGATAATTAATCATATAGAAAACAGATCTGAAGAAATTATCCAGAATGCTGCACAGAGATCTGTGGAAGTGTAATGAAGAGACACAAAAAATAAGACAAAATTTTCCAAAATGCAACTAAAAATTGTTAAAAAATAAAATACCTTCATGAGGCAATATTCACAAAGACAATGCAACATGGTCTTAAAGAAAACTGGCACATCTTTATAATGCAAAAACATTCACCTGGACATATAAAATAGAAGTGTTGAAAACAAAACTAATTTTAAAAGTGATCAGACACAAAAGAAATAATCACAAAATTAAGATGATAACAAACTTCTCATCTACAAAGTAATAAAAGGAAAAATACAAAATACTGAAAAAAATCACTCCCATCCTAAAGTGCACACCGTAAATTATTCCCGAGGAGTAAAAGAAAAGTGAATATATTTTCAGAAAAACAAAGAAGCACTAATTAATGCTTTCATGAAGAAAGAGTATCATCTAGAAAACAGGGAGATAGGAGCGACAAGCAAATAAATTCCTAATCCATGTTGGGTAAATCTAAATTACCATTGACTTTTCTTTTAAGAAAAGAAATTGATAAAATTTTACTTCATCAGAATAAACACTTTTACTCCTCAAAAGATACTGTTAAGAAAATGAGGAGATAATGCCATGGCTGAGAAAAAATATATATCTCCTAAAGGACATATGTCCAGAATATATCACGACTACAACTCAGTAGAAGGAAACCAACCTGTTTTAACATGGGAAAAATATTTCTCAGTCTTTATCATCATTTTCTTTTCTGAATTTAATTTTTTTCCTTATTTATTCTAAAAAAAATAAAAACAGGATATATGTGCAGAACATGCAGGTTTGTTACATAGGTATATGTGTGCCATGGTGGTTTGCTGCACCTATTTACTACTGTCCTCTATGTTCCTTCCCCTCAACTCCCATTCCCCAACAGGTCCTTGTGTGTTTTGTTCACTCTCTGTGTTTGTGTGTTCTCAATCTTCAACTCCCACTTATGAGTGAGTACATACAGTGTTTGGTTTCCCATTCCTGTGTTAGTTTGCTGGGGATGATGGTTTCCAGCTTCATCCATGTCCCTGCAAGGGACATGATCTCATTCCTTTCTATGGCTATATATTATTCCATGGTATATGTGTGCCACATTTTCCTCATCCAGTCTATCATTGATGACCATTTGAGTTGATTGCATGTCTTTGCTATTGTAAATAGTGCTGCAATAAACACACGTGTGTGTATTCCCTTATAGTAGAATAATTTATATTCCTTTGATTATATACTGAATAATGGGATTGCTGGGTCCAATCTTATTTCTGGTTCTAGATCCTTGAGGAATCACCATATGTCTTTCACAGTGGTTAACCTAATTTACATTCCTACCAGCAGTGTGAAAGCGTTCCTATTTCTCCATAGCCTTGCTAGCATCTATTGTTTCCTGACTTTTTAATAATCGCTACTCTGACTGGCATGAAATAATATCTCATTGTGGTTTTGATTTGCATTTCTCTGATGATCAGTGATGTTGAGGTTTTTTTTTCATGTGTTGATTACATAAATATCTTCTTTTGAGAAGTGTGTGTTCATATCCTTTGCCCAATTTTTGATGGGATTTTTTCTTTCTTGAAAATATATTTAAGTTCCTTGGAAATTCTGGATATCAGACCTTTGTCAGATGGGCAGATTGCAAGAATTTTCTCCCATTTTGTAGGTTGCCTGTTCACTCTGATGATAATTTATTTTGCTGTGTAGAAGCTCTTAAGTTTAATTAGATCCCATTTGTCAATTTGGCTTTTGTTGCAATATTTTTGCCATTTTTGTCATGAAATCTTTGCCCATGCCTATGTCCTGAATGATATTATGGGTTTTCTTCCAGGGTTTTTATGGTTTGAGGTTTGAAATTTAAATCTTTAATCCACTGTAACTTAATTTTGTATAAGGTGTAAGAGGTTCAGTTTCAGTTTTCATGCATATGGTTAGCCAGTTTCCCCACCACCATTTACTGAACAGGAGATTCTTTCCCCATTGCTTGTTTTTGTCAGGTTCATTGAAGATCAGATAGTTGTAGATGTGTGGTGTTATTTCTGAGGTCTCTGTTCTGCTCCATTGTCCTATATGTCTGTTTTAATACCAGTACCATGCTGTTTTGGTTACTGTAGCCTTGTAGTAGAGTTTGAAGTCAGGTAGCATGATGCTTCCAGCTTTGTTCTTTTTGATTAGGATTGTCTTGGCTATATAGGGTCTTCTTTGATTCCATATGGAATTTAAAACAGTTTTTTCCTAACTCTGTGAATAATATCAATGGTAGTTTGATGGGAATAGCATTGAATCTATAAATTACTTCAGGCAGTATGACCATTTTCACAATATTGATTCTTCCTATCCATGAGGATGGAATGTTTTTCCATTTGTCTGTGTCCTCTCTTATTTTCTTGGGCAGTATTTTGTAGTTCTCCTTGAAGAGGTCTTTCACATCACTTGTTAGCTGTATTCCTAGGTATTTTATTCTGTTTATAGTGATTGTGAATGGGAGTTTATTCATGATTTGGCTCTCTTCTTGCCTATTGTTGATGTAAAGGAATGCTTGTAATTTCTGTGCATTTATTTTGTATACTGAGACTTAGCTGAAGTTGCTTATCCATGTTCAAGAAGTCTTTGGGCTGAGATGAAGGGGTTTTCTAACTATAAAATCATGTTGTCTGCAAACAGAGACAGCTTGGCTTCCTCTCTTCCTATCTGAATACACTTTATTTCGATCTCTTGTCTGATTGTCCTGGCCAGAGCTTCCAGTACTATCTTGAATAGGAGTGGTGAGAGAGGATGAGATCTTTCTAGCTTTCTAATGAAAGTGCTCTAAATTTTCCTCTTAACACTGCGTTAGCTGTGTCCCAGAGATTCTGATTTGCTGTCTCTTTGTTCTCACTGGTTTCAAAGTACTTCTTTATTTCTGCCATAATTTCTTTATTTACTCAGGAGTCATTCAGGTGTGGGTTGTTCAATTTACATGAAATGGTGTGGTTTTGAGTGAGTTTCTTAATCCTGAGTTCTAATTTGGTTGCACTGTGGTCTGAGAGACTGCTTGTTATGATTTCAGTTCTTTGGGGTTTGCTGAGGAGTGTTTTACTTCCAATTATGTGGTCAGTTTTAGAATAAGTGCCATGTGGCTTTGAGAAGAATGTATATTCTGTCAATTTGGAGTAAAGAGTTTTGTAGATATCTACTAGGTCCACTTGATCCAGAGCTGAGTTTAAGTCCTGAATATCCTTGCTAATTTTCTTTCTCATCGATCTGTCTAATACTGACAATGGGGTGTTAAAGTCTCCCACTATTATTGTGTGAGAGTCTAAGTCTCTTTGTAGGTCTCTAAGAACTTGCTTTTTGAATCTTGGTGCTCCTGCATTGAGTGCATATGTATTTTAAATAGCTAGCTCTTCTTGTTGAATTGCTCCCGTTACCATTATGTAATGTCCCTTTTTGTCTTTTTTGATCTTTGTTGGTTTAAAGTCTGTTTTATTGTAGACTAGGACTGCAACCCCTACTTTTTTTTGCTTTCCATTTGCTTGGTAAATATCCCTCCATCCCTTTATTTTGAGCCTATGTGTGTCTTTGCACATGAGACGGGTCTAACTGAATACAGCACATGGATGGGTCTTGACTCTTTATTCAATTTGCCAGTCTGTGTCTTTTAATTGGGGCATTTAGCCCATTTACATTTAAGGTTAATATTATTGTGTGTGAATCTGATCCTGTCATCATGATGCTAGTTGGCTATTTTGCACATTAGTTGATGCAGCTTCTTCATAGTGTTCATGGTTTTTATATTTTGGTGTGTTTTTGCGATGGTTGGTACCAGTTTTTCCTTTCCATAGTTAGAGCTTCCTTCAGGAGCTCTTGCAAGGCAGGCCTGGTGGTGACAAAATCCTCAGCATTTGCTTGTCTGGAAAGGATTTTATTTTTCCTTTGCTTATGAAACTTAGTTTGGC
Organism: Rhinopithecus bieti; assembly: GCF_001698545.2. Lineage (NCBI taxonomy): Eukaryota > Metazoa > Chordata > Mammalia > Primates > Cercopithecidae > Rhinopithecus > Rhinopithecus bieti. The sequence continues at coordinate 3,246,764 of NW_016806443.1, forward strand.
TGGATATGAAATTCTGGGTTGAAAATTCTTTTATTTAAGAATGTTGAATATTGGCCCCCATGCTCTTCTGGCTTGTAGGGTTTTTGCAGAGAGATACACTGTTAGTCTGATGGGTTTCCTTCGTAGGTGACCTGACCTTTCTTTCTGGCTGCCCTTAACATTTTTTCCTTCATTTCATCCTTGGTGAATCTGAAGATTATGTGTCTTGGGGTTGATCTTCTCAAGGAGCATTTTTGTGGTGTTTTCTGTATTTCCTGAATTTGAATGTTGGCGTGTCTTGCTAGGTTGGGGAAGTTCTAGATAATATCCTGAAGTGTGTTTTCCAACTTGATTCCAATCACCCCATCACTTTCAGGTACACCCATTAATTGTAGGTTTGGTCCTTTCACATAGTCACATATTTCTTAGAGGCTTTGCTCATTCCTTTCCATTCTTTTTTCTCTAATCTTGTCTTCATGCTTTATTTCAGCAAGGTGGTCTTCAATTTCTGGACATCCTTTCTTCCACGTGATTTGGCTACTAATACTTGTTTACGCTTCACTAAATTATCATGCTGGTTTTGCAGCTATGTCAGGTCATTTATATTCCTCTCTGAACTGGTTATTCTAGTTAGTAGTTCCTATAACCTTTTATCAAGGTTTTCTTAGCTTCCTTGCATTGGGTTAGAATGTGCTCCTTTAGCTCAGAGGAATTTGTTATTACCCACCTTCTGAAGCCTACTTCTGTCAATTCATCATTCTCATTCTCTGTCCAGTTTTGCACCCTTGCTGGAGAGGTGTTGCGATCATTTGGAGGAGAAGAGGCATTCTGGCTTTTGGAATTTTCAGCATTTTTGTGCTGTTTTTTCCTCATCTTCATGGATTTATCTACCTTTGATCTTTGAGGCTGATGACCTTTGGCTGGGGTTCTTGTGTGAGGGTCTTTTTTGTTTATGTTGCTGTTGTTGTTGCTGCTTTCTGTTTGTTAGTTTTCCTTCTAACAGTCAGGCCCCCCTTCTGCAGGTCTGCTGTAATTTGTTGGTCAACTCCAGACCCTGTTCACCTGGCTATCACCAGTGCAGGCTGCAGAACAGCAAAGATTGCTGTCTGCTCCTTCCTCTGGAAGCTTCGTCCCAGGGGGCACTGGCCTGATGCCAGCCAGAGCTCTCCTGTACGAGGTGTCTGTTGATTCCTGTTGGGAGATCTCTCCCAGTCAGAGGCACAGGGGTCAAGGACCCACTTGAGGAGGCAGTCTGTCCCTCAGCAGAGCTAGTACTGTGCTGGAATAATCTCCCTTGTCAGGATCAGCTACTTTCTTCAGAGTCAGCAGGCAGGAAGGATATAAGTCTGCTGAAGTTGTGACCACAGCTGCCTCTCCCTCCGGGTGCTCTGTACCAGGAAGATGAGAATTTTGTCTGTAAGCCCCTGACCAGAACTGCTGAATTTCCTTCAGAGATGCCCTGCCCAGTGAGGAGGAATCTAGAGAAGCAATCTGGCCACAGTCACTTTGCCATGCTCTGGTAAATTCTGCCCATTCCAAACCTCCCAGTCTCCTTAGCACTGTCAGGGGAAAACCGTCTACTAATGCCTCAGTACTGGTGGATGCCTCTCCCGCCACCAAGCTCGATCATCCCAGGTTGACTCCAGACTGCTGTGCTGACAGTGAGACTTTCAAGCCAGTGGTTCTGAGCTTGCTGGGATCCATGGGAGTGGGACGTGCTGAGCAAGACCACTTGGCTCCCTGGCTTCAGCCCCCTTTCCAGGGGAGTGGACAGTTCTTCTGTCTCACTGGGGTTCCAGGTGCCGCTGGAGTACAAAAAAAAATCCTGTAGCTAGCTCAGTGCCTGCCCAATCAGCTGCCCAGTTTTGTGCTTGAAACCTAGGGCTCTGGTTGTGTAAGCTCATGAGGGAATCTCCTGATCTGCAGATTGCAAAAATCCAAGGGAAAAGTGTAGTATCCAGGGAGGTAGCACAGTCCCTCACCACTTCCCTTGGCTGGGGAAGGGAGGTCCCCTGGTTCCTTGNAATAAATTTTCCTCCATCCTTTTATTTTGAGCCTGCGTGTGTCTTTGCACATAAAATGGCTCTCCTGAATACAGCACACCAATGGGTCTTGACTCCTTATCCGATTTGTCAGTTTTCATCTTTTAATTGGGGCATTTAGCCCATTTACATATCAAGTTAGTATTGCTATGTGGAAATTTAATCCTGTCATCATGATGCTATTTTGTTTCTTTGCCCACTAGTTGATGCGGTTTCTTCATAGTGCCATTGGTCTTTATATTTTGATGTGTTTTTGCAGTGGCTGGTACCAGTTTTTTCTTTCTATATTTAGTGCTTCTTTCAGGAGCTCTTGCAGGGCAGGCCTGGCAGTAATGAAATCCCTCAGCATTTTCTTGTCTGGAAAGGATTTTATTTCTCTTTCACCTATGAAGCTTGGTTTGACTGGATATGAAATTCTGGGCTTAAAATTCTTTTCTTTAAGTAGGTGGAATATTGGCTTCCAATCTCTTCTGGCTTGTAGAGTTTCTTCTGAAGGTCTGCTTTTAGTGTGATGTGGTTCCATTTTATGTGACCTGGCCTTTCTCTCTGGCTGCCTTTAACAGTTTTTCCTTCATTTTGACCTTGGAGAATCTGACAATGATGTGTATTGGGGTTGATCTTCTCTTGAAGTGTCTTAGTGGTGTTTTCTGTATTTCCTGAATTTGCATGTTTGCCCATCTTGCTAGGTTGGGGAAGTTCCTCTGGATAATATCCTGAAGTGTGTTTTCCAGCTTGTTTCCATTCTCTCCTTCTCCTTCTGGTACTCCAATGAATCGTAGGTTATGAAGTTCCATATTTTTTGTTTTTTTTTTATGAAGTTCCATATTTCTTGAAGGCTTTCTTCATTCTATTTCATTCTTTTTTCTCTTTTCTTCTCTGCATGTCTTATTTCAGTAAGGTGCTCTTCAAACTCTGATATCCTTACTTCTGCTTGGTTGATTCAGCTATTGATACTTGTGTATGCTTCACGAATTTCTTATGCTGTGTTTTTCAACTCCATCAGGTTGTTTATGTTTCTCTCTAACTGGTTATTCTAGTTAGCAATTCCTGTAGCCTTTTGTCAAGGTTCCTAGCTTCTTTGTATTGGGTTAGAAATACTCCTTTAGCACAGTGTAGTTTTTTATTATCCATCTTTTGAAGCCCACTTCTGTCATTTCATCCATCTGATTCTCCATCCAGTTCTGTGCCCCTGATGGAGAGATGTTGCATTTGGAGAAGAGGCACTCTGGCCTTTTGGGTTTTCAGCAGTTTCTTTCTTTCTTTCTTTTTTTCTTTCTTTCTTTCTCTTTCTTTCTTTCTTTCTTTCTTTCTTTCTTTCTTTCTTTCTTTCTTTCTCTCTCTCTCTCTCTCTCTCTCTTTCTTTCTTTCCTTTCTTCCTTCCTTCCTTCCCTCCTTCCTTCTTTCTTTCTTTCTTTTTCTTTTTTTTTGGTGATTTTTTTCTCGTCTTCATGAGTTTGTCTAGTTTTGAACTTTGAGCCTGCTAATCTTTGGATGGGGTTTCTGTGGGGCCCTTTTTCTTTTTTCTTGTTGTTTACACTATTGTTTTCACTTTCTGCTTGTTTTTCTTTCAATAGTCAGGTCCTTCTTCTGTAGGGCTGCTGCAGTTTGCTGAGGGTTCCTTCAGGCCCTATTCATCTGATTCTCTCCCATGCATGGAGATGTCTTTCAAGGAGGCTGGAGAACAGCAAAGATGGGTTCCCACTCCTTCTTCTGGGACCTCTGACTTCAAGGGACACCAACCTGATTGATGCCAATAGGATTGCTCTTGCATAGGGTGTCTGACAACGCCTGTTGGGGGGGGTCTCACCCAGTTGGATGGTACAGGGAATAGGATCCATTTGAGGAAGCACTTTGTCCTTTGGTGGAGAGGGTGTGTTTCATTTGGGAGAAAATTCACTCATCTGGGCTGCCCAGTTTCCTCAGAACTACCAGGAAGAGGGGCTAAGTCTGCTGGTCAGCAGAGACTGTGTCCCTCCCTTCCACTAGGGCTCAGGCCCAGGGAGATCTGAATTCTGTCCCTGAGCCTCTGGCTGGAATTATTGGAGGTCCTGCAGGGAAACCCCACTCAATGAGGAAGGATGGGTCAGGTTTAGGACTGAAGAGGACACTCTGGCCACAGACAGCCACAGTTGGTGTGTTGGGCTGTGGGGACAAGTCTTGGGACCAAGCCATCCAGCCTCCCTGGCTCTAGCAGGGGAAAAGCGCAGCCTGGCGCTATAGAAATGGGTGCTGCCCTTCCCCTGCTCTGGGAGCTTAGCCTGTTAGGTAGTTGCGAGTCTCATTGCTGGCTGCTGCCCCTTCTCCAAGGAGCTCAAAAAACTTAGGTGACAGGCAGGCGCAGCCGGTGCCGGTTGCCCCTCCTGCCTGGGTTTCCGTAGGCTTCAGCAGATTCTAGTTGAGAGTCTGTAAGAATCTGCATGTTCAGGGGTTGAGACGCTAAGCCCCAATGGCATGGGTTTGCGAGTGGGATCTTCCTATCGGCAGGTTGCAGAGTTCTGTGGAAAAAGCAGTTTTCCTGGCTGGGTAGTATGCTTACTCACTGCCTCCCTTTGCTGAGGGGAGAGGCTTCCCCTTTCCCATGTGGCTCTCAGGTGGGCGGCTGCACCACACTGTTCTTCCTTCTCTCCCTGGGTCATGCCAGCCTTCTAGTCAATTTTGATGAGAGAATTAGTTACCTTGGTTGCTAGTGCAGGATTCGCAGGCTTATTATGGTTTTTTTTTTTTTTTTTTTTTTTTATGGGAGTCTTCGAACGCCACTGTTTCTAGTCGGCCATCTTGGCCCTGTCCTTCATTGACATTTAAGATAGGAAAAATGATGGCTAATCCTGAGAGTTGAGTAAAATGAGGTAAAACTTACATACTGTGAAAACCATGTGGACATTGACCACTGGTATTTGACGGCAAGTATTGGTGAGCAATGTTTCATCCTCTTCTAGTTCATTACACTATTTGAGAATAACAAAGATAAAAGTAATTTTAACCTTTATAAATCAAGTATGACACAAACACTGAAATATTTCCAATAACTAAATAGATTGTATACATTATGAAGTAGCAAAAAAAGGAAAAGAAAAAAATGGTATATAAAGACCTCATTAAACCCAAGAAAAGTTAAAGAGAAAAAATTAATCTCTAATAAAATGCTTTTAGCATGCCCTGAAATAAATAATATATATGTTTTATGCTAATATATTAAAAATTGATAAAGACAACGTTTTAGGTATCAAAAAATGTGCATTTAAAATGCAAAATGTGACATCAAAGAAGTTTCTTATTTAATGTAATGCATCATACATCATTGAGCATATGGGATATATGGGATCATGTATAAAAGGCCGTTTTGTTAGAGGGGTTTAAAAAATATAAATTTTCAATTTGAAAATATTCACAAAGTATAAAATGTTGGGGTTGGTAGAGCTAGCACATTGTACCTAAAATAGTATTTTTCCTGGTTGAACAGACAATAGCAGTATAGACTTATTTTCTTCAAGATAATGATTATATTCTGTTACCAGTGTACTCCCTACATAACTAATTACATTGCCTTAAATATAGTAGGAGTTCAAATAATTTGGACTGTGGCACTGAAATTGCATTTATCATCTTAAATATGGTATAGGGCAATTACCTCATCTGGATAGTTTGTATTCTTTTAATGACTGATGATATGTGGCTTTGCTGAATTTTGTCACCAAAATCTGCAGATTTTTGGATATGATCATTAGAAGTGTTTGAAGATGCACCTGAACATATTTTACAATTATTAAGAGCAAGTAGTTTGTTTGATATAGTAGATATAGTGAAGTTCTAGCAAACAATTAGTTCACTCAAAATTTTAAATCCAGAGGCTGCATTAGACTGACTACAATGTCTAAAATTCTATATTCAATCATGATTTCTCAAATTGACAATGTTTGGTCAGAGTAATAGAGTATATCCATGAACACTTTAGCATATATTAATTTAACCTTAATAGTATAACATAATAGTTGAAGAAGAAGAATTCTAGTGTAGGATATAAATTCTAATACTAATATAGGATAGTAAACACTCAACACATGGGGTTCTGAATATTTGGTCTGGGTTAAGTAAAGGCTACAGGGTAAATTGCTTCTGGGGCATACAGCATGAAAAGGATGTCAAATAATTGAATGGGCCTTGAACAAGATTTAGAGGTGTGTTTACTGATTTTTCTTAAAAAGGGCTAAGTCAATGCTTAACAGTTCTGTTTTTATGCCTCTTTTAATGTGACTTCCCATCTGAAAATTATTTTATTTACCTATTAATTTAGGACTGTATATGTACACTTAATAAATGTATTTGGAGAAAATCTTTGGAAATAATCACAGCTATTGGTTTGGGTAAAGTTAGCATATTGTACCTAAAATGGTATTTTGCTTGGATAAGCAGGCACTGGCAATATAGAATATTATTTTCTTGAAATTAAGTATTATTATGTTTAGATATTATATTAAGACTTGTGGGGTTAGGGAATTAAAGAGATACAATTCTTTAAGCCTCTTTTGTCTAAGGATACTACAAATAGTAATTACAAAATACATGATAAAAACAGTGAAAGCACTTGAAAGGTACAATCTCTCTGCAATACACAGCTGCAATTTCCTGTGTAAGCACTGAAAGCCCCTAATTTGCTCATTAGTCATTTAATATATTACTTCATTTAGTCATTCATTCAGTTATTCAGTAAACACATATTAAATACATTCTAGTGCCAGATACAGTTATAGATTCTGAGAATATATTGATGACTAAAGAGAAAGGACCCTTATCCTTACTGAGATTATAGTACAGTAGAGTAGAGATCTAAAAAATTGAAAGTACTACAATTAATGGCAGTGAATCACTGGAGCATATAGTGGAAATGAATAGTGGCAGGAAACAAGTGTATAAAGTTTGTTGATGGTATATGAATTCATTCCCTGTGTGGTATTAACAGGACTGACTGACACATTGAAGATAATCTCAGGAATAAACCCAGACTGGGTAGCAGAGGGAATTAAGATCCTAATGTGACTTGACAGATAGGAAGATCTCTGGATATGTGGTAATTTAGAATCTTAACAATTGTTAGATTTATCCAGCAAATCTAGAAAGGTGTAACTAATTATCTTCTATACAACAGCATTTATATTGGATATTAATATTCTGTACAGGAAAAAAGGTTCTATGATCAATTAAGTTTGGAAAACTGCATAGAAGAGTGGGATTCTTCAATGTAGGTCTTTTCAGAGCTTGTAATTTTGTTAATATTGAATATCCAGAAGAGATACAAAATATGCAGTATTTGCTGAATATATTGCAATGAGAAACTTTCCTTTATAGACTATTTTTTAAATGTAATGTTCTGAAGAGCATACTTTGTGAGACACATGACTATGGATGCTAAACCAGTGTTGGAAATAATGCTATGACTAATGATCTTTGATAATAATACTTTATGCTGAAATAAAGAAATAGATGACCTATTTCAAATCTATCACTGTAATTTACACAGTGACCTGAAAGCAACTGAAAAATTTGAATGGCTTAATGTATTTTGCACATTTTAATAGATGGTTGTGGATAAACGTTTCACTATGTTGAGCTTATATTCAGAGGACATAATTGATTATTTAACATCAAAACTACTGTTAAGTAATAAAAAGAAAGAAATACGAAGTTTATGTGAAAATGTCAATCATAACCAACTTTTAACAAGCAGTTTTTATTGTCCAGTATACCTGATTAACAGAGAAAAGATAGGTAGGGTGAAGGAAGCACTAGACGTACATCCAGGAGGCCTGGCCTCCTTGCTCAGGTCTACCATTAATTATCAGTGTGTTCTTGTACGAAGAATCTCTTCATCTCAGAATTTGTAGCTTCTTAGAGATCATGTAGTCAAATAACCTGATTGCCCTGAATCTTCAAAATGCAAACCGGATCGGACCGGATCAAACCGGATCAAGCCAGTCCAAACCGGATCAAACCGGATCAAACCAGATCAAACCGAATCTGACCGGATCAAACTGGATCAAACCAGATCAAAGCAGATCAAACCGGATCGGACCGGAACAAACCGTATCAAACCGGATCAAACCGGATCAGACCGGATCAAACCGGATCAAACCACTCCAGACCGGATCAAACCGGATAAACCGGATCAGACCGGATCAAACCGGATCAGACCTGATTAAACCGGATCAAATCGGATCAGACCGGATCAAACCAGTCCAGACCGGATCAAAACGGATCAAGCCGGATCAAACTGGATCAAGCCGGATGAAACCAGATCAAACCGGATCAAACCAGTCCAGACCGGATCAAACCGGATCAAGCCGGATCAAACAACTCCAGGCCGGATCAAACTGGATCAAGCCGGATCAAACCAGATCGAACCAGTCCGGGCTGGATCAAACCGGATCAAACCGGATCATACCAGATCAGACCGGATCGAACCAGTCCAGACCGGATCAAACCGGATCAAGCCGGATCAAACCAGTCCAGGCCGGATCAAACCGGATCAAGCCGGAACAAACCAGTCCAGGCCGGATCAAACTGGATCAAGCCGGATCAAACCGGATCAAACCGGATCAAACCAGTCCAGACCGGATCAAACCGGATCAAACCAGTCCGGGCTGGATCAAACCGGATCAAACCGGATCATACCAGATCAGACCGGATCGAACCAGTCCAGACCGGATCAAACCGGATCAAGCCGGATCAAACCAGTCCAGGCCGGATCAAACCGGATCAAGCCGGAACAAACCAGTCCAGGCCGGATCAAACTGGATCAAGCCGGATCAAACCGGATCAGACCGGATCAAACCAGTCCAGACCGGATCAAACCGGATCAAACCAGTCCGGGCCGGATCAAACCGGATCAAACCGGATCAGACAAGTCCAGACCGGATCAAACCGGATCAAACCAGTCCAGACCGGATCAAACCGGATCCAGACCGGATCAAACCGGATCAAACCAGTCCAGACCGGATCAAACCGGATCAAACCAGTCCAGACCGGATCAAACCGGATCAAACCAGTCCAGACCGGATCAAACCGGATCAAACCAGTCCAGACCGGATCAAACCGGATCAAACCAGTCCAGACCGGATCAAACCGGATCAAACCAGTCCAGACCGGATCAAACCGGATCAAACCAGTCCAGACCGGATCAAACCGGATCAAACCAGTCCAGACCGGATCAAACCGGATCAAACCAGTCCAGACCGGATCAAACCGGATCAAACCAGTCCAGACCGGATCAAACCGGATCAAACCAGTCCAGACCGGATCAAACCGGATCAAACCAGTCCAGACCGGATCAAACCGGATCAAACCAGTCCAGACCGGATCAAACCGGATCAAACCAGTCCAGACCGGATCAAACCGGATCAAACCAGTCCAGACCGGATCAAACCGGATCAAACCGGATCAAACCAGTCCAGACCGGATCAAACCGGATCAAACCAGTCCAGACCGGATCAAACCGGATCAAACCAGTCCAGACCGGATCAAACCGGATCAAACCAGTCCAGACCGGATCAAACCGGATCAAACCAGTCCAGACCGGATCAAACCGGATCAAACCAGTCCAGACCGGATCAAACCGGATCAAACCAGTCCAGACCGGATCAAACCGGATCAAACCAGTCCAGACCGGATCAAACCGGATCAAACCAGTCCAGACCGGATCAAACCGGATCAAACCAGTCCAGACCGGATCAAACCGGATCAAACCAGTCCAGACCGGATCAAACCGGATCAAACCAGTCCAGACCGGATCAAACCGGATCAAACCAGTCCAGACCGGATCAAACCGGATCAAACCAGTCCAGACCGGATCAAACCGGATCAAACCAGTCCAGACCGGATCAAACCGGATCAAACCAGTCCAGACCGGATCAAACCGGATCAAACCAGTCCAGACCGGATCAAACCGGATCAAACCAGTCCAGACCGGATCAAACCGGATCAAACCAGTCCAGACCGGATCAAACCGGATCAAACCAGTCCAGACCGGATCAAACCGGATCAAACCAGTCCAGACCGGATCAAACCGGATCAAACCAGTCCAGACCGGATCAAACCGGATCAAACCAGTCCAGACCGGATCAAACCGGATCAAACCAGTCCAGACCGGATCAAACCGGATCAAACCAGTCCAGACCGGATCAAACCGGATCAAACCAGTCCAGACCGGATCAAACCGGATCAAACCAGTCCAGACCGGATCAAACCGGATCAAACCAGTCCAGACCGGATCAAACCGGATCAAACCAGTCCAGACCGGATCAAACCGGATCAAACCAGTCCAGACCGGATCAAACCGGATCAAACCAGTCCAGACCGGATCAAACCGGATCAAACCAGTCCAGACCGGATCAAACCGGATCAAACCAGTCCAGACCGGATCAAACCGGATCAAACCAGTCCAGACCGGATCAAACCGGATCAAACCAGTCCAGACCGGATCAAACCGGATCAAACCAGTCCAGACCGGATCAAACCGGATCAAACCAGTCCAGACCGGATCAAACCGGATCAAACCAGTCCAGACCGGATCAAACCGGATCAAACCAGTCCAGACCGGATCAAACCGGATCAAACCAGTCCAGACCGGATCAAACCGGATCAAACCAGTCCAGACCGGATCAAACCGGATCAAACCAGTCCAGACCGGATCAAACCGGATCAAACCAGTCCAGACCGGATCAAACCGGATCAAACCAGTCCAGACCGGATCAAACCGGATCAAACCAGTCCAGACCGGATCAAACCGGATCAAACCAGTCCAGACCGGATCAAACCGGATCAAACCAGTCCAGACCGGATCAAACCGGATCAAACCAGTCCAGACCGGATCAAACCGGATCAAACCAGTCCAGACCGGATCAAACCGGATCAAACCAGTCCAGACCGGATCAAACCGGATCAAACCAGTCCAGACCGGATCAAACCGGATCAAACCAGTCCAGACCGGATCAAACCGGATCAAACCAGTCCAGACCGGATCAAACCGGATCAAACCAGTCCAGACCGGATCAAACCGGATCAAACCAGTCCAGACCGGATCAAACCGGATCAAACTAGTCCAGACCGGATCAAACCGGATCAAACCGGATCGGACCGGATCAAACCGGATCAAACCAGTCCAGACCGGATCAAACCGGATCAAACCAGTCCAGACCGGATCAAACCGGATCAAACCAGTCCAGACCGGATCAAACCGGATCAAACCAGTCCGGGCCGGATCAAACCGGATCAAACCAGTCCGGGCCGGATCAAACCGGATCAAACCAGTCCAGACCGGATCAAACCGGATCAAACCAGTCCAGACCGGATCAAACCGGATCAAACCAGTCCAGACCGGATCAAACCGGATCAAACCAGTCCAGACCGGATCAAACCGGATCAAACCAGTCCAGACCGGATCAAACCGGATCAAACCAGTCCAGACCGGATCAAACCGGATCAAACCAGTCCAGACCGGATCAAACCGGATCAAACCAGTCCAGACCGGATCAAACCGGATCAAACCAGTCCAGACCGGATCAAACCGGATCAAACCAGTCCAGACCGGATCAAACCGGATCAAACCAGTCCAGACCGGATCAAACCGGATCAAACCAGTCCAGACCGGATCAAACCGGATCAAACCAGTCCAGACCGGATCAAACCGGATCAAACCAGTCCAGACCGGATCAAACCGGATCAAACCAGTCCAGACCGGATCAAACCGGATCAAACCAGTCCAGACCGGATCAAACCGGATCAAACCAGTCCAGACCGGATCAAACCGGATCAAACCAGTCCAGACCGGATCAAACCGGATCAAACCAGTCCAGACCGGATCAAACCGGATCAAACCAGTCCAGACCGGATCAAACCGGATCAAACCAGTCCAGACCGGATCAAACCGGATCAAACCAGTCCAGACCGGATCAAACCGGATCAAACCAGTCCAGACCGGATCAAACCGGATCAAACCAGTCCAGACCGGATCAAACCGGATCAAACCAGTCCAGACCGGATCAAACCGGATCAAACCAGTCCAGACCGGATCAAACCGGATCAAACCAGTCCAGACCGGATCAAACCGGATCAAACCAGTCCAGACCGGATCAAACCGGATCAAACCAGTCCAGACCGGATCAAACCGGATCAAACCAGTCCAGACCGGATCAAACCGGATCAAACCAGTCCAGACCGGATCAAACCGGATCAAACCAGTCCAGACCGGATCAAACCGGATCAAACCAGTCCAGACCGGATCAAACCGGATCAAACCAGTCCAGACCGGATCAAACCGGATCAAACCAGTCCAGACCGGATCAAACCGGATCAAACCAGTCCAGACCGGATCAAACCGGATCAAACCAGTCCAGACCGGATCAAACCGGATCAAACCAGTCCAGACCGGATCAAACCGGATCAAACCAGTCCAGACCGGATCAAACCGGATCAAACCAGTCCAGACCGGATCAAACCGGATCAAACCAGTCCAGACCGGATCAAACCGGATCAAACCAGTCCAGACCGGATCAAACCGGATCAAACCAGTCCAGACCGGATCAAACCGGATCAAACCAGTCCAGACCGGATCAAACCGGATCAAACCAGTCCAGACCGGATCAAACCGGATCAAACCAGTCCAGACCGGATCAAACCGGATCAAACCAGTCCAGACCGGATCAAACCGGATCAAACCAGTCCGGTCTGGATCAAACCGGATCAAACCGGATCAGACCGGATCAAACCAGATCAAACCAGTCCAGACTGGATCAAACCGGATCAAGCCGGATCAAACCAGTCCAAACCGGATCAAGCCAGATCAAACCAGTCCAAACCGGATCAAACCGGATCAAGCCGCATCAACCCGGATCAGACCGGATCAAAACAAGTCAAACCAGATCAAAACAGACCAGACCGGAAAAAACCAGACCAGAGCAGAACAGACCGTATCAAACCAGACCAGACCAGATCAAACGACATCAAACCAGACCAGTCCGGAACAAAGAATACCAGACCGGACCAGACCAGATCAAACTAGACCAGACCAGATGAAACGAGATCAAACCAAACCAGACCGGATTAAACCAGACCACACCAGACCAGACCAGATCAAACCAGTCCAGACAGGATGAAAACAGTGTGATAAGTTCTTTCTGACCCTGGGCAAGTCCAGAGGTGCCATCCAGGAGCCAGAGACTGGAGTAAACCACTTAGACTTATTCCTGGTGTTCTACCACACTGTAGTTGAGCTGGTACTCAAACTACGTGACACAGTCCTTCTCACTCTTGCCTCCCCTTTTCAAAGGCAGGGAAGCCTCATCCTGTGTCTGTCTACCATCACCATGGGGTCTACTACCAGACTACCACCAATGTTCCCTTAAAGTCCAAGGGCTTTTCAGTTAGTTTGTGGTGAATGATGCCTGGCCTGGGACTCATCCTTCAGGGCAATGGGGACCCCTCTGGCCCAGGGCAGGTCAGAACTATGGTCCCAGAGCCAATGCCTACAACTGGGGACCCGAGGTGCCCAGTTGGCACTCTATCGCTCTTTGACCAAGCTGGTACCTAAAGTGCAAGGCAAAGTCTCCTTAACTTTTCCCACTTTTCTCAAGTAGAAGGAGTCTTGTCCCATAGCCACCACAGCTGACAATGTGCTGAGTGTCACCTGAAACCAGCAAGTCTCAGTGTGTCACCCAAAACATTGGAGGTAATACCTGGGCATTGCTACTTGTTATTTAGGGCCCAAGAGCTCTTCAATTAGCAGATGATGTATCCTGCCAGGACTGGGTGCTTCCCTTCAAGGCAGCATGTTCCCTTCTGGCCCAGCGTGTGTCTAGAAGTGTCATTCAGAAACAAGGGCCTGGAAAGGTGGGTCCATGACTCTGATTGTAGCTTATTCTCCTGTAGCAGAGCTAATAATCCAAGATGCAAGATGAAGTCCTCCTCACTTTTCTCCCACCTCTGCTCAAGTGGAGGAAGGGGTTCTCTTTTAGAGTCACAAGCTTTACAACCTGGGGTTAGGGCAGGGGTGATGCCAGCACTCCTTTAGTTGCCCAGCTGGTGTCCCAGTAGGCAGTATCTGCCCACCCCCTACCCCAACCCCCACCCACTGGTTTTGGGTCCAGTTCAGCCCTAGGACTTGCCTAGGACTTGTAGCCCTTGTGGCCTAGATTTCCTTTAAAGAGTAGTTGGGGTCCCAGAGCACTTTTGTCTATGGAGGCAAGGCTTGTGGGCACTCAAGTTCAGATTGCTATTATCCCCGAATCCCCTCTGGCTAGTGTTGGTTTAAATACACCCTCTGTGGGTGTGCATCAGCTGAGTCTGGTTGGGTTTTCTTTTCTTCTATAACAAGGCAAAACTGACTTCAATGCCTCACAATGGCTATGTACTTTCCCTCTCCCCAGCAAACAGAAACACTCTCCACATCATGCTGCCACTGCCACTGGGTGGCAGAAGGGTGGTGACAGCAATTTAAGACCGATTTTCTTACCTCTTCAGGGTCTCTTTCAGCAATATGATGTTCAACTCAGGTGCTGTGAGTGAGAGCGCTCACCTGATTTTTGGTTCTTATGAAGGTGTTTATTTTGTATAGATAGTTGTTAAATTGGTGTTCTTGCAGGGGGAATGATTGGTGGAGCCTTCTATTCTGTCATCTTGCTCTGCCCCAATCCAACTTCGTTGGTTTTGCTTAAAAGTGCTTTGGCTATTCAGTGTCTTTTGTGATTGCATATAAATTTTAGGATATTTTTCTATTTCTGTGGAGATTGTCATTGTTATTGATAGAGATTGCACTGAATTTGTAAAGTGTATTTTATGTCATTATCATTTTAGCAATATTAATTCTTCCAATACAATATCATGAAATATCTTTTCATTTTCCTTGTGTCTTCTTCAATTCCTTTTATCAGGGTTTTATAGTATTCCTTGTATAGATCTTCTACTTCTTTGATTACATTTCTTTTTAGATATTTTATAATTTTTGTAGCTATTGTAAGTGGGATTGTTTTTTTGGTTGCTTTTTCAGATTGTTCACTGTTGGACTACATAAATGTTAATGTTTTCATATGTTGATTTTGGATCCTGCAACTTTACTGAATTTATCAGTTCTAATAGTTTTTTTGTGTGTATTCTTTAGATTTTTCTAAGTATAAAATTATGATGACTGTGAGCAAAGCTAATTTGACTTCTTCTTGTCCAATTTGGATATCCTGTATTCATTTCTCTTGCCTAATTTCTGTAGCCTGGACTCCCAAAATTATGTTAAATAAAAGTGGTGGAATTGGGTGTCTGTTTACTTTTCCAGGTCTTAGAGAAAGGGCTTTCACTTTTTCCCCATTTACTGTATTACTTGTGAGTTTGTCATATATGACCTTTACTGTTTTTATGTATGTCCTTTTATAACCAGTATCTTGAGAGTTTTCATCATAAGTAAATGCTAATTTATATCAAATGCTTTTTAACATCTATTACAACTATAGTATGATATATAATTGTTGATTTTTTTACTGTGATATATCATTTTTATTCATTTGCATATGTTGATCCATATTTACATCTCTGAGATGAATCCAACTTGATCATGGTGAATGGTCTTTTTAATGTGTTTAATTTGGTTTGCTAAATATTTTCTTGAGGATTTTTGCATCTGTGTTCCTCACTGATATTGGCCTACAGTTTTCACTCCTACTTGTAATTTTGGCATTATGGTAATATTGGCCTCATAGAATTAATATGGAAGTATTCTCCCATCTTCAATTTTTTGAAGTTTTTGCATTGAATAAGTATTAGTCTTCTTTAAATGTTTGGTAGAATTCAACAGTGAAGATGTCAGGCCTTCAACTTTTCCTTAATGATAAACTTATTATAATTTCAATGTTGTTACTAATTATTAGTTGGTTCAATCTTCATATGTTATATGTTTCCAGGAATTTTTTAATCATATAAGTTTCACAAATTGTTGGCCTATAGGTTTCCATGATAGCCTCTAATGATTCTTTGTCTTATGCTTTTGTAACCTCAGTTGTTTTGTCTCATTTTTCATTCTAATTTGTTGTTGTCTTCTGTCTTATTATAGCTAAAGGCTTACTGGTTTTGTTTGTTTTCAAGCAACCAATTTTCTGTTTTGTTGATATTCTGTATTTGTTTAGTCTCAATTTCATTTATTTTCATTTATTCTGATATTTACCATTTCTTTCCTTCAACTAATTTTGATTTTGATTTGAATTTTTTTCTTGTTTGAGATATACCATTAGGTTGTTGATTTGAAGTCTTTCTACATTTTTGTATACATGTTTGCTGTTATAATATTTCTGTTTAATGTTGCTTTTGCTGCCTTGGATAGATTGTGGAATGACATATTTTCATTTCTTTTTTAGGGATCAAGAAATTTTAAAATTTACTTCTTAAAAAATTGATCAAGATTGATTCAGCTTCCCATCTTCCAAGAAGCTACATGTATATATCAAAGCTTATGTCTAGATGAGGAAGCAAATACTGCAGAGAGATAGTCAAAATGTCTTTTTACCCTCCCCTAGAAAGTGATTGGCAAAATGAGATAACATAGGCAAGGGTTTTTTGTCTGTTTTATTTTTTTTTTTTTTTTTTTTTTTGAAATAGCTCTGACAGGCAACAAATAATATAGTGTACATCTTCTTTAAACTAGTGATTTTAGTGATATCGTCAATTAATAAATTTTTATATCCCCAAGTTTTCAGTCATTCTCAGTAGGAAAGGTTTATGGCAGAACTTTGTGATTTCACTAATCATTTATTTTAAATATTTAAAGGTTTTGAGTAGTTATAGATTCATAAGAAGTTACCAAATAATGTAAGGAGAGGACTTGTGTACTCTTCACCTAGTTTCCCCCAATGGTAATTTTGCATATAACTACAGTATAATTTCGAAACCAGAAAGTTGAAATTGGTATAATCCACGGAGTTTATTTAAACCTCTGTTCTAGATGCACTCATTTACGTTGGCATGTGTTCTGTGCACTTTCATCATCTGTGTGGACTTGTTTAATAACCACCACAAACAAGGCACAAAACTATTTCATCACCACAAGTTTCTAACATGGTGCCCTTTTATATTCACAATCCCATTCCCAATATTTTGGGACTAGCTTTTGTATTCAATATAATTCTTAAGAGATTCCATCCAGGCTGTGATATGTATCAAGTTTATTCTTTGTAATGCTCAGTAGTATTTCATGATACAGATGTATCCCAATTTGCTTAATCATTCACATTTAGAAGGACATTTGGATCATTTTCAGTTCAGAGGGTATTACAAATAAATCTGCTATGAATATTCATGCACAGATTTTGTATAAACAGACGTTTTCATTTCTCTGAAATAAATGCCCAAGCGTGCTATTTCTACAACATATGGTAAGTGCGTATTTAGTATTACAAGTAACTGCTGAACTGTCATCTACAGTGGTTATATCATTTTAAATTTCCACTGGTAAAGCGTGAGTATGATCAGCATTTTTCATCTTCACCAACGTTTGGTATTATTGCTATATTTTTATTTTAGCTATTTTGATAGGCATTACGCCTTTCAAAAACATGATAAAGTGGAATAAATATATTTTGTTAGTTACATGAATAGTCAATTTGAAAGTTTCAGATATAGTAAAATAAAATTAAAACATGTCATTGGCTACAGGAATGTGTACTTTTAACGTCATAAGTGAGTAATTGTAAAATCATTAATAAAGTCACAGAAATTAAATAACGTAAAAGTGTTGAACCTGATTCTACAAGTCATAATTTCAAATTTGTGCTCTATTATTTACTTGTGTTTGTGACCTTGGGTATGTCACCTTAACTCTCTGCTCCTCATTTTGTTTATCTGATAGCGAGTATAAAATACCAATTTCCAAAGTTTGAGTGGGAATATAACAAAACGATGCCGTTAAAAACGTATAAACACTAAAAGATAATTGTTATTATAAACTACTTAGTAAATAACACTAATCATGGCTTCATAATTTCTGATAGAGAATTATGATAATGTAGTCTTATAGGAATCAATAAAGCTAAGCTAGATTAGACACGTGTGACAAGAAACAGTTCAGGTACATATGACATGTAAGAAGGAGCAAATATCTTTTTTTCTAAATATAACTCAAAGCAACTTTATAAATAACTTCATATTTAGTATTTGTACTTACCAAAATAAACTGTGTAAATGTAGCCATTGCTTAAACTTTCTTGTTAGGTTTACTCCTTGAGCTTTCCTAGCTCACAGTTGTTCTCTGTCTCTCACCCCATTTTCTCCAATTCTTGGTCCCAATTCTTGAGGGACTTAATCAGAATTCCCTTCCTCTGTTTACACAATGGCACATTTTAATACCCAGATCTCATAGCAAAGAAGTCGCATTAAAAGGAGCATTTGCCATCCTTTCTTCCTTAGTGGCTTTATATGGCATATAATTAATCATCTGTATGTTTTTTTTCCTACAGAAAAAAATTTAATGGCTTTATATTATATTGCTACAAGTACATATCATTATATATATATATA
>NW_016806443.1:3265587-3309081 GCF_001698545.2 Rhinopithecus bieti
TATATATGTATGATTTTTTTTTTTGACATGGAGTCTTACTCACTCTGTCACCCAGGCTGGAATGCAGTGCTGTGATCTCTGCTCACTGCAAGCTCCACCTCCTAGGTTCACGCCATTCTCCTGCCTCAGCCTCCCGAGTAACTGGGACTACAGGCACCCGCCACCGTGCCCGGCTAATTTTTTGTATTTTTACTAGAGGTGGGGTTTCACCATGTTAGCCAGGATGGTCTCGATCTCCTGACCTCGTGATCTACCCGCCTTGGCCTCCCAAAATGCTGGGATTACAGGCGTGGGCCACTGCACCCAGTCTCATAATAATATTAATCAAGTTTCTACTAGTGGACTTTTGGTGGTTTTAGATTTTTCAAAAATTATAAACAATGCTAAAATAAGCTCTCTTATAAATACAGCTCTTATTTTTATCAATATAACACATTTTAGAAATACAATATTTGAGAATTAAAGGAATATTTTTTAAAAAATACTTCTCGGGAGAGTTTTAAAAATTTACAATTGCACACACAAATCAAAACAAAATAAAATCACAAATGTAGACATCCATCAACAGGGTGTAAGACTCAAATCCCTCCACATTTGCCAATCTAGCACATTATAGGTTTTCTTAAAGTTTTATACCATTGGAATATAAAAATATTAATCTTGATATTTAATTGCATTTATTTGGTTATTTTTAGGTTTAAATTTTCTACACACACTACTAATCATTCAATACCTATTATTCTGGAACATGTTTATATATGTGTGTCCATTCTTTGTTTCCAATATGACCAAAAAAACATACTTTAGGAGTATTATTATTTTATTCTATTTTATTTTTTGAGACAGAGTCTCGCTCTGCTATCCAGGCTGGAGTGCAGTGGTGTGATCTCGGCTCACTGCAAGCTCCACCTCCCATGTTCACGCCATCCTCCTGCCTCAGCCTCCCAAGTAGCTGGGACTACAGGCGCATGCCGCCATGCCCAGCTAATTGTTTGTATTTTAAGTAGAAATGGGGTTCAACATGTGTTATGATCAATTAGAAGAGCACCACAATATTCCATGAATGGGTCATGATTACATGAATTTGGGTGTTGAGGGTTCAAATATGAAACAAAGGAAAATGAGAAACTGAATCACAGGTGAATTCATGGACCTCAGGTCAAGTGACTCAGAAAAAGGTGAAACACTGACTGAAGGGAATATTGGTCTGGGATAAAGATCAAGAGTTTATCATTGAAGTTGGGAAGTTTTGCATGGGAGCAGTATATCCAAGCAGAAGTGGTCCATACACAGTTAAAGATGTGGAACACTGTCTGGGTTGAGAGGATAGAGCATATTAATTACCCATAAACACATACCCACTAAACATCACATTTAAATACTCATAGCAGTGTTGTCAGAGACAGAATATATATTACATAACATAAATCTCTCATCACTACCCAGATGGAACGTAATTTATTTGTGACAATTTATGTACTATTTGTACTAATGTAGGTAACCAATGCTGGTGTGTATTTCTAAACAATAGGATTTATATCCAGTCTGCCTTGTAAAGTTTTGATGAACTTATATTTATCCTCTATCAGTGAGTTGTGATTATAAGAATATAAGCATATTTTAAAATTCACCATGTAAAGATTTGAAATGGGAGAATTTGAAAATTATCCAAATCCCTTATTCTGCTCCAAACTTGTATCCCTTTTCAATTGCAGAAACTAAGTTATCTCTCAAACTAAGATAAGGTAGGTGTCTTCACAGTAGCAACTTCCCTCTAAGCCTGCTCTGCAAATATTTTTCACACCTCCGGCCACGCACCCCAGAAACACAGCATGCTGCAATGGGAAAATAGGTGAACTTGAAAAAACTACAAAAGGCAGAGGGGTAAAATTTAACTACAAAATTGGGATTGCTTCAATTTTGTCAAAAACACAAGATGCATCTGGGAAATGTGTGTTTAATCTACAAGTAGCAGCCTTTAAGCTGTCTGTCAGGAGAGGGCAGGATAGAAGACAGAAGAGCAAGTGCAGGGCCAGGCAGCTCTTTCTGTCCTTCAGGATTTAGATACTGCCCCCATTGGACTTTAGAAGCCATTTGAAGGAATTAAATCAGAAGCGGAGTCCAGCTTTGAGGAAACAAGTTAGAATGGAAAAAGAAGGTCCCAAGTTGATTTTTAACTATGCAGTTGTAAATATTGGGAATTACTGTAAATGAATGAACAGATTATTGCTGACAAGACTTCCCTGAAGCCTCCCTTGGATGCTGTGGAGCATCTGCACTCTCTAACATGGTTCTGCCCTCTCCAGCCTGCATGTGTCCTGGATAAGATGGTCACAGCCTATTTCAAGGTTTTCCATGATGCTCAGAGGAAGCCAGGATGTTTCATTCTGAATGTTCACTGTATCACTGACTTTTCTGGCAGGCTGAACAGAGTATTAGAACATGCAAAGGCCTTAACTAATACAGCATTATATGGTTTCAAGAAAAAGCCCCCTGCTGTATTTCAGAAAGCACAGAAGGTACACTGAAACATATACTAAATATGCGCTCAAACAAATTTATTATCTACTCTCTTCAACTGCATAATGAAAACTTTTAAGAGTTGTTTAAAACAGAAGCTGGAAAGCCTGGAAACTACATTCAAACTCTATTCATAATCAATTATGAATGTAAGAAGAGACAAGAACTCAGAATGATTCTAAATAGTAAACTCAAAAGCTGTGTTGTTTTCATTTCAAATAGGTGTGAGTTATATCAAACATGCTGGAATTTCCATATAGGCACATTTCCACACCTATATCTCTAAGTAAACTCATTTCTTCCCTGAATGATGTTGTATATAGAGGTATAAATGTTTCCAGTGTTATCACTATAAATGTAATTTCATATAAAACATGATCGTTCTTTTATTGCTTTTTTGGTGACTATAGGATCATTAAGTTTCAATATTGCCTATCTCTTTTCTAAATAGGTCTTCTAGTAAATCACTTGTATGGTTTTATTTTTTTTCAACGTGGGTTTAAGATTCTTATTGATTACTTCTGGAAAAGCGACATTCCAACAAATTGCATTTGCTGAAAAGATCAATGGCCCATTAGACTGGCATTTTATAAAGACCTAAACTAGATGCTTCACTGGAAGGTCAGAAAAAAATTACCTTTCATAAAGCACCTGTCCAATTGTTCAATATTACACCACAGGGGAAAATTTTTTCCTAACTCCAGCTGGTTATCATTTTATGCTTTGAAACACAAGGATTGATGACCCTTGTAATTTTAGCCTGGCTTGTAAAACTGCACATAGTTTATTATTTATATTCACATAAATGCCCTTTCTATTGTTTTAATCTTCCTGAGATATTGTCCACCATAATTTTCAACAGCATCAGGCTTCAAAAGAAATACTGTAAAAAATGATTTCTGAGAGAAACAAAAATTTGGTAAATACATAGGATGAGTCTACCTGACATTATTGCATTTTAGATTGTTCCACCCTAAATGTGAGATAAGCAGAGCAGGGTGGACAGAAGACAGCTATGGAAACAGTTTATCGCGTAATTTCTATCATATTTTCTTTCTTTACTGTGTTACTGAACAGAAAATGTGACCTGATTCTTCATTCTGCTTACCTTCATAACTAACATTTGTGTTTTGCCCTATCCTCCCAACTAAAAGACGAGAAATATGGCTTAATAATTATGATCCTAAAATTTAAAGATCTGGGATTTTTCCCTAAATTAGTCACTGACCTGCTTCATGGCCTTGGAGAAACTGTTTTCCTTCTATGGGTTTCACTGGTTTGCTGGGTCTTGCCGTCTGCATCATCTGTAGATACTGATGGTTTGTCCTACAAACTCATAGGTTCTCATAGGTTTATTCCTACCAACAATTTCTGACTGGAATTAAGAAAGTCAGATATACAGAGAGTCTCAAGTTGGCCCTGGATTCTCGATGTTTACCAAGTCCCATTTCCTCCTCATTCTTACCATTATGGGGACGTCATGTAAACTCTACTCCATGTCCTTTATTCAGATGTCAACTACTTTAGGGAATTATACTGGAGTTTCTTCTATCTTTATTTCTGATCCCCATGACCTTGCCATGATCCTTTTCCCCAGGTTCGCAGCCCTTGATGAGTGCTCTGTTCCCAGAGAGTATTACTTATGTAGAATCACAATGCTGCCACACAGTTCTCAAGTATTGTCATTATCAAGGAATAACACACGCTGGGGCCTGTAGGAGGGTGAGAGGTGGGAGGAGGGAGACTATCAGGAAGAACAACTAATGGATGCTGGGCTTAATACCTAGGTGATGGGATGATCTGTGTACCAGACCACCAAGGCATATGTTTACCTATGTAACAAACCTGCACATCCTGCACATGTACCCCGAACTTAAAATAAAAGATGGGGAAAAAAAATGCTGCCTTCTCATCCTAGCCATGACCATGGGCCTCTTTCTCTGTCAGCAAAAGGATTAAAGTAACTTTCAATTGCCAATCTGTTTAAATTTATAAAGGGAAGTCCTACAGCTTGCCCCGCTGTTACTTCATTCAAATTCTAACTGTTTCCCATCCCAGCAGCCTGCTGAAATGTACCCAGTAAGTTTCAAGACCAAGATCGTCTGTAATATGATGTTTTTCTTTTGTTATATTAAAAAACTAAATGAGATTAACTCTAAGGCCTTGCGTAAATCTCACTTTATATGATGTATTATTTCAATACAATGCATGATATACAAGATGCACTCATTAAATATCCATTGTTTGAGCAACAATGATACATAAATAGCATATCATGAATTACAGGTAACTGCATTTTATAAAGAGAAAAATCTGAGCTTTAAATTACTTAAATTAACTCTGCCCTCTAGATAAGATATTTTATGGCTATTAGTGGTGTAAGATTCATTCACAGCTTACGCCAAATAAACGACAGAGAGTAACTGTATCCGGTGACCCATCTCATGTGCAGAGACACACATAGACTCAAAATAAAGGGATGGAGGAAGATCTACCAAGCAAATGAAAAAAAAAAAAAAAAAAAAAACAGAGGGGTCGCAATCTTAGTCTCTGATAAAACAGACTTTAAACTTTCTAGACGTTGGTTCAAAAGAAGGTTTTTGTTTTGTTTTGTTTTCAATTCCCCTGCACTGGTATGATATTTGGAAAGAAGATGTCTGAGGGGAGAGGGGAACAGGAGACTAGCATTTCCTCTTATGAAAAGCACATTTTCATCAACACAGGATATATGGTTACGTGGAGGTTATTGTTTAAATAAACAGCTGGTGATGGAGGCTTCTGTATGCTTTTCATGTTCTCTTCAATACTAATAGACAGAGGAAGACTGGCAATAATAATTTTTTAATCCTTTGTACAAAGTTCTAAATAAAGTACATGTTTGAGTAATTTTATATAATAGGAAACAGAATGCTACACACTACCCAGTGTCGAGGATAAAAATTAAGTAATATACATTTTCTAGTTTATATAATATTATTTAATATAGATAGCTGCAATTTAAATGAAAAGTAAATTATTACATTGAGTTTAAAATACCATATAGTACATATATCTTATTAAATATTATTCATTTTGAAAGTATTGTTAGCACTGTGTTGGCAGGCAATCCACAGATATAGAATACATTTCTCTTCATATTTTCTGGCCCAGTAATCCCCATGTAATGGCTTTAAATTATTCTGCACATTGGATTTGAAGTTATACAGACTGCAGCTACAATTTGGAAAACAGTTCTAACAGTCCTGAATTCCAAGAGAGGGAGAGATGCTGATGTGTAGCTAGTTCAATGTGGTGTGATGTTTTTCAAAACTGTGCATAAGGAAAACTTAGGCACTGATTTACGTCCCACAGTCGCTGTCAGAGAAAATTATATTCCATAGAGTGAAATGGGGCTCATTACTTTTTTAAAACCATCTCTGCAAGTTGTTTTGGGGGGTTATTCATAACATATCTTAAAAAAATGAACTTTAGTAATATTAGCAGAAATTGGAAGTTACACGGAGGACACAGTAAAAGGAAAATAAAGAGTCTCTTTTGAAACATGCTCAAGAGGACATGTCCAGTGAGGATGAATATGTAGATTTCAAGTCTGGGGTCAAAAATATATGGATTTTAAGAAGTCTGCTTGAGGCGAGTCATGTGGAGAGGGCAAAGGCTGAGGAAAGTGTCTAAGAAATTTCTCAACATAAGTAGATACGATGTTTTATCATTAGAAACAATACTCTTGGTCAAATTGAACATTTAATAAATTATTTGTTCTAAATTATATTTCTGGGAGTTTTGTCTCAATCTGTTTGAAACAGGGTGTTTCTATTATTAAAATTAAGTATTCCGATTGAGGAAGAAATTTATGAATATTTTAATTCATAAAATTTTACGTTTTATCTACATAGTCTAACTAATCACACAAACAGAGAGCAATGTGTGTTCATCCATTTCACTAAAATTCAAGACCAATCATAATTGTCTCTAGAACTAACCAAAGTGTATGCAAAAATTCACATATACTTTGTACAGGTAGTGTTATCTGGTCTTGAGAAAGAAGGGAGATTCTTTGGAATATTCTGTAACTAATTCAATATAAATTCTATAAAATGGTAAAGAAAAAAAAAACAGAAAAAAACAAAAAGTATTCTGAGAGCTACTTACTATATCAGCCTTTGGCTATTCTATAATCACTTTTCATTATGGACTGAAATTAAATAATTATAAAGCAGGCATAATTTCATAGCTAACCACCCAAATGCTGGGGAGAGTTAAAAGCAATATTAAATTTTAGAGGTAATGGTATTTTTGAATGCAAATGAGTTTCACCTTCTTTTACCTCAAGGGAGAGAAATGCTCAGGGAGTTGTGTTGTCATCAAGAGCAGCTGAAAGGCATCATGATTAATTTGAATTTCTAACACGATGAACAGTAATGAAATATGAGTACATGTAATTCAATACAAGAATTTGTGCGCGTGCATGAATAATACATGGTGCCTATGCCTTTTTTTCCTAGCTATTATTGGCCATTTCGTTGTTTTCCCAAAAATACGCATAGAGCAATGATGTGGTATTAGTTCTCCCATCTATCTATAAAAGCCTCTAAATTTTGAAGGCCATGTCTATAATATGATATACATATACTCACAGTCATCCTTTTTTGTATATTTTTAATACAAAGAAGCTAAAGTGTCCCATAGTAAATATTATATATGTATAATTCATGTTTTTTACTTCATAGGAGAAAACCTGGACAATCTAGTGAATTACTTGTGTCACAGGAATACTAGGTAATTTTAATTTTAGTCAGTTTTATTGTGTGAAAATATATGCACTTTTAAATTACTCAATTCATTTATAATAATGTTCAAACATTTTCCTCCGAAATATGGTAGATATCTTCTTGTAAGCCAATATTTTAAATTCAAATTCATGATAAAAAGTAAAAGACTATGTCTGGCACTGGGTGTTTACTTCAAAATACCAAGCTTCCCATACACAACGCTATGTGTATAAATTAGCACAAACTGCCTATTTACCTGAAAAACTATGATTTTATGATTTTCCAGTTAAAAATTGAATATCTTAAAAGGCATCTATATTAACAATAATAACTAAATTTGCTTAACGTTCTACTATGTTTCATAATATATGGATATGTGGTTTGCTAATTTAACATGGACCCTCTATAACAATTATTATATTATTATTAATTTCAAATTTATAGACAAGAAAACAAATTTCCAGAAAAATTAAGTAATCATCCAAGGGATTTTAGGTAAGTTGTATAATTCTATAGGTGGCAGCATCAAGACATAAATCTATTTCTAAATAGCCCTGAAATCTGATATTTTAATTTATTTTATCAGCTTTTTAAAAAGTGTTTTGTAAAGAGTATCAGTCTTAGTGGAGGCAAATAGATGTTACACGCTACCAAACTCGCCACACAAAATTGACAATACATTTTGTAAATGTTGGATTAAAATTAAACAATTGTTTTACTGTAATATTTCTCAGAATGTTTAATACTTTAATGAGCAATGCAAATTTCCAAGAGAAAAATGGAAAATGTGGTATTTCCTAAGCTGATATGAAAACAGATTTCTTTGTCCAAAGGGGACACTTTTTTTGTGAACTATAATTCTGTGTATACTCTAATCTGCTAGGGTGGCAAGATGTGGCATGTTTATCAATCAGGTAAGTTATAGCTTACGTAAGTATTAAAATGAATATTTTATATGTAAATATACATGCTTATTGACTAGTCAGCAGATCAGATAATTTGAATAAACACACATTCAAATGTGTGTTTGGCCTTTTACCAGTGATGGCTTGGTTCCCCACATTCTGCATCCTGTGTCTTCCTATACACGTGAGGTCACGAATCCTTGACTTGCAAGCTCAGCCGTTCTGTTGTCACTAGGATGAGATATCACCTTAATCTGGTAGGATTCTCGCCCAATATTCTGTGCCGGTATGAAGTGGCCGGCTGTGCAATGCCAACCTGACTTAGATCTTGCCCTGCGTGGATAACTGAATGATTACTTTGATCTGAATTCTTGCTTTATGTGATAGACTAAATGTTTGTGTTCCCGCAAAATTCTTATGTTGATATATCACTCTCAGTGTGGTAGCATGTAGAGGTGGGGCCTTTGGGAGATAATTAGGTTATGAGAGTGGAGTCCCCATGATTGTGACTAGTGCCATTATGAAAGTCATTCCTGAGAACTCCTTGTCCCTTCTGCCATGTGAAGACAAAGAAAAAAGATAGCCATCTATGAAGTGAGCCCTCAACAGACAACAAATCTGTTGGAACTTTGATCTTGGACTTCTCAGCCTCCAGAACTGTGAGAAATAAATTTCTGTTGTTTGTAAGCCACCAGTCTATAGTATTCTGTACAGGAACCTGAACAACTAAGACACCCTGGTAATACATACTTAATAAATGTATGGAAAAATAAATGCTCAGTATCACTAATCATCAAAGTATTGGCAAATAAAGTGACACTAAGAAAAATAATAACCTTAAAACATTATAATATTCAGTATTAAATACTACATGCTTAAAAAGAACATATTCTTACCCTACAACTGAGAGTGTAAATCTGTGTACTTTTAATAGGGAATTTTGCAGTATAAATCAAAACATACAAAAGGTTTCGTAACGTGAGAGACAGTTATTTTCCTGGAAATAAATCTAAAATAATTTCTGGCAAATATTTATGTAGAAGATGTTTGTTGAATTTTATTATGATAGTGAAATTTCCAAATGAAAACATGAATTAGGTTATATCCATGCAATATGAAATACTATCTAGTTACTCAATGATGTTTACAAAAATGCAATGACATGAAAATTGTTTATAATATTACGTGATGTTAGATATAAAGAACATTTATATACAATTTTCTTTTAACTTGTGCCAATATGCAAAAAAAGGTTCTGATATATTTCCACAAACTGTTTATGAGTGGTCAAGTTATTTTATTTTTTTGTATTTTGATTTAAATAAGATCCTCCACCCAAAGTACTGTAAAAGTATGCAATCATAGCAATATACGATTAGGTAAACACTTCCATGATATTTTGACAAATGCACTTATTTAGTGAGTTATTTTCAAATCACATTTTTTTCCACAATTGTATAGAAAAACCTTAACCACTGTATTTGTATTTTCATTCTCAAAAGCTGCTTTGGAATTCAAAATGTCAAATGGTAACATATCCTTTAATTTTTACAATTGTCACTTTCTTTTTTACTATATTTTATTTCAATAGTTTTTGGGAAACAGGTGGTTTTTGGTTACATGAATAAATTCTTTAGTGGTGATTTCTGAGATTTTGGTGCACCCATCACCTGAGCAGTGTACACTGCACCCAATGTGTAGCCTTTTATTTCTCACCCTCCTCTCACCCTTCCTTGCCAAATCCCCAAAGTCTATTATATCATTTTTATGTCTTTGCATCCTCATAGCTTAGCTCTCACTTATAAGTGAGAACACAGGATATTCGGTTTTCCATTCCTGAGTTACTTCACTTAGAATAATGGTTTCCAATTCCATCCAGGTTTCTGCAAATGCCATTATTTTGTTCCTTTTTATGGTTGAGTAGCATTCCGAGGGTACATATACCATATTTTCTTTGTCCACTTGTTAGTTGATGGATATTTAGGCTGGTTCCAAATTTTTGCAATTTTGAATTGTGCTGCTAAAAACATGTATATGCAAGTATATTGTTCACTTAATGAGCATTTTTCCTTTGGGTAGATAACCAGTAGTGAGATTGCTGGATTGGATGGTATTTCTACTTTTAGTTCTTTAAGGAATCTCCATACTGAATGGACAATTCTCAAAAAAAGATATACAAACTGTCAAGAAACACATGAAAAGATGCTCAACATCACTAACTATCAGGATAATGCAAATTTAAACCACAATGAGATACCACCTTACTTCTTCAAGAATGTCACTTTCTTAATGTTTGTTCTTAAAGGAGGGTTTTACAAATGCGCGCCTTGCAAATCTTGACTACTGCATCTAACTTTTAGTTGTCTTAGTATCTATGCAAATTAAATCTTTATACCCTAAACTTCTACCATTATATTTCTACCAATTTTTGTATATATACATATCTACTTGAAAATAGTCACTTCAGGAAAACCATGTTTAAAATCCTATAGTGGTTTTCCATTGTTAGGCAAACTATCTTCAACCTTATCAAACAAAGCCAGATCAAGTCCCAACAGCTTGAATACCTTTCAAGAGAGTCCAAGGACTGTCCTTGGTGTCCTTGTATATCTTACTACCAGTTCTGCTTTTCTGAGCTTCTAGCGCTGATAGCATTGGAACCTCATTTCCTATTTCTAACCTGCCTTCAATCTCACTAGTTCAAAGAGACTCTTTATGTTACCAGTAGTCTAATATGATAGGTTTCTCTCTCTTTCTTTCTCTCTGTCTCTCTCTCTCTCTCTGTGTGTGCGTGTGTGTGTGTGTGTGTTGATTGTGACTGTTAATTTGCTTGAATATTCTTTAGTCTTCTCAGTAAGGGCTTACTTTATTTCAGTGGATATTATTCTAGGAATGGGAGCCAAACTTTCAACGTTTCAGAGTTCTCTGGCTTCCATCCCAATTTCTACATCACAATATTTGCTCAGACTCAGAACAGAGAAATTGCTCAAATAATGAGGACTGATTCACTCAGGAGCCATATCTACTTTTAAAGTATCATTTGTACCAGGCAGAATTTCAACTTGCTTTTATATTTCAACTTGCTTTTATACTATTTTATATTTAGATACAATCTTTTCAATAATTCTCAGTAATTGATAGCCTCCCTTCTCACAAGAATATTTCAATTAGCTTCTTACGATAACTATTTACTGCAGGCACCTTAGAAGAAGTCTGCCACTACAATGACATTCAGAATAGTGATTTAATTTCCTGGCTCACGAGGTAGGCCAGGAATCACAGTCTTATTATGTTTCAAGGAATTTTTGATAAGAAATATTTGCTTTAAAATATTCAAACTGCCTGAGCCCTGCAGGGTGCTAGAAATTTAGGACATACTTTACAACTACTCATTTACATCTAGGCTACAATAAAATCAATTTTTGGAAGGAAGTGGATGATAGAGGGTTGGCAGGGGCAGAGTAGAAGCTTTTAAAATTCAAATAGTCTGCCTGTAAAAATTTGACATTTCACAGAAAACACAAGAAAAAAAGAACTCTAATGAATCACAACTTTTCAAAAAATAATTAATTTTAGTTTATCATTTTCTTCCTAGCCACCTACTGTAAAATAAACACTGTTCATTACAGTTTTCATATTAACTTGTTTTATTTCAATCTCAGAAAAACTGCAGAAAGTAAGTGTTGCTAATCTGGGCTTTTAAATTTGCAAAATGCTCTGAAGTCAAGTGATTGGTCCAAGGCCACGTAGATTTCACTCTCAAACCGATGTTATTTTTATTATATCTCACCTTGAGTAAAACCAATAAATATCCTGGAAATTATTATCCTATGCAGATATTAAATAAATTGTAGGTAATTGTTTCAAGCATTACTACTGAAAATTTTTGAGTACATTGGAACAATGTTAGTGTATTTCTGAGTATAAAAGAAATGTTAAGTGTGTGCTCATTTTAAAATGGGGGGATATACAAAATAATAAAACTATAGAAAAGATTAAGAAAATATTAACTAGTGAACCTATTATTGAGAGGCTATTAGAGTTACTGTGGAGTGCATGCCCCTATGAGATAAGCTGCTCATTACCATCGCCATTTATCTTTTAATAAATTTTGGACTATAAAAAAAACCAGTTGGAGCTGGCTCCATCCCTATTGGAAAGCAAATATATAGCCATTTATAAAAGGTCAGTGACTTTTCTTTTTCTTTTTTTTTTTTTTGAGACGGAGTCTCACTCTGTCGCCCAGGCTGGAGTGCAGTGGCCGGATCTCAGCTCACTGCAAGCTCCGCCTCCCGGGTTTTACGACATTCTCCTGCCTCAGCCTCCCGAGTAGCTGGGACTACAGGCACCCACCACCACGCCTGGCTAGTTTTTTGTATTTTTTAGTAGAGACGGGGGTTTCTCCGTGTTAGCCAGGATGGTCTCGATCTCCTGACCTTGTGATCCGCCCATCTCGGCCTCCCAAAGTGCTGGGATTACAGGCTTGAGCCACCGCGCCTGGCCAATTTTTCATAAAAACACATATAGCTTATATGTATATGGTGAGCTTACATCATAGTCTAATCTCAAATAGAGAAGGTGAGATTTCTGGCAGAATCAAGAAGTTTACAGATAGTAAGTACTCCACAGAGGATGGTAGGGACCTTAAGAAGATAGAGTGAAAAAAAGAATAGCCTTAAACGTTTTTAAATTGACAGATAAAATTGTATGTATTTACCATGTACAACATCATGTTCTGAAGAATATATACATTGAGCAATGAATAAATCTAGCAATCAACATATACATTATCTCACATAGTTATTATTTTTGTGGTGAGAACGTTAAATCTACTCTCTTACCATACAATAGAATGTTAACTATAATCACCCTGCTGTAAAAGAATACAATAGAATGTTAACTATAATCACCCTGTTGTAAAATACATCTTTCAAACTTATTTCTCCTTTCTAGCTGGAAATTTATATCCTTTAACTGCCACTTCCCCAATGCCCTCTCATCTCCCCAACTTATCCCCACGCTACCCCCATTCTTGGTAACCACTACACCACTCTCTAATTCTGTGAGTCAAAGCTTGAAATTCCACATATGAGTCAGACTGTGTGATGCTTATCTTTCTGTGCTTGGCCTATTTTTCATATAACACTGTATCCAAACTGTTACAAATGACAAGATTCCCTAATTTTTATGGCTGAGTAGTATTCCATTGTGTGTGTATACACTATATTTTCTTCATCCATTTATCCTCTGATGGACAATTAGGATGATTCTATATCTTGGCGATTGTGAATAATGGTGCAATAAACATGGGAGTGCAGATATCGCTTCACCATACTAAATCCGTTTCCTTTGGATTCATATCCACTAGTGGGAATGCTGGATCATATAGTAGTTCTATTTTCAGTTTTTTTGAGAACCTCCTTACTGTTTTCCATAATAGCTATAGTAATTTACATTCCTACTAACAGTGTGTGGAAATCCCCCTTTCTCCAGATCCTCACCAACACATTATCTTCTGTCTTTTGATAATATCCATTCTAGCAGGTGTGAAGTGATACATCATTATGGTCCTAATGTGCATTTCTCTGAGGACTAAGCATTTTTTATAAACTTTTTGGCCATTTCATGTCTTTTTTTGAGAACTATTCATATCCTTTGTCTATTTTTTAATCAGTTTTTTTTTTTGCTATTGAGTTGCTTGATTTCCTTATATATTTTGAATATTAACCCCTTATCAAATGTATATTTGCAAATATGTTCTTCCACTCTGTAGGTTGACTCTTTATTGAGTATTACCATTGCTATACAAATGCTTTTTATTTTAGTGTAATACCATTTGTCTATTTGTGCTGTTGTTGCCTGTGTTTCTGAGTTCATATCCCAAAATTTATTGTCCAGACAAGTATTATACAGTTATTCAGATACATTTTCTTCTAGTAGTGTCACAGTTTCTTGTTTTACATTTAAATCTTTATTTTGACCTGATTTTTCTATATGGCATGAGATAATGGTGTAATTCTTCTGCATATCAATGTTCAGTTTTCCAAACACCATTTAGTGAAGAGGCTGTCCTTTCCTCAGTGTGTGCTTTTTGTCACCTTTGTCAAAAATCAGTCAACTATAAATATGTAGATTTAACTGGGCTCTCTATTTTCTTCCATTGGTCTATGTGTCTGTTTTTTATGCCAGTAATCATTCTGTTTTGATTATTGTATCTTTGCAGTATATTCTGAGGTCAGGTAGTGTGATACTTCCAGGTTTGCTCTTTTTGCCTAAGATTGATTTGACTATTCAGGGTCTTTTGTGGTTCCACATACATTTTAGGATTGTTTTTTGGTCCATTGCTGTGAAGAATGTCATTTGTATTTTGATAGAGATTGCGTTGAGTCTGTAGATGGCTTTGGGTGGGATGGACTATTTAACAATTGGATTCTTTTAATCCATGTACATGGGATTTATTTCTCTTTATTTATCATCTTCAATTCTTTGATCCAGGTTTTATAGCTTTTATTTTATAAATCTTTCACTTCCTTAATTAAATTTATTTCTAAGTAATATTTTGGTAGCTATTATAAATGAGGTTGTTTTGTTGATTTCTTTTTCAGATAGTTTGCTATTAATTTATAGAAACACTACTGATTTTTATATGTGGATATATCCTGAAACTTTATTGAACTTGTTTATTAGTTCTAATAATTTTTTGGTGGATTCTATAGGGTGTTGTTTATATAAGATCATGTCATCTGCAAACCGACACCATTTAACTTCTTCCTTTCCAATATAGATGCCTTTTATTTCTTTATCTTGCCTAATTCCCCTCGCTAGGACTTCCAGTACTATATGAAACAGGAGTGGTAAGCATGGTAAGAGTGGGCATCTTCGTTTTGTTCCAGATCTTAAAGAAAAAGCTTTAAGATTTTCCCCATTAAGAATGGCATTAACTGTGGTTTGTCATATATAGATTTTATGTCTTAAAGTTTTCAATGAATTATACCTTATGTTCTTCCCACACTCAACTGCTCTTTTGATATCAATTAGACTTCTGGTTAAGAACTTGAATACTTCCCTTTGGTGCTTATCCTGGGGAATTGCTTATTTTGGAACAATAATTACTTCTCAGTGTTCCTATGGGACCTCCTCTGGGGACAAAGTGAAGATAATCAGTCTTGCCTTCCCCCTCTTCCCCATTACTCAGTGAACTTATCACTGCTTAGATGCAACACCAGAGATAAACATTGTCAACACGAAGAGGCTGTAAACTAACTTCCAGTCACATGTAGAAAGGAACAGACTTAAGAGAAAAAAGAAATGATATGGCATAATATAATTTTATAAATTGTTACTATTAGTTAAGATTTTATCAAAAACAATTATTATATTATAAAACTCCATGAAATCATGACATTAAAGCTAAATAAAATTTCTTTATATGGAATTTCAGTAGTGATAATTTTTTACTCATTTTTATTGAAGATGCTACCAATTTTTTTGTTTTTATTTTATAAATGTAATGAACATACCTTATGTAGAATTATGTGCTTATTCTTAGAATATAATCTCAGGAATTGACTTACTGGGCATAAAATATTAGCACTCAGAATATACTCTTGCTATACATTACCAATTTGACCTCCAAAGATAGTTCTTTTTATAACTGCTGGAAGCAGAAAAGACTATCTTTTACTGAACTGTGGCCACCACTGAATATTATCATTAAAAATGTATCCAGTGTCTTAAATTTATTTCAATTGTTAAGACCAACAGTTTTATATTTATTTACTGTTTCCAATTTTTTCACTTATGAAAATAATAAAATGCTTACTTTATTTTTATTATGATGGATTATGAAATTGTCAGCACCACTCCCAGTTTTCAAAAAGTCATTACTAAGGAGCAGCGTAGTAGCAGCAATAAAATGAAAGCACTTTGGATACAGAAATATAGGGTTCAAATTCTTGCTCTGATTCTTTTTTAAAAAATTTTTGTATTATACGTTAAGTTCTGGGATACACGTGCAGAACGTTCAGGTTTGTTACGTAGGTGTACCTGTGCCATGGTGGTTTGCTGCACCCATCAACCTGTCATCTACATTAGGTATGTTTCCTAATGCTCTCCCTCCCCTAGGCCTCTACCCTCTGACAGGCCCCGGTGTGTGATGTTCCTCTCCCTGTGTCCATGTATTTTCATTGTTCAACTCCCACTTATGAGTGAGAACATGCGGTATTTGGTTTTCTGTTCTTATTTTAGTTTGCTGAGAATGATGGCTTCCAGCTTTATCCACGTCCCTGCCAAGGACATGAAATCATCCTTTTTATGATGGCATAGTATTCCGTGGTGTATGTGTGCCACATTTTCTTTATCCAGTTTATCATTGATGGACATTTGGGTTGGTTCCAAGTCTTTGCTATTGTGAACAGTGCCACAGTAAACATACGTGTGCATATGTCTTTATAGTAGAATGATTTATAATACTTTGGGTATGTACCCAGTAATGGGATTGCTGGGTCAAATGATGTTTCTGGTTCTAGATCCTTGAGGAATTGCCACACTGTCTTCCACAATCTTTGAACTAATTTACACTCCCAGCAACAGTGTAAAAGCGTTCCTATTTCTCCGCAGCCTCTCCAGCGTCTGTTGTTTCCTCTCCAGATTGTAACACATTCATCTCCAGATTAATCTCTGAAATGAATATTCTTGATCTTTAAAATGGTAATAATCTTTTCAAATCCTTGTGATTTCTGGGTACCCTAAATGCAGTACACACACACACACACACACACACACACACACACACACACGTGTATAGTAAGTACATATATATATTTTTTTGTTGCCAGTATATAGAGCAAACATTTTATTAAATACAGTTTATCAAATTAAGCAATTTTATATTGCCTTTATTGCTTCAAATTAATTCTAAATGTTTTGTTCCCTTTAGAGTTACTCAGTTTTCAAGACTTTTAAACAAATTGTTGTTGTTTGTTTTGTTTTCAACATATCTCAATGTTCTGTAATGAATGTGGATGGAGGAAAGGGAAAAGATATAGAAATTTAAAGAGAAGTTGTGTTTGGCAAAGTACTTCTTTGAAGAGTTGAATTCATAGTGACTACCTTCTAGAACAATTTAAAGGGGCTGATGGCTCAATTCTAATCCATATAAAAAGAATGATGCTACTGGAAGTTATGTGAATATTTGGTAAATATTATATTTATGTGTGTTTTTATGGGAGATATTTAGTAAACAAACACATTTGTTATGGGAAAATATGGAAGACATTCAGTAAACAACCAAGTAAAATGTATTAGATTGTGTTAAGTGTCATGATAAGTTGACCCTTGAGCAGAGATACCTGAAAGGGGCAAAAAAGATGAACCATGCATCTATTTTTAAGAAGTGTGTTCGATGAAAAACACATAGCAAGTACAAAGGTTCTGAATCAGGAGCATGCTTGTTGTCCTAAAGAATAGTCAAGAGGCTAATGTGACTGGATAAAGTGATCAAGAGAGTTGTAGGAGGCGAGGTGGTCATACAGGTAGTAGATGGCCAGGTCATACCTTGTAGGACATTTTAAGAACTTCACTTTTACTCTGATTGAGATAATAAAACATTGGAGGCTTCTGAGCAGAAAATGGCATGACCTGACTCACATTTTAAAGGTATCCTTGAAGTTCTCTGTTAATAACTGAACGTAGGAAGCAAAGGCAGAATGAGGAAAGCCACTTAGAATAGCATGGCAGTAATTCTGGGGGAAGCTGATTGTACGTTGTATCAGGATGGCAAGAAAGGAATTGGATACTAAATGAAAATTGAAGGAAGAGGGAACAGGATCTGCAGGTCCTATAGATGTGGAGTATGAGAGAAAGCAAGGTTAATTTCGATGATACTCTTTAAAAATATATGCCTGTGATAGCTTTGAACTTGTCCACTTTTCATCTTAGACGAGATACAAAGATCTGATATGAATTAGTACTCATTCTATATGACCCTTATTAAATTATATGTTCTTAATTATTTATTAGATATTTAAATTTTCTCTTAATAAATTTTTAAAGTGAGTTCATATCTATCAGGTTTACTGTGCGAAGTTTTAGAGTAATTTTGACTAAAAACATAGGTCGTATCAGTGTGTCTACAACCATTATGGTGAGGGGATGATAACACTTGCAAATAAAATTATTGTAATTTATTAAGATCATTGATGATAAATAATTATTTTACATTTTAATTAAAATGTAGTATAATTGTTTCTGTCAGGCAAATCCTTTCAATCCCTTGTTGTGAACTTAAAATTTTCGCATCCTCGCATAATTCTGACAATTAAAAAAAATCTAAACAGATATAAAATTCAGAATTCTTTTACTCCGTAAGTAGAAAGGAATGTAACTGAGATATTGTTAGAATTTCATTTTATGTTTGTACTTGCCCACATTTTGAAAAGGCAAAATTATACTCTAAACTTTAAATTGGTTTTGTTCTTTTTTAAAACATTTTTTGAAATAATTATATACAAAAAAGGGTACAGAGTCTCATGTACCTCTTGCCCAACTAACCCCAGTAGTGGCAAGTTATGTAACTGTAGTACAATGCTAAACCAGCAGACTGACATCAGTGTAGAATTATTAACTAGTCTACAAACCTTATTCAGTTTCCATGTTTAAAACCTGAATTCATTTGTGTGTGTGTGTGTGTGTGTGTGTGTGTGTGTGTATGTGTATGTGTGTTTGTGTGTAGGTTCTGTGCAATTTTATCCAGTGTAGAGATTTATATAATGGCTACTGGAATCAAGACACAGAATATTTTCATTATCATGAAAGAACCTTTCTCATAACCTCCTTGTATTTACATGTATCTCCCCACATTTTCATCCATGCTCCTAGCAACCACTAATATATTCTGTATCTCTGTGGTTTTGACATTTTGAGAAGGCTGTATTAAAGGAATTCTACAATATGTAAACTTTGGATATTTTCTTTTTTCTATTAACATTCATATGGAGATATTTGTGCAAATATAAGTTCATTTCGTAGACCTAGATGTCTAAAAGAGCAATTGCTGAGTCATATGTTGACTGCATGTTTAGTTTTATAAGAAAATGCCAAGCTATTTTCAAAGTGGTTATAACAGTTCACATTCTCATCAACATTGTATGAGAGATCCAGTTTTTCTGCATCCTCACAAGCATTTGCTATTATCACTGCTTTTTAATTTAACTGTTCTGATATGTGTGTAATGATATTTTATTATTGTTTTTAATTTCATTTCCCTAAAGGCTAATGATAGCCTTTTCATGTACATATTTGCCATATGTATTTCCTCTTTGGTAAAATGTATGTTTGTATACATATCCATTTTATAATTGAATTGCTTGTTTTGCTGTTGAGATTTGTGAATTATTTGTATATTCTAGATACCAGACTTTTTCAGATATGTGGCTTATAAATATTTTTTCTAAATCTGTAGTTCTCCTTTCCTTTCTTTTTCTTAACTGGGTCTTTCCTAGAACAAAATGTTTACTTTTGATGAAGTACAATTTATTATTATTTTATGCATCATCATATTTTTCATGTCATGTATAAGAATCCATTATTTAGTGCTTAGTTCCAAAGATGTTCTCCCCTGCTTTCTGCTCAAAATTTATTAAGTTTTACATTTTAGTCCATGACTTATTTTAATTTTTGTGCATGTTGTCTGGTTTATGTAAAATTATTTTTTCTTATTTTTCCTTTTTTGTCTACTGATATCTAATTGTTCCAGCACCATTTATTGAAAAGCCTATCCATTATTCATTTTAATTGCTTTTGCACCTTCCTCAAATATGGACTGGTCATATTTGTGTCAGTCTGTTTCTGCATTCTCTATTCCATTGACCAATATGTCTATTCCTTCAGCAAAATCATATTGACTTAACAACTGCAAACACATGATAAATCTCAGCATAAAATTGAGCAATTCTTCTCACTTTGGTATTGTTTTTAAAATTTTTGTTAGCATTTTATGTTAGCATTTTAGTTCCTCACTCCACTGAAATTTAAATATAAGCTTTTCTATATAAAACATTGGTCTAGGATTTTGGTAGGTATTGTGTTAATCTGCATATCAGTTTGGGAAGAAGTGATATTATTACTATATTAGATCTTCAATTTTTTAAGTATGATGCCTCTATATTTACTTAGATCTTATTTCATTAATTTTATTGGTATCTGGTAAATTTCAGTATATAGAACTTGTATGTGTTTTACCAATTCAATTATATTTATAACTAGATAGTTATTTTACCTTTATAAAGAGTGATTATAAGTAGTATTATTGAGTCCATCCAGTGACTGTTTATTTTATTTTTAAGTTTTGAAATTTTACTTTAATAATTACTGTATCTTCTATTTATTAATATTTACTCATATTTTCTATTATTTTATTTTTAAGTGTGTTGATAATCGCATGTTGAAGCATTTTTATGATGGCTGCTTTAAAATTTTTGTCAGATTATTCCAACATCTATTTTATCTCAATGTTGTTACCCATTGATTGTCTTTTCATATTCAAGTGTGGTTCTCCTGGCTTTGGGTATGATGAGTGACTACTGATTGTGCACTGGACATTTTGGATATTATGTTCTAAGATGTTGGATCCTCATTAATCTCATTTTTAGAACTTAAGTCACTCTGTGTAGGTGTTACATATAGGTTCAGGTGGAGGCAAATATTCATGTCCCCACTAGGCCCTGTTAAAATCGTACTTATAAATGTGGAGCATTGATTCACACTGCCTCATTGAAGAGGATTATGGAAGAGAACAGTTCTCCCCCGAATCACACTAAACCTTCCCAGTAAAAGCAGTTTCAGTTAGCACTGTCTCATTCATTCAGTAGGGGTGTAAGCTCAGTCCACTTGGGCTCTGCTGACATCAGAGAGTGGAAAATGAAGCTTTTATCCAGTATCACTTCATTTCACTTTATTGCCTGGTGGAGGGCAGAAACTCAGGTTCCATCTGGATCCTGCTCACACTAAGTTGGAGGAGGGGTAGAGTGCCAGCTATAGTGCCTCCTCAAAACACTTCATTCCACCTTGTTGCTGCCAGGTCAAAATGGAAGCTTGGTCTAAGCTGAGTCCTATGAATTAGGAGGTATATACGTGAAGCCAAGTGGGAGTGAAGTTTCAGCTCTCTGGGAGAACCTGACAACACTGAGGAAGGGCTGGGTGTAGGGGAATGCAGACTAGCCCCGCCTTGTTCCACCTCCTTCACTCTCGATGTAGCTTGTGTTGTGTGTACTTATTTATGTAAACTTCGGAGAAAATTGGCGAGTTATATACTTGTGCCATCAAGGACTTAACAACTCAATGATTGCAATGGCATCCTTCAGGAATGGTTTCAAACAATTCTTGAGTTGCTTAAAACCATTCCTGACTGATGCCATTTCAATCATTACAAGATTCTTGCCATTCTCTCTGGACTCTTTTGTATGTAGATGGATGTAATTTTGTGTTATAAAGTATTTTTCTAGCATATAGTTTATTTTTGTTTAAAAGCTTTAAAGCATCAATCCATTTTATGTATGAATATGAGGCATTATTTAAATAAAAAATTAACTCTAAGGAATTCTTGTGATGTTATTTAATCAGTTGGTTTTAATGTCAGTATATATGTAGATTTTGAATATCATACTGAATGCAAGATGGAGGATTAATGGGGAAAAAGTAGTAAGATTATCTAAGTGGTGTTTACAGTGTGTTTCTGAAGAGATTGACTTAATTTCAGGAAATTACTCATGCCTGAAATTAATTCCTGTAATAGATTTGTTTGTTGCCTTTGGAACAGCTGTGGCAGTATTTGAGCTCACCTTGCCTCCTTTTGAAAAGAAAATCTAGTATTTACTTCCTACTTACTGCATACAATTTTATTCCATAATTAATGAAGTACAACATAAAAATTAATTTGAATATCTTGGAAAACTAGGAAGAACTATATTCAAAGTATTGTTATTATTAAAATCCTTAAATAAGAAGTTACCATCATATTTAAAATCAATATCACTTTTTATACCAGCTGCCCACTGTGTCATATCAAGCAAGTTTATCATTCACTGTTGGAATCGCTCCAGCTGTGAACTCTCTAAGATGAGTTGTTCTTTGCTTCAAACCATTTGGGAAGCTACCTCTCTACTCCCATGATGTGAAAATGATTCTTCTGGCAATTATTCAGCAGATTTTTTTTTAAATAAAATACCCTTTTTATCAAAAGGCTAACCCCTGCTGTTTAAAAAAATATTACTTCTTTTCATTTAATGCTACAAGAGGAAATTATGGTAAACAGAAGCTGTTTTCTCCTGCATAAAATAAGTTACAAACTCATGACTTATTTCTCTGGAAACACTTTAAAGCAACAGTATATCTGGCATGTGAAAATGATGACTCATTATTCAAATAAAAACTCTTGCTTCACAGACAGTAATAAATGTGTCTGACACAGCTATGGTTTGAAAACATGGATCTATTTGTAATTTTTAAATGCCTTGCTAAAATAAAAGTGAAATGTAACAATGCACAGCACCAGCCAGAGATACATGGGAATCCTGTTTGAATGTTCAACAAACTGAATGTAATTTTGCGTTTCATGAGTTTGTGGGTTTTGTTTGTTAGTTTTTTAAAATTTAGGATCACTAGAAAATTAGTTAGCTTTTGTTTTTTTCAGTTTATTAGACCCTGTTACATCACACTAATTTTTAAAGAACAACTGAAATACAGAGTAAAGCTTTTCATTTTGAATATCAGCCGATGTTGTTATAATGTCCTTTTTATTCATTGATGAAGCATTTCATGGCATGACTAACTTTATGGTCCCAAATTACAATGTGCTGCTTGAGTCAGAGTTTTCCTGGTATTCATTGTCAGGAACTCAGAGACTCCATGAGAGCTGTAGAAGAAGCCAGGAGCTGTCTCTAAAAGTGATAATGTCTATTTATCAGTTGAGAACCTGGGAGCCTCCCCTTAATTTGTTCACTAAGGCTTATCATAGGCTCTATTAAGCCCATTGTCAAGCAAAGAAAAACTCTTAGAACTGCCAAAGACAGTATTAGTTTACTACAAAATTCTCAGAATGTGTGCTGTGATTCATAGATCAGGTCTTATGAGACTTGCATATCTGCTTCAAGATATATCAGGCCTATGAACCTGTTAAGTTATAGACTACCATTTGGTAGATCCTCCTAACTAGTGAGCCTGGACCTTATAGAAAGTCTCCTTTTGCACTGTGGCCCATTCAGACATGGAAGCCTTTTGCATTATTTGGCAAATTAGTTAAGAACTTACCTCCCTAATTGGAACATAGTTCCAATACAATGCAAAAGACCCCAGCAAGCATTGTGCTTCCCTCTTAACACTAAAATATTGAGCAAGAAAAAATTTACTATGGAAAGTATCATCCAGTATGCCACAGACTTTGGTAAATTGGCAAAATTAAAGAGTTTCATGGGAAATTACTCACTGTAATACATGTGCTATGCCAAAGTATCTAGAAAGCTCTTGTTCTTAAAATGTTAGATTTGGCCTAGGACCCCACCATTCATCTCCTAGGTATATACCCAGGAGAGATAATAACATAGGTCCACACAAAGACTTTTGGGCAAATTTTTGTCATAGCATTATTCCTAATAGTCGAAATATGGAAATAATCCAAATGTCCACCAACTATTGAATGAAATAAATAATGTTCTATATCCATACAATGTATTATTTGGCAATAAAAATGAAGTACAGGTGCATGTTGCAACATGACTGAACTTTCAATATGTTGTGCTAAGTGAGAATTAACTAAAAATTATTGATTTGTTACACTTAAAACCAGTGAATTTTAAATCATGTAAATTGTACCACAACAACACTGTTTCTAAACATGTTAGCCTGTAAAGGATTGTTTTAGAAA
This sequence comes from Rhinopithecus bieti, assembly GCF_001698545.2. Classification (NCBI taxonomy): domain Eukaryota; kingdom Metazoa; phylum Chordata; class Mammalia; order Primates; family Cercopithecidae; genus Rhinopithecus; species Rhinopithecus bieti. Next base: position 3,289,701 of record NW_016806443.1, read on the forward strand.
ATTTTGATAAGGAATAAAATCTTCCTTCTATAATCCTAAAGGGAACTTTTTTTGTCTATAGGAAATCTAAACTGTTTAGTTCAGTTATATTAGTTGGAATCTAGCCTGCACTGGTTAAATCATAATCTGATAAACCTTTCTGTGTATTGAAAAGAAATGAAATTTAAATAAAAAAACTTTTATGCAAGTGGTGTAGTTAGGCTTTATGTCCCCACCCAAATCTAATCTTGAATTGTAATCTCCTTAACCCCTATGTGTCAAGGGAGAGACCAGGTGGAGATAATTGGACCATGGGGGCAGTTTCCCTCATGCTGTTCTCATGATAGTGAGTGAATTCTCATGAAATCTGATGGATTTATAAGGGGATCCTCCCCCTTCGCTTGACACTTCTCCTTCCTGCCGTCTTGTTAAGAAGGTACCTTGCTTCCCCTTCCCCTTCCACCATGATCATAAGTTTCCTGAGGCCTCCCCAGCCATGCTGAACGGTGAGTCAATTAATCCTCATTCCTTTATAAATTACCCAGTCAGGCAGTTCTTTACAGCAGTATGAAAATGGACTAATACAAAAAGTAAAAGAAAAGTTAGTAAACCAGAAAGGAGAGAGAGGTAGATATTAGCAGAAAGTCATCTTCTAGCTCTATTTTCTAAGGACAAATGGTTATTGTGATTTACTAGAACGTGAAGCCTAGGGTATAGCCACTGCCAGAGAGGCCACCAGAGGCAGAGATGCACGTTTTTCTTTGTCTTTCTCTTCCTACCACCCTCCTAGTTTTCTCCAGTGTCTCCTATTGGTTCAACTTGGATGAAAACCAATGTGCATGAAGACCATTATCCTCCCTGCTGCACACAGCACAGCAAAGAAAAGGTGGGAATGGATCTGAGGGCAAACATCCCCAGAACTGGCACTTTGGGATGTAAATTATTTAATCACGTGTGTCCAGCTGAACTTTTTACCCATACCACTTCTTATAATACCAAGTGTTCTGTGGACTCTGTTAGCTCATGCCAGACACCTCTTCACACTCTAGTTTGCCTTAAGAATACCTCAGACTTTGCATCTTCTATGGAGGCTTCGCTTACCGTACCTATAGTCAGTGATAATATTTACCTATAAAACTGCTGTAGAAAGTTTACGCTGTATCATTCAACTGACAAATCAAAATCAGTTTCTATGACAATCAAAATCAGTTAAATTATTTTATGTTTAATTTCCCCAAGTGGATTATAACTACTATTAAGGCAAGGAATATGTCATAGATATTACTATTCAGAATAGCTAATAAATATAATATCCAGAAAATAATGGAGTTTTAAAAACGGTTATATAATGATGTATTGCTTGGTTTCCAAAATGTGTGAAGGCTGAAAACAGAGGGTGACTTTTAACACACTGTGGCAAATTAATACTCATATTATCTTTTGTGCTTAAATCTGTTCATTTTATTGTGGAGATATACCACAGGTTTGGCAAGTTTCATCACCTATTACACTAATATCATAAAGGCATAAAGCACTACTCAAACATTTAATATTTAGAATAGTATGAACTGGACAAGGAACCATGAGGAATAATAATGTAATTCAATATCCAGGGAGGGATAAATTCTGGAATAAATTCTGAAGAGCCTGTATATTGCTAGTGTGAGAAAGGAGATTGATAATTACAATACAGAAATATAAGAATTTATATATCACATTATAACTATGATCCTCCTAGTGCAATATTTGCTTGTTAACAGGGGCTCTGAAAGCAAGCAGAGGCCTCAGTAGTTATGATACTTCATTTTCCTTTGGACACTGTTTATTGATCTGCCTTTTGTAAATCAGCCTAAATGTTTCTAAATTCATTATATATCCTACTAGTACATTGCTTGTTGCAATGTGTTCCATAAGTTTATAACCCACTTGTATAAAGTAGTATTTCCTCTGCAATTAAAAACAAACAAATCCGTTGTCTGAAAAGACTCTGGTTTGCCAGATTCAAAAGATGTCCGTGTTACTTCTTCGCTTACTGGCTTATCTATTCACTGTTTTCATTTGTCCTCTTTATAGCAGCTGTTTGCAAATCAATATGATACATTACTATTTTGATTTCAGTTCTATTCTTATTTTGTTTTGACGGGCCACCTGGTTATTTGAGCAGCAGCCATCAGTTAAATAATGCAAAATATGAGTCTGAAGATAAAAATCCAGTCATTTTAATCTAAGTATTTACTAATTATTTATAGATATTTTAATGGATTCATAAATTGTGGTATAGGAATTTTTTAGGGAGATAATTTTCTTAATTTACAATGCTAGGAATTTGAAAATAAGTGTTAGATTGGGAAACTCAAAGAAAAGGACCAATTGTAAGAGGAAATCAAGCATTTATATGTAACCACGGAAAGAGGAAACAACAGTCAAATACTGATTAGTCCAGTTGGCTAATGGTCTTTTTAACGAGGGATCTGGACAGCTGCACTGATAGCTTGGGGGTCATAATCTAATATACATTGGATTGAACTTTTCCAATTACCCTGACTGGTTCTAATACGCTACAATTTATTCAAGATGACTGTGGCTTTTCTCCCATACACCTAACTCTTCTTTTACATGAAACTATATATCAAAGATAGCTTGTTAGCATTATATTTTATAACTAGCTCTATATCCATGAAAGCCATCTTTGTCAAAGTATAGACAGGTTGGACAAAAATCTTTTAAAGATGTGTATCTAATTACACCCTTTATTTTAAAATGTACATAGCTTTAAAAGGTGCCCTGTGTAAGTTGCTTACTTTTTCTGTAAGAATTGGGATGGCTCAGATGACACAATGAAAGAATTTATTATTTGAATTATTAGAATAGGTATTAATATTATTTTCGGTTTAAAAAATATTCAGTCTCATGTGATATGAACAGCATTATCTGCAATCACAGAAAGAACTAGGGTCAAAATGAAATTCCACACCTCTGAGAACTTTCATATCTACTTGAGTTTCAACATCGATGCTTCTTAAATTAGTCAGAATATATTAGAATATAATTATGCAGCAATTCTTTATCCAGAAAGTTCAAATGCAAATATTGCCTCTTTCCTGAGTACAGAGATGGGTTAAGTAAGAAAATAGGAATTTAACTTGAAATACTATATTCTTACTCATTTATTCAAATTAATGTAAATATTATCTAAGTAATTAGATGGAAATATTACTTGCTCTATTCATTAAATGTAAAAATTCGTTCCAGAACAAATAATTTCAAGTGATAAAATGATCTAAAACCCCTATTAAAATACTGATATAAAGCTGTTAATACCTACCAATAAAAAAAAGGAATAATTTACTTTAGAAATAGTTTCAGTTGAGTCAAATGGACAAAATGGAAATAAGTAGATTCTATCATTGAGTAGTTATTCAAGGAAGGTTGCTTCGGTAAAAGGAAGTGGAGAGGAATACATAGCATCCTAGGCTTATTTTTTCACAGAAGTCATTGGATCAACTTGTCTTTCTAGGTTGAAATATAATTGTAGTTCACAAATGAAAATTATCAAACTATTAGAATTCACCTCCAATCATTACTTACATATTTTTAATATAAGCAATGGCAGCCAATGAAGAAAAAAATTATCAATAAAAAATAAGAGTTCATAATATGCATGATTATCTACAATCATTAAATATTCATTAAAACTGTATATACATTTTAACAAAAAGAAAAAGATGCAGTATTGTATTTATCTTTTCCAAAGCAGATCAATGGATATGAATTGTATTGGATAATTTTATTTCATTTATAAAATAATTCCCTCACAAATTTTTATGTTGACTCATATTAGCCAAACTGGAAAAAAACTGGTTTATTTTATAAGAGCATGAAGTCTATAATAGCTTGCAACAACAACAACAAACAAGTGAGCTTGAGGTTCAGATATTAGCTCATTACTCATTATTTATAAAAATGAACAGATAACTGAGTTTTATGATGTTAAGTGTGACATTCTTTTCCTTGGGACCAAATCCTTGTCTAATTTAAACCTTTCTGTACGTGATCCATTGCGAACTTAAGTATAACATAAATACTTTGTAAGACATATACATTTACTCATTAAATCTCCTGTTCTCTATGACTTAGGAAGCTTGATCATTTGAAAACTTTTAAATCGTCTAAAATATTATTTAAAATGATCCTTAAATGGTAACATAAAAACCTTAACCAATTGACAGCAAAATTAATACCAGAAGATAAAAATTATAATTCAAATTTAACAGTGATTCCGTAAGGGAGTGCCTCATATCTATGAATTAATGTATCTAATTAAGTCCTCCATGAACAAAACAGTAAACATAATAAAATGTGAATGTGTGTGGAACAAAGAACACTAGAGAACAAGTAACAGTCATCCACAGATATCTGTGGTTGTATGTATGTTATATAAAGATATCACACACACACAACTTGCTAACCACCACCACAGTCAACTTAGAGAATATTACCATCACTCCACAAAAGTTTCCTTTTATCCCTTTACAGTACTCTTACAGAAGCATCTAACTGTTCACTTGCCTGGTGGCTGTAATCTTTTCTCTTTTCAACAATGCCATATAAACTGAATTGTCGTATAGAATACAACCTCTTGAATATTGGCTTTTTTTAACTTAGCATATTGCCCTTGGTGATTCACCCATGTGTTGCCAGTAGCCCATTCCCTTTTATTGGTTCAGTAGTTTCTGTGTGCCTCAGTAGCTTGTTCGTTCAGTAATCAGTTAAAGGATATTTCCAGTTGTTTCTAGTTTTTGGTAATTTTGAATAAAACTCCTCATAAATTTGCATCTAAACTCTTTCTGTGCACGAATGGTCTTTCATTTATAACCCGGAGTGAAATCCAGTAGGCCCAGTATGTCAATTCTACTGCAACAATTCTCATAGAGAAACCATGCACAATTATTGTACCAGTCTTGCCATTTCCACTAAATGTTTCCTCAGTTTCATTTGCATGGCATCTTCCCAACAGTTCGATGTTGTCTTTCAGTTTCCTACAGCCCCATTTTAAGGTGTCATAAATGCCTATCCTTTCGTCGGTATTCTAACGTTTGAGTTTGTCCTAATATTTATAATATGTAATTATTTTTATGGTTTCATTCTTCCATCTATATTTTTCTTTAAGAAAATGTCTGTACAATATATTTCTCTTTGTTATAAATTATAAATAATAAAAAAGTATTATAATATTATATAATATATATATAATTAAGACTACTGGTTAATTGTTTATACTTTTTTCATTGTTGAATGTTTTTCTGTATACATAACTTATTTTCTGATACGTGTTTAAAATATTTTTCCTAGGTGTATCTGTTGTCATTTGCTTAACTATTTCTTTCAAAGAGAAAAAAATTCATAGCTACGCAAAAGAAAGATCCTAAACCTGATTATCTTGAACACAGATTCACAATACAAGACTTTTTTAACTACTGTCTCTTTTGGAACTTAAAAACAAGTAGTACAAATTCTCCAACGTGGTTCTTCAATATTGCTTTGATTATTTTAGACCTATTCATAAACTATTTTAGAAATAGTTTGTCAATTTTTAAGAAAATAAATAAAAAAATCAGATTTTGCTTAGGAATATGTTGGCTCCAGCATTAATTGGGGGAAATGACGTCTTAATAACATTGAGTCTTCAAATCTACAGCCACATCAGAAAACTCAGGAAAAGAAGAAAAGTATTGTATTGCCCATATTTTGTTTACCATGTTATTTCTCCCTTCTGATATTTCAAGGTTCTTTTTTATTATTATTTTATTTATATTTGGATAACTATTTTTAAACATTCTTTTAGGCAGGTATGCTGGTAACCAATTATCTTAGGGTTTTTTTCCCGAAGGTTTTTTTTTTTTTTTTCCAACTCATATTTTAGATTCAGTGGGTACATGTGCAGTTTTGTTATATGGGACGATTGCGTGATGCTAAGGTTTGAAGTACAAATGATCCCATCACCAAGGTACCCAACATAGTACCCAACACTTAGTTTTTTAACCCTTACCCTTTCCCACACTCCCTCCCACCCTGTAGTCCCCAGTACTATTGCGGGAAGTCAGGGACCCTGAGCAACAGAGGGACCAGCTGAAGCCGCAGCAGAAGAACATAAATTGTGAAGATTTCATGGGCATTTATTAGTTCCCCAAATTAATACTTTTATAATTTCTTACACCTGTCTTTACTGCAGTCTCTGAACATAAATTGTGAAGATTTCATGAACATTTATCACTTCCCCAGTCAATACTCTTGTGATTGCCTGTGCCTGTCTTTAATCTCTTAATCCCATCATCTTCATAAGCTGAGGATGTATGTCACCTCAGGACCCTGTGATGATTGCATTAACTGCACAAATTGTTTGTAGAGCATGTGTGATTAAATAATTTGAAATCTGGGTACCTTAAGAACAGGGTAACAGTGATTTTCAGGGAACAAGAGAGATAACCATTAGGTCTGACTGCCTGGAAGCTGGACGGGATAGAGCCATATTTCTCTTATTACCAAAAATGGGTAAGAGAGATATTGTTGAATTCTTTCCTCAGTAAAGAATATTAATTAACAGGCCTGGGAAAATAATGCATCCCCAGGGGAGGCCTCTGAAATGTCCTTCCTGGGAGTGTCTGCCTTTAAGCAGATGTAGATAGGGATGAAACCCATAGTCTCCTGCAGTGCCAACAGGCTTGCTAGGATTAGAAAATTCCAGTCTGGCAAATTCTAGTCAGACTGGTTCTCTGCTCTTCAACCCCGACAATGCATGCACAGCGAGACATGGAAGTTCATTTGTGATTCTAGTTTCAGTCTGACCTTCTGCCTGTGATCTTTTGTTGCCCTTAAACATGTGATCTCTGTGACCCACACCCTATTCATACACTTGCTCCCCTTTTGAAAATCGGTAATAAAAACTTGCTGGTTTTGTGGCTTAGGGGGCATCATGGAACCTGCGAACATGTGATGTCTCCCCTGGACACCCAGCTTTAAAATTTCTCTCTTTTGTACTCTTTCCCTTTATTTCTCAGACCAGCCGACACTTAGAGAAAATAGAAAAGGACTCACGTTGAATTATTGGGGGTGGGTTCGCCCGATACAGTACCCATTGTTCCTAGATTTATGTCCATGAGTACCCAATGGTTAGCTCTCACTTACAAGATTTATAAGTAACTGATTTTCTTTTCCTTTTCCTTCATTAATTCACTTATGAAAATGGCCTCTGGCTGCATCCTTATTGCTGCAAAGGACATGATTTTATTCTTTATCATGGCTGCATAGTATTCCAAGGTGTATATATGCCACATTTTCTTTATCCAAGTCACCATTTATGGGAACCTAGGTTGATTCCATGTCTAGCTACCATAAATAGTGCTCCAATGATCATATGAATGCATTGGTCTTTTGCAGAAAATTTATTTTCTTTACATTGATGGGTTGAATAGTTGTTTTGTTTTAGGTTCTCTCAGAAATCACCATACATGGTGATGAAACTAATTTACATTTCAATCAACAGTGTTTTAGTGTACATCTGCTGTTTTCTGACTTTTTATTGATAGTCGTTCTCACAGGTGTGAGGTGGTATTTCATCATGGTTTAGAATTGCATTTCTCTGATGATTTCTGATGTGGAACTTCTTTTATATGTTTGATGACCTCTTGTATGTCTTCTTTTGAGAAGTCTATTCAGGTATTTTGCACAGTTTTTAATGGGGTTATTTGGTTTTTGCTTGTTGATATGCTTGAGTTTCAGATAGATTCTGGATATTAGACCTCTGTTAGATACATAATTTGTGAATATTTTCTCCCATTCTGTAGGTTGCCTGTTTACTCTGTTGATATGTTTCTTCTTCTGTGCAGGACCTCTTTAGTTTAATTGTGTCCCAACTTGTCAATTTTTGTTTTTGTTGCAATTGCTTTTGAGGACTTAGTTGTAAATCCTTTACAGCGACTGATGTCCAGAATGGCTCCTGGGTTTTCTTCTAGGATTTTTGCAGTTTGATGTCTTACATTTAATTATTTAATTCATCATTTGTTAATTTTTATATATAGTGAAAGATAGGAATCCTTTGTTGTTCTTCCACATATGGCTACACAGGTATACCAGCACCATTTGTTGAATAGAAAATCCTTTCCTCATTGCTTATTTTTGGCAAGTTTGTTGAATATTTGATGGCTGTATATGTGTAGTTTTATTTCTGGGTTCTCAATTCTGTTCCATTGGTCTATGTGTCTGTTTCTATACCAGTACCATGCTGTTTAGATTACTGTATCCTAATAGTATAGTTTGAAGATTGATAATGTAATGCCTCCAACTATGTTTATTTTGCTTAGGATTGCTTTGGATATTTGGGCTCTCTTTTGGTTACAAATTAATTTTAGAATAATTTCTTCTATGAAAAAGGGAAAAACAGACACTAGGATCTGTTTGAGTGGGGAGGTGGGCAAAGGGAGAAGAGCAGAAAAGATAACTATTGGGTACTGGGCTTAATACCTGGGCGATGAAGTAATATATACAACAAACCTCCATGTGTTTACTTATGTAAGAAACCTTCACATGTACCCCCAAGCCTAAAATAAAAGTTTTTAAAAGGAATAGTTTGTTTTAATTCTGTAGAAAACAAAGTTGGTAGTTTGATAGGAATAACATTGAATTTGCAAATTGCTTTAGGCAATACAGACATTTAGTGATATTGATTCTTCAATTCATGAGTATGGAGTGTTTTTCCACTTGTTTTTCATCTAAATTTTCTTTCAGCATTGATTTGTAGTTCTCCCTCTAGAGATTTTTCACCTCCTTGGTTAGATACATTACTAGTTATTTTATTTTTGTGTGAGACTATTGAAAATGAGATGGCCTTCTTGAGTTGGTTCTCAGGTTTATAACTTATTGGTTTACAGAAATGCTACTGATTTTTTGTACATTGATTTTGTATCCTGAAACTTTACTGAAGTTGTTTATCTGTTCTGGGACTCTTTTGGCATAGTCTTTAGGGTTTTCTAGGTATAGAATCATATTATCAGTGAAGAGAGATAGTTTGACTTCTTCTTTTCTTATTTGGATGCCTTTGATTTTTCAGTTCAGTTTCTCAAGGGTAATATTCCAGTTTTTGCCCATTCCATATGATGTTGGCAGTGGGTTTGTCATAGATGGTTCTTATTATTTTGACATATATTCAGTCCATGCCTAGTTTCTTGAGGTTTTATATGAAGGAATGTTGGATTTTAGCAAAGCTTTTTTGCATCTATTGAGATGATAATGTGGTTTTTAGTTTTAATTCTGTTTCTTTGATGAAGCACATTTATTGATATGTGTATGTTTAATCAACCTTGCATTTCAGGAATGAAACCTACTTGATCATTAGTCTCTTGATGTGATGTTGAATTCAGTTTGCAAGTATTTTGTTGAAGATTTTTTATATATGCTCATCAGAAATATTGGCCTGTACTTTTTCCATTTTGCCTTTGCTAGGTTGTGGCATCAGGATGATGTTGACTTCATAGAATGAGTTAGGGAGGAGTCTCCCCTGCTCAGTTGTTTGAATAGTTTTCGTAGGAATAGTATCAGCTGTTCTTTGTACCTGTGATAGAATTTGACTGTAAATCCATCTGGTTACGGAATTTTGGGGTTAGTACTGATTTTATTACCAATTCAGTTTTGGAAATCAATGTTGGACTGTTTAGTCTTTCAAATTTTTCCTAATTCAATCTAGGAAATTTGTTTATCTCTTGGAATTTATCCATTGCCTCCAGGTTTTCTAGTTTGTGTGAGTAGAGGTGTTCATGATCGTCTTTGAGGATCTTTTGTATTTATTTGGGATTGTTTGTAATGTCACCTTCGTTGTTTCTGATTGTGTTAATTTGCATCTTTTCTCTTTCTTTTTTTTCTTTGTTAATCTAGCTACTGGTCTATCACTCTTGTTTATCCTTTAAAAGAACCAATTTTTTGTGTCTTTGATTGTTCATATGGACTTTGGAATCTCAATTTCATTCATTTCTGCTCTTACTTTAGTTATTTCTTTTCTTCTACCAGTTTTGGGATTAGATTGTTCTTGTTTTGCTAGTTCCTCTAGGTGTAATGCTTGGTCGTTAGTTTGAGATCTTTATAACTTTTTGAGCTGGGTGTTTACTGCTACATAGTTTCCTCTTAACACTTCTTTTGGTGCATTTCAGTGATTTTGCTATATTGTGCCTCTGTTTTCATTTACTTTAAATTTTTTAAAAATTCCTGCCTTGATTTCCTTGTTTACTCAAAAGTCATTCAGGAGAAGGTTATTAAGTTTTCTTGTAATTGTGTGGTTCTGAGATTTCTTTTTGGTATTGATTTCTATTTTTGTTTCACTATGGTCTAAGAGTATGGTTGGTAGAATCTTGATTATTTTAAATTTATCAAAACTTGCTTTAAGGCCAAGCATGTGATCAATCTTGGACTCTATGTATAGATGAGAAGAATGTATATTCTTTGGTTGGTAGGTGGAGTATTCTGTAGATGTCCACTAGGTCCAATTGGTCAAGTGTCAAGTTTAAGTCCTGAATTTCCTTGTTAGAGTTGGCCTCAATGATCAGTCTAATGCTATCGGTGGGGTGTTAAAGACCCTGACTATTGTGTGACTGCCTAAGATTTTTTGTAAGTCTAGAAGTAGTTCTTTTATGAATCTGGGTGCTCCCACAGTGGGTACTTATATATTTAGAATAGCTAAGTCTTCTTGTTGAATCAAACTCTGCCCTTTTCATCCTTTTTTACTGTTGTTTTAAAGTCTATTTTATATGATATAAAAATAGTGACCTCTGCTCTTTTTTATTTTCTATTTGCATAATAAATATTTATCCTTCCCTTTACTTTCAGCATGTGGGTGTCATTACATGTGAGAAGGGTCTCTTGAAAACAGTAAATGGATGGGTCTTGTTTTTTTATCCAACTTGCCACTCTGTGTCTTTGAAGTGGAATATTTAGGTCATGTACATTCAAGTTTAATATTAACATGTGAGGTTTGAATCTTATTGTGAATTTGTTAGCTGGTGCCTTCGCAATTTCTACTGTGCAGTTGCTTTATTGGGTCTGTGGGATATGTACTTGTGTGTGTTTTTTGTAGCAGGTATTATACTTTTATGTCATTGTATATACACTTCCTTAGGAATTTACTTAGGCTGGTCTAGTGTTAATAAATTGGTGCTTTTTTGTCTGGAAGATGTTTTATTTCTTCCTTGCTTGTAAGCCTTAGGTTGACGGCATATTAAATTCTTGATTGGAATTTATTTTCTTTAAGAATCCTAAAAACAGGCCCACAGTCTCTTCTGGCTTACAAGGATTCTGGTGAGAAGACTGCTGTTAGCCTGATGAGGTTCCTTTTTTTCCTTAGCTGCCTTTAAGATTTTTTATTTAGTGTTGACATTGGGCAACCTGGTGACTATGTGCCTTGGTAATGTTCATTTTGTATAGTATTTCACAAGTGTTCTCTGGATTTCTTGTATCTAGATAGCTACTTCTCTAGCAAAATTAGAGATGTTTTCTTGAATTACTCTCTCAAATAGATTTTCCAGATTGTTTTCTTTTTCCTTCTCTCAGGAATGCTGGTAATTCATAAGTTTGGTCTCTTTACATACTCTCATATTTCTCAAAGATTTTGTTCATTTTTTTAGAAAATTCTTTTTGCTTTATTTTTTTCTCACTGGATTAATTCAAAATATCATTCTTCAAGCTCTTAAATTATTTGTTCTGCTTGGTCCAGTCCATTAATAAAACTTTCTATTGTATTTTGAAATTCTGTAAGTGGTTTTTTTTTTTTTTTTATTTGAGAAGCTCTCATTGATTTCTTTTAGGATATTTATTTTCACTTCATTTCCTGGATTGCTTTAGAAGATTCTTTGTGTTGATTTTCAATTCTGTCTTGGATCTCATTGAGTATGCTTGCAATTCATACTATGAATTTTTTAATCTGTCGTTTCTAAGTTTCTATTTTGTTTTGGAACCATTGCTGGAGAGCTAGTGCAATCCTTTGGTGATGTTACTATATTCCGATTTTCCATGGTGCCAGAATTCTTGTGCTTGTTCTTTCTTACCTCAAGGCTTTGGGACTTACAATTTTTGTGTGGGTAGAATTTTTTTTCTTTCTTTCCCTGAAATATTTTTGCCCTATACTTTTCCCCCCTTCCTAGGGAATGTGACTACAAAATGATGTGTGTAGTCATGTGGCTTTAATTCTATAACCCTATGCACTTATTTTGGCAGGGTTTTCATTGCATCATCCAGTTCAACACACAAGCCCATGGATAGTACCTACAGGTAAGAGGCATTCATGGCCAATGTACTGGGTGTGTATTTGACTCTTGTTTCCTTGCAGAAGCTCTCTATTGCCTCAGCCAATGGTCTAATTCATGGAAAGCACAGTTGATCTGATCTCCTTGTTCAGCCCCAGGTGGTGGGAACCATGAAGGGTGGGGCCCACACCAGAAAGATCCATCTACAGGTACACTGATGGCAGGAACCAGTACCAATGTCAAGGGAGAATCCAGTGGGTAGCCACCATGTGCCCAGTAGTTTTCCTAGGCATGAATCTTGGAAACCTCCTGAGCCCCAAATTATCTGCGTGGAGATGAATGGCATCCTAAACTCCTAAGTTAAAAGAGTGCATGCTCCAGGTGCCTGGATATCTGACTGGGCATGGAACACAGAATGACTCCTTGCACCAAGATCTTTGCACAGTATGGTTGGTACAACTCAGGCTGCTGAATTAGACAAGCAGGTGCCCTAAATGCATGGAGATCTGTCTGGGAGTGAAGCAGAGCTCTCTGCACTGGAATTTCTGCATAGGAAGGGAGGGGCGGATTAGGCTGCTTATCTAGGTGAGCAACATTCTGAATACCTGGATATTTGCCTGGTCATGGACCACAGATGGATCCTTTGTACCAAGATCTCTGCACAGGAGGGTTGGGGTGACTCTTTCTGCTGGACCAAACAAGTGAGTTCCCTGAATGCCTGGAGATCTACCTGGGCACAGAGTGGAGAGGAATCTGCTCACCACAATCTATGTCAAGAAAGTGTGGGACAGCTCAGGCTGCTGAACCAGGTGAACCAGTGTTGCAAAAGCTCCATTTCTGCCTGAAGGGAAGCAGAGAGGACCTCATTACACCATAGTCTCAAGAGAGCAGAGTGGGGCATTCAGCAATGGCACATGCAGGTCAGTTCCAGGTCACCAAGTCTGCAGCTGTAGTAGCTCTTCTCTCACCTCGGGATTGTGATGGAGGAGAGTACAATTATAGTGCCTACTGTTGAGGCACTTTTCACAGTTTTGGACATGGAAGCCCCTACTCTGCTCCACAGCAGGTGTGCCAATCTCTAGACTAAAAATAAAATTTCTGAGCACCCAGGTTATTGGATCACCAAAGAATGACTGACTTTGTATATGCCAGATTAAAAATGGTATCCTGTTTTCAGTCCCAGGTCTGGAAAATGTCTCCAGCTTTTCCTGATGTCTTTCCCTCACAGTATCTGCAAGCCTATCCTCAAGTAGTACATACTAATCATGTGGCTCTTTGGGCTTGAAATTTCCCAGCTTTCTACTTGACCACCTATATGTTACTTTGCTAATTCAACAGCCCTTCATGCTAAAGATTCTCAATAAATTAGGTATTGATGGGATGTATCTCAAAATAATAAGAGCTATTTATGACAAACCCACAGCCAATATCATACTGAATGGGAAAAAAACTGGAAGCATTCCCCTTGAAAACTGGCACAAGACAGGGATGCCCTCTCTCACCACTCCTATTCAACACAGTGTTGGAAGTTCTGGCCAGGGCAATCAGGCAGGAGAAAGCAATGAAGGGTATTCAATTAGGAAAAGAGAAGTCAAATTGTCCCTGTTTGCAGATGACATGATTGTATATTTAGAAAACCCTGTCGTCTCAGTCCAAAATCTCCTTAAGCTGATAAGCAACTTCAGCAAAGTCTCAGGATACAAAATCAGTGTGCAAAATCACAGGCATTCTTATGCACCAATAACAGACAAACAGAGTGTCAAATCATGAGTGAACTCCCATTCACAATTGCTTCAAAGAGAATAAAATACCTAGGAACCCAATTTACAAGGAATGTGAAGAAACTCTTCAAGGAGGACTACAAACCACTGTTCAACGAAATAAAAGAGGACACAAACAGATGGAAGAACATTCCATGCTCACGGATAGGAAGAACCAATATTGTGAAAATGGCCATACTGCCCAAGGTAATTTATAGACTCAATGCCATCCCCATCAAGCTACCAATGACTTTCTTCACAGAATTGNAATCACAGGCATTCTTATACACCAATAACAGACAAACAGAGTGTCAAATCATGAGTGAACTCCCATTCACAATTGCTTCAAAGAGAATAAAATACCTAGGAACCCAATTTACAAGGAATGTGAAGAAACTCTTCAAGGAGGACTACAAACCACTGTTCAACGAAATAAAAGAGGACACAAATAAATGGAAGAACATTCCATGCTCACGGATAGGAAGAACCAATATTGTGAAAATGGCCATACTGCCCAAGGTAATTTATAGATTCAATGCCATCCCCATCAAGCTACCAATGACTTTCTTCACAGAATTGGAAAAAAAAAAAAAAAAACTACCTTAAAGTTCATATGGAAGCAAAAAAGAGCCCACATTGCCAAGTCAATCCTAAGCCAAAAGAACAAAGCTGGGGGCATCACTCTACCTGACTTCAAACTATACTGCAAGGCTACAGTAACCAAAACAGCATGGTACTGGTACCAAAACAGAGATATAGACCAACAGAACAGAAGAGAGCCCTCAGCTATGACTATTTACTATGTATCCATTAATCATCTATTGTTGTAATCATGGTTCTTCATCCTTCTGGGGTGAAGTTCTGTTTTCTAATGACTCTAGAGACCATCACTCTTTAATAGAGTATATATCCATCATTCTGACTTTTATTTTGCTTTTTGCTTGTTTTAGGTATAAAACTTAGAAACTGGAATAATTTGCATAATATGGGCAAAAATCACTGTGTAAAACACAATTCACGCTAATCATAACAGCTATTATTTTCTTATTTTGTAATTGGGTATTAATTTTCTGTTATTTTTCTGCACATATGTGGAAGACATTCTATGTAACTTATTAAAGAGTGAACATTAGAGTTGTAGACTGTTAGGGCAAAAGGGACCTCAGATATTTATTATTTTTCAGATAAGAAAACTAAAGCACACAGAAGTAAAATAAATA
Source organism: Rhinopithecus bieti (assembly GCF_001698545.2). Taxonomy (NCBI): domain Eukaryota; kingdom Metazoa; phylum Chordata; class Mammalia; order Primates; family Cercopithecidae; genus Rhinopithecus; species Rhinopithecus bieti. The sequence goes on from NW_016806443.1 coordinate 3,304,944, forward strand.
AAGGAATAGATAAATAGTAGTCAAATCAATATTAGATTCAGTCTGAAATTCAGTCCTCTAGATTTTCAGACTATTTAGTATCATTTTGTTTTGGTTTGGTTTACTTGCTTTAAGAAAAGAAATGGTTATTTTAAGAAATCAAGCACAACTAGAGCTTTTTAAATCATGTTATAGTAACATTGATTACAGGCTTTTAAAATTTATCTCTCTGTTATAACTACACAATGATGACTGCATACAAATATTAATTCCAATCACCTAGAGATGCCATTCATTTAGTGAGATGTAATATACTCCCTCACAGGTGGCCATCTGAGAGTATTAACTGTCATATATAATTTTGCCTAACTTCAGTCTGTACCATTCCTTTTCTGTAAAGCACTCATCCTACCCTACTTGTGATTATCCTCCTCTAGTTCATAAAAGCCATTTAGCTCTTATCTTCTCATTCATTATCACCTAGAGACAGGCCCAGAGGAACTAATTTTTATTCGTCTTTATTTCATCTTCCTTGGATTAGATGAGTTCTGATATTTGACTGATAGCTATTTTTAATATTAAGGTGATACATTAATGTCATAATTTTCCAGTAATTAGAGGTACCAATGTTATTCAAAATAATTTTAATATCTTGAGCGTATTTTAGTATCCTGAAAATGTTAGTTTGAATAGCTTCTACTTTGTAAACTTTCTCTTTGATTTGGCAGTTGATGCCAAATTTTCTCCAATTATTTTTATAAGTTCACTTAACAATACCACAGTCTCATTAATGGATTCTCTTTTCTTATATGACATGCCTGTCTTTGCAAAATTTTCTAGACCACTATAAATAATCATTTGTAAGAAGTACTGTTTCCATATAGAGCATATGCAGTATGCTTACTTAAGAAAACCATATTCAACTTATATATAGTAATCACATAATAGATATGTACTTAAGTTACTGTGGTTACTGTATAGGACACTTTTAAAATGACTATTTTAAGTGTCCTTTAATGAATATTTTGTAGTGTGCTTGATTGAGTCAATCAGAATTTCCAGAAATTCTATAGTGTGTGAATAAATGCAGATCCGCATATGTTGACATATAAAAATGTACCTAAATAAGATAAAATTAATTTTAAAGTCATAGCTCAATGTGTATTCATGTGATAAGAATCCAAATTATGAATTTAGCTTTTCATTCCTAACATTCAAGTATGATAATTGATGTCTTATTATAAAATAGCCATTTCTTTTTATGAGATAAACACCAGACTACAGTGTTTAGACTGGCAGAAATAGAAATATTTTTGACTGTTGAGTTTGGAACAAATTTGTTTTATTTGGTTTTAAGTACATAAATCTACTAGTAAGGTGGAGCATCCATGAAGATTCTGGAAAAGCTTAAAATAGGGGATGACAACTATAATTTTTTTCTTTTACTTTTAATTAAAATAATTATTCTTCATAATGGAAAAATAATTGTATATATCCATGTGATAAAATGTGATGTGGCACTATGCTGGCACTATATTTCCTGTCCAGTCTGCGGAACAATGAAGCAAAGAAACCTCCTCTCTTTATAACTTATCCAGTCTCAAGTATTTCTTTATAACAACACAAATGGACCAACCCAAGGTCTTTATTCATAGATTTTTTTCTTGCTAGACTAATGCCCAAAAAGTTTTCCCTAGGTTTTCTAGTATTACAAAGCTGTTAGGTCTTAAATTTAAATTGTTAATCCATCTTGTGTTAGTTTTTATATGTAATGACAGATAAGGGTCCAGTTTCATTCTTTTACATATGGCAATCAAATTTTCCCAGCATCACTTGTTAAAAGACTGTCATTTCCCCAGTTCCTATGATTTTGTCAAAGATCAGTTGGCTGTAAATATGTGAGTTTATTTCTGTATGCTGTTACATTGATCTATTTGTGTTTATGTAATAACATACTGTTTTGCTTACTACAGACTTGTAGCATAATTTGAAGTCAGGTAATATGATGCTCCTAGCTTTGTGGTTTTTGCTCAGGGTTTATTGGGCTATTCAGAATCTTTTTTGTTTCCATATAGGTTGTAGGGTATTTTTTTGTTTAAGTTTTCTGAAAAGGAACTTACATTTTGATAAGAATTGCATAGAATTTTTAGATTGCTATGGGAAGTGTGGTTTTTTTAATGATATTGTTTTGTCCAATTCATGAGCATGGTATGTTTTTCCATTGGTTTGTGTCATTTACAATTTCTTGTATCATTGTTTTATAGTTTTCCTTGTAGAGATCTTTCACTTCCTTGGTGAAACATATTCTTAGGTATTTTTTTGTAACTACTGTAAATGGGATAAACTTATTGATTTGATTCTGTGCTGTATTGTTATTTGTGTATAAAATGCTACTGGTTTTTGCATATTGATTTTGTATTCTGAAACTTTACTGAATTCATTTGTTATATCTAACAGTTTTTTTGTGAAGTCTGTAGGTTTTTCTAGATACAGCATCATATTATCAGTGAGTAGAGATAATTTGATGCTCTCTTTTCCATCTCTTGGAAAAAGAGATGCCTTTTATTTCCATCTCTTGCCTGATTGCTCTGAATATAATTACCAGTACTACATTATTATTATTATTATTATTATTGTATAAGCCACACAATCTGTGGAAATTTGTATTTCCATAGATTTTTGAAAAATGGGTGGTGTTTGGTCACATATGGATAAATTCTTTAGTGGTGATTCTGAGATTTTGGTGCACCAATCAGGTGTATATTGCATCACCTGTGCAATATACACTGTACCTTATTTGTAGTCACCCCTTCCCCCACTTTCACCTGAGTCCCCAGAGTTCACTGTATTATTCTTATGCTTTCGTATCCTCATAACTTAGTTCCTACTTGTGAGTGAGAGCATACAATGTTGGGTTTTCCATTCCCAAGTTACTTCACTTGGAATCATGGTCTTCAATTCTTTTCAGGTTTCTGGGAATGCTATTATTTCTTTCCTTCTTATAGCTGAGTAGTATTTCATTATATATATATACACACACACACATATATACATACATATATACACACACATATATGTGTATGTGTGTGTATATATATACACACACATATATATACACACACAGCACAATTTCTTTACCCATTCATTGATTGATGGGCATTTGGGCTGGATTCATATTTTTGCAACTGCAAATTTTGCTGCTATAAACATGTGTGTGCAAGTATCTTTTTTGTATAACAATTTATTTTCCTCTGGGTAGATACCCAGAAGTGGGATTGCTGGATCAACGGTAGTTCTACTTCTAGTACTTTAAGAATTCTCCACACTGTTTATGATAGTGGTTGTACTCATTTACATTCCCATCAGTAGTGTAAAAGTGTTCCCTTTTCACCACATCCTTGCCAACATCTATTATTTTTCTGATTTTTTGATTATGGCCATTCTTGCAGGAGTAAGGTGGTATCACCTTGTGGTTTTGATTTGTATTGCCCTGATCATTAGTGATGTTCAGCATTTTTTCCTATGTTTGTTGGTCATTTGTGTATCTTCTTTGGAGAATTGTCTCTTCAGGTCCTTAGCTCACTTTTTAGTGGAATTTTTTTTTTTTTTTCTGGTTTGAGTTCCCTGTAAATTCTGGATATTAGTCCTTTGTTGGATGTATAGATTGCGATGATTTTCCTGCAGTCTGTGGGTTCTCTGTTTACTCTACTGATTGTTTCTTTTGTTGTGCAGACGTTTTTAAATTTAATTAAGTCCCGTCTGTTTATCTTTGTTTTTGTTGCATTTGCTTTTGGGTTCTTAGGCATGAAGTCTTTTCCTAAGCCAATGTCTAGAAGGGTTATTCTGATGATGTTATCTTCTCGAATGTTTATGATTTCAGGTCTTAAATTTCATCAACTAGGCACAAAGTCATCAGTTTATCTAAAGTTAAGATAAAGAAAAGAATCTTAAGAGCTGTGAAGCGAAAGCACCTGTAAGAAATCAAACATATATCTCAGTCCTGGGCCCAGTACAAACACATTCCTCCATATATCTCAGTCCTGGGCCCAGTACAAACATTCCTCCATTTGTCTCAACTTCCTGGGCCCAGTACAAACATTCCTCCATTTGTCTCAACTTCCTGGGCCCAGTACAAACATTCCTCCATTTGTCTCAACTT
>NW_016806443.1:3312034-3335685 GCF_001698545.2 Rhinopithecus bieti
GCTCAATGCAATTCCCATCAAAATACCATCATCATTCTTCACAGAACTAGAAAAGCAATCCTAAAATTCATATGGAACCCAAAAAAGCCCACGTAGTCAAAGCAAGTCTAAGCAAAAAGAATAAATCTGAAGGCATCACATTACCTGACTTTAAACTATAATATAAGGCTACAGTCACCAAAACAACATGGTACTGGTTTAAAAATAGGCACACAGACCAATAAAACAGAATAGAAAACCCAGAAATAAAGCCAAATACTTAAAGCCAACTGATCTTTTGTTTTGACAAAGCAAACAAAAGCATAAAGTGGAGAAAGGATACCCTATCCAACAAATGGTACTCAGATAATTGGCAAGCCACAGTAGAAGAATGAAACTGGATCCATATCTCTCACTTTATACAAAATCAGCTCAAGATGGATCACGGATCAGTACTACATTAAATAGAAGTGATTAAAGTGGGTATTTTTGTCTTGTTCTAATTTTGAAAGGGAAAGCTTTCAAATGTTTCTTTTTCAGTATGATGTTGACAGTGGGTTTGGCATATATGGCTTTTATTATTTTAAAAAATACTCCTTTGATATTTTTTGTGTAGGGAGTTTTTATCATGAAGAGATGCTGAATTTTATCAAATGCTGTATGTACATCTATTGAGATGATCATATGGTTTTTGTCCTTAATAATGTTTATATGATGTATCACATTTACTGATTTGAATATGCTGAAATATTCTTGCATCCCTGGTATAAGCCCACTTGATCATGTTAGGCTAACTTTTTGATATGCTGTTGGATTTGGTTTGCTAGAATTTTCTTGAGGATTTTTGTGTCTGTGTTAATCAGGGATACTGTTCTATAGTTTTCTTTTTTGTGTTTTTATCTAGTTTAGGTATCAGAATAATAGAGCAAGTTAAGACTTCCCTCTGCCTCGATTTTTTGAAACAGTTTCAGGAACTTTTTTTTATTAAGTGTGGTAGATTTTGGCAGTAGATCCATCTGGTCTTGTGCTTTTCTTTGCTAATTCAATCTAACTACTTATTATTAGTCTTTTTGATATTTTTAATTTCTTTCTGATTCAGTCACAGTAGATTGTTTCCAGGAATTCATCCATTCTCTCCAGGTTTTCTAGTTTGTAAGCCTATCATCTTTTATAATAGTATCTAATAATCTTTTGTATTTCTGTTTTATGATTTGTAGTGTCTCCTTTTTTATTTTAATTTTTTAAACTTGTATCCTTTCTATTCTTTTCTTGGTTAGGCTAGCTAGTGGTTTGTTCATATGTTTATCATTTTGTAAAAACAATTTTTCATTTCAATGATTCTTTGTAATTATTTGTCTTCATCTCATTTAGTTCTGGTGTGTTCTTTGTTATTTTTTCTGCTGCTAATTTTGTGTTTGGTTTGTTCTTGCATTTCTAGCTTCTTGAGGTGCCAGGTTATTTGTAATATTTCTGTCTTTTTGATGTAGGTATTTCACGCTATAATCTTCCTTCTTAGCACTATTTTGGTGTGTCACACAGGTTTTTGTAGTTTATGTTTCCATTTACACTTGTTTCACAGTTTTTAAAATTTGTATTAATTTGTTGACCCAATTCTTCAGGAGTATGCTATTTAATTTTCATATATATGTATAGTTTCTGAAGTTCCTCTTGGTATTTATTTCTAGTTTTACTCCATTGCAGTCTGAAAGATATTTCACAAAATTTTGATTATTAAAATGTCATTGAGACTTAGGTTTTGTAACCTAATACATTGTCTATCATGGAGAATGTTCCATGTATGAAAAGAATAATGTACATGATACAGTTGTTGGGTAGAATGTTTTGTAAATATTTGTTCAGTCCACTTGATCTAAAGTCCAATTTAAGTTCATTGTTCCTTATTTGATTTTTTTGCCTTGCTGATCTATCTAACATGTGATTGGGATGCTAAAGTGCACCACTCTTATTATATATGTTTTAAATCTAATATTATATGTTTTATATATCTAGGTGCTCCAGTGTGAGGTGCATATAGGTTTAGAATTGTTATATCTTCTTGCCAAATTGATCTCTATATCATAAGTAATGACTGTCTTTGTTTAATTTTACTGTTTGATGTAAAGTCTCTTTAACTTACATATGTATAGATATATGTTATCTATATATGTATAGATGTATGCTATCTTTACATATATGTTATATGTAGATATATAAAAATATATACATATATACTATATATACAAGTCTATAGATTGTATATATCTATACATACATAAATTATAGATATGAATGTAGCTATATAAGTTATACATAAGCCCAGGGACCTGAGAACCCACCGACATATCCAGCCCACCACTGCTACTACTAGAACTTGAAAAAACCACCTGTAGGCCTAAGACCTCCAGGATTCACTAACAACAGTGCCACTGTCAGCTGCTCCTGATCTAAGAATAGGAATGCTCAACCCACAACTGTCACCACTGGGGCCCAGAGACTGACACACCTGGTGTCCTAGTTCCAAGCAAAACTTCATAATTGCTTCTATTAATAGAAGTAATCAGTGGTGCTTCTAAGCCACCAAGGAAATCACAGATACCAGTGACCCCATTTACTGTGAAAGAATTCACATAGAGATCACACTACCACAGGCAACCAAACTCAAAGCTAAAGCTTTGATAAAACATATGTACAGATTCAGGAAAAAAATCTTCCCCTGTGAAAGCAGTTTCAACAAATTGGAAGAAGTGACTGCTACACCAGATATGCAGATATCAATATAAAAACATATACTAGAAAACATGAAAAAAAGAGAAAATACTTCACCACCAAGAGACCATGACATTTGTCCAGCAACAGATCTCAACACAAAACAAATCCTTGAAATGCCAGATAAATGATTCAAAATATGGATTTTAAAGAAGCTCAGCAAAAGGCAAGGTAAGTTAAAACTAATTTATAAAATTAGAAAATCAATTTAGAATATTAATGAGAAATTTGCCAGGGGTATTGATATGCTGGGGAAAAAAACCCCAGAAATTCTAGAACTGAAAAATTCATTGAAGTAAATACAAAATACATTTGAAGCTTTAGTAATAGACTAGACCTAGCAGAAGAAAGAATCTCAGAACTCGATGACCAATCTTTTAAAATAATCCAGGTAGAAAAAAATAAAAAGAAAACTAGAACAAAAAAGAAGGAACAAAGACTTTGAGACATTATGTACTACCTAAAGCCACTAAACTTATGAATTATCAGTATTCCAAAGAGGGAAGAGGTATAAAATAGTTTAGAAAGCTTATTTAAGGCAATAATTGATGAAAACTTCCCCAGTTTAGCAAGGGAGTTAGAAATTCAGATATACATTATAAGTAATCCCCATGAAAAGACATTACAAAAAGTACTTCACTATGGCATAATATAATCAGAATGTGTCATGTTAAAGTTAAAAAATAGCTTTAGAAATAGCAAGGAAAACTTCGTTAGACTGACAGAGAACTTATCAGCAAATACTTAGAAGCCAGAAGAGAATGGAATGGTACTTCTTTTTTTTTTCCCCTTTTTTTTTTTTTTTTTTTTTTTTTTTTTTTGAGACGGAGTCTTGCTCTGTTGTCTAGGCTGGAGTGCAGTGGCACGATCTCCGCTCACTGCAACCTCCATCTGCCAGGTTCATGCCATTCTCCTGCCTCAGCCTCCCAAGTAGCTGGGACTACAGGCGCCTGCCCACCGCCTGGCTAATTTGTTGTATTTTTAGTAGAGGTGGGGTTTCACCGTGTTAGCCAGGATGGTCTTGATCTTCTGACCTCGTGATCCACCGGCCTTGGCCTCCCAGAGTGCTGGGATTACAGGCGTGAGCCACTGCGCCCAGCCAGAATGGTGCTGGGCGGGGGGGTGGAAACTGTCAGTCAAGAATTTTTTCCAACAAGTAAAATCTTCATAAATGAGTGAAAAATAACAACCTTCTCAGACAAGAAAATGTTGAGAAAATTCATCGCTACTAGACTAGCCCTAGAAGAAATGCCCAAAATCATTTCAAACATGAAAGTGAAAAATGTATATTCATCATCATGAAAACACATGAATGTATAAAACTCGCAGGGCTTATAAAACAATGACACAATGTAGAGAGAGAAAGGAATCAAATATCAACACTGCAGATTTTTACAAAACCACAGAGACATAGATAAATAAACAATCAAAGAATTTATTAAAACAACTAGAAAACGATTAACAATAACAGGAAAAAACTGTAGATACCCTTAATAACTTTGGAGGTGAATGGATTAAATGACTCACTTAAAATTTATAGATTGACAGAATGTATTTAAAAAACGTGATCCAACAATATGCTGCTTACAAAAAACTCCACAACCTTTTTGATGTTTCTTCAGCTGACTCTGTTTCTCTCAATTTCTCTCTCTCTTTCTCTCTCTCCCTTTGTGTGTGTGTATGTGTGTGTGAAATCCATGACCAAATGGAGTTTACACCAATGATGCAATATTGGTTTAATATCCAAATATTAATCCATGTAGTATGCTAACTCTACAGGCTTAAAAGAACATATTATAGTCATAGCAACTGATGCAGAGACAGTATTTGACAAAATTCAATCCCAATCATAAGAAAAATACTCATAAAATAAAGAATAGAAAGAAATGTTTTCACCTTGATAAAAAACTTAAACACAACTTACAGCTGATATTATATCTAATAGTTAAAGGATGAATGCTTTTTTCCTAAGATCATGCTTCAGATATGAACATACAGCTTATTAAAGTTAAAACAAAAGAAAAATAAATATACACAAATACTCATCAAAGGAAAACAAGATTGACATCACTATCAGATCAACTAATCTTCAGAGCAAAGCAATTTATTAGCAAACATGTCTACACTCACTATTGCTATTCAACATGATACTGGAAGTTATAAATTTAACAATAAGACAAGAAACAAAAATAAAGTCATACACATCAAAGAAAGTAATAAATCTTTCCATACAAGGAGATGGCATGATTGTCTACAGAGAAAATACCAAGCTATATACTAAATAGCAAATAGAACTAATAAGTGTGTTCAGCAAAGTTTCATAATACAAGACTTATATACAAAAGCAATTATATCTCTATTGATGAACACATGGATATCAAAAGAAAAAATAATTTGCAACCACTGATAAAGAATATTAATGAAGATTTAATTAAATAAAAAGTCATACCGGCCGGGCGCGGTGGCTCAAGCCTGTAATCCCAGCACTTTGGGAGGCCGAGACGGGCGGCTCACGAGGTCAGGAGATCGCGACCATCCTGGCTAACAAGGTGAAACCCCGTCTCTACTAAAAAATACAAAAAAAACTAGCCGGGCGACGTGGCGGGCGCCTGTAGTCCCAGCTACTCGGGAGGCTGAGGCAGGAGAATGGCCTAAACCTAGGAGGCGGAGCTTGCAGTGAGCTGAGATCCGGCCACTGCACTCCAGCCTGGGTGGCAGAGCAAGACTCTGTCTCAAAAAAAAAAAAAAAAAAAAAAAGTCATACCATATTCATGGATTGAAAGACTCAATGTAGTAAATTGTCATTTTTTCTGAAATTGATGTATGAGTTTAACACAGCATTTATCAAAATCCCTGGACAATTTTTGTAAATATAGACATGATTATTCCAAAATTTATATGGAAATCAAAGGAAGTAATAAAAAACAATTTTATAAAATGATAACATAATCTTATGAATCACTCTTAACACTTTCAAAACAAATAGGTACAGTAATCCACAGATCAATGGAACAGAATAGAATAGTCAAAATTAACCCTTCACAAATACACAAATTTGAGTGTTGATGTGTTAAAAAACAGTGCAATAAAGGAAGAATAATCTTTTCAACATATCACGCTGGGAAAATTGGATATTCATATAAAAAAACAAATGTTTATCTAGCCCACATAAATTACAGAACATTTGTTTCAAAATTTATCATAGATTTAAAAGTAAAATGTAACATTTTAAAACTTCCCTAAAAAATCATGGGAAAAAATATTTCAGTCCTGGATCTTCACAAAAGATGTTACCATGGTACCAAAAGCATCATTCATAAAAATAATATTTCACAACTTGGACTTCATCAGAATTTAAAATTTTGCATATAAGACTTGATTAAGAAGACAAAAACATAAGGTGAAATCTAGGAAAATAAGAGTTTCTGATCACATATCTGAAAAAGGACTTATTTTAGATTATATAAGAACTCTTAAAACTCAACAATAAGAAAAAAATACAAATATCTCTATTAGAAAGTGGACAGAAGACATGGAGAGACGCTTAACTGAACAGGCTATATAGATAACAGATAAGCACATATAAAAGATATTGAACATCACTAGCCATCAGGAAAATGCAAATAGATACCATTATGAGATATTGCTGTATACCTATCCAAAAAACAAATATAAAATATAATGATAACAAAATCTTACAAGGATGCAAATAAGTTGGATCATTTATATATGACTGGTTGGAATATAAAAACAGTACAGTCATTCTGAAGAAAAGTTTCATGATGTCTTAAAATACTGATCATATACTTACCATATGACCTAGCATTCATACTTATCTCAAAGAATAAATTATAGCCACAGAAAAAACTGTTACATAATTTATCAAAACCATTTCATTTGTAATAGCCAAAAAAATGGGTTAACTAAAACACACTGCAATAGATAAATGATCAATATATCAAACTATGGTACATCTATGCCATAGATTACTATTCAGCAATACAAAAATATTTATATATCTAAAAATGTGGATAGAACTCAAGGGTATTATTGTGTGCATAACAAAAAAAGGTCAAAAAGATTGTATAATTCCAGCTGTATAACATCCTTAAATAAGAAAATAGGTATTGAGAATGAATTATTTGTTGCCTGGGTATTGGAAAGGTGGGTAGGTAGGAGTAACATTAGGAAGATAAAATAATTCTGTATTTTGATCACTGTGGTGCTTACATGAATTCATCCATGTGACACACTGACAATGATTTGTACATACACATTGTATGAGTGTCAATCTGTCAGCTTTTTATATTGTACTATAGTTAGCAAAAACGTAATTATTGGGGATACATAGTGAAAGGAATATACTATCTTTGCAATTTCCTGTGAATTTACATTATTCCGAATTTAAAATTTAGCAAAAGCACAAATTTAGCCAGTTAAATTCAGTGATATGTTTTTAAGTGTCATGAACCATGGGGTTTCTTCTCAAGTTTCTTAATATATTTTATTTTCACTTGCATTCACTTGCAAATTTTCTTAGTCTTAACCTTTATTTGCAGAGACATACATTTGAAACTATAATTGTTTTACACATCCTATCAAATATTCCCTTCATCTGAAGAGCACCCTGTTGAAGTTCTCTCTTCCTCAATTTTTATTAGACTGATTCCTCTCAGCCTATAACACTTTTGAAGCTTAAGCTTCTCTTCAATGTTTTCCTCCTTACATCAAATATTTTTTCATGCCTTTTATTCTTCCATCTAGGTCACTTTCTTATTAACACAATCTATTCTCAAGTGACTTTTAAAAATTGTATTGCAAAAGAAAACTTTAAGGAGGCACGGCATGTGAAGAAATGTTTTTATTCTGCAATAACAAATTGATTCAACATTTTGTAGGAATGTAATTAGTCTACATTAATTATATTTATCCTCTCAAATTTGAAGGGCTTCCTCTATTATGTTCTAGTACTTAGAATTGGTGATGAGACACTTGAACTTTATCTCATTGTTATTCCTTTTGTAAAACACCTGCTTTTTTTTTCTTTTTCTTTGGAAATGTTTAGTGCCTTCCTTTTACGATTTGTATACTTGAATTTCACTATGACACATAAAGTTCGGTCTTTCCTAATTTTTGTGTTTCAGAATTCTTTAGACCATTCTTTTACTGTTTATTTGATATATATATACACACACACACACACACTCACACACACACACACATATATATTTTACTCTGTGTTCTCTGTTCCCCTTTTCTGTAAGTATTAATTGCATGTTGGCCATACTTCCCATGGCATTGCATCTGTCTTTGAATTGTAGGAAGGGCCTCTTACTTCATCTATTAACCCTTCGATGTATCTAGTCAATATATTAATTTGTATATCATATTGAAAACTTTGAATAAAACAATTTTGACTTCTTTGTGATGAGGACATTACAAATTTACCCTCAGTAATGTTGAAATGTGGAGTACTCATTTATAGCTATATTCATCATGCTGTGCTATTTTTCTAAAAATATATATTTTTCTACTTAACTGAGGCTTTCTATGCTTTGACTATATCTCCCCATTCTCCCAAACCCCTCCTCCAACCCCTCATAATCACTATTCTACTCTAAACTTCTATGACTTCAATTGTTTTAGATTCTGTATGTAACTTAGAACATGCAGTGTTTGTCTTTCTGTTTGTCTTTCTATGTTTGTCTTATTTCACTTAGCATAATGTTCTCCAATTCTGTCAATGTTGTCACAAGTGACAAAGAACTTTTCTTTTTAAGTCTAAGCAGTATTCCCTTGCATATATATACACCATATGTCTTAATCCATTCCTTCTTTTTTTTTTTTTTTTTTTTTTTTTTTGAGACGGAGTCTCGCTCTGTCACCCAGGCTGGAGTGCAGTGGCCAGATCTCAGCTCACTGCAAGCTCCGCCTCCCGGGTTCAAACCATTCTCCTGCCTCAGCCTCCCGAATAGCTGGGACTACAGGCGCCGCCACCTCGCCTGGCTAGTTTTTTGTATTTTAGTAGAGACGGGGTTTCACCGTGTTAGCCAGGATAAACTCGACCTCCTCCTCGTGATCAACCAGTCTCGGCCTCCCAAAGTGCTGGGATTATAGGCTTGAGCCACCGCGCCCGGCTCCATTCCTTTATTAATGAGCACTTAGGTCAATTTAATAACTTAGCTATTGTGAACAATCCTGCAATGAACATGGGAATGTAGATGTCTCTTTAATATACCAATTTCAAATCTTTCAGGCAAATGCAGAGAAAAAGAATTTCTGGTTCGTACGGTAATACTATTTTTAGTTTTTTGGGCGACCTTCATATTTGTATTTTCTGAATTTTCCTATTCAAAACGTCTTATTTTTGTTTATAGATTCAATACCTAATATCAACCTAAATGCCCTTGAAGATAGTGGTTAAATTATTGTTATCGAAATCATCTTTTTTCTAAGACACTTATATTTCTTCCTGGTTTATCTTGTTTTTGCTCTGCAACTATAGATTTTTCTCAAACAACTGGTTAAATATTTAAGATCCACTCATATTTTAGAATGAAGCAGAGATGTCTGTTTCAGAGCTCCCTGTATGCGATGTCATTTGTTTACAGCAAATAGCTGACCATTACGTCTTTGAATTTAAATTGCCAGTAATTAGAGGGCTTTTTACCTGATGTAGCATTGGTTTAGTTCCTAGGAATGCTATATAATAAATTACCACGAATCTAATGGCTTTAAACAATAGGAATTTATTCTATCGCAATTCTAGAGACCAGATATCTGAAGTCAGGGTGTCAGCAGTAACACACTCCCTTTGAAGGCTTTAAATGAGAATCATTAGTGCCTCTTCCAGACTCCAGTACCTACAATCAGTCCTTGACAATACTTAGCTTGATGTCACACAACTGCAACCTCTGCCTCCGCCTTCATATGGCTCTGTCTGTATCTGTCTTCTCTTCTTTTTTATGGATTTTTCCTTTTTCATTGGATTTAGGGATCACCAGCACAATCCAGGATGATCTTATGGAGAGAATCTTAGCTTAATTAAATTTGAAAGGCCGTTTGCTTTTCTACAAATAAGGAAATATTTACAGATTCTGAGTAGACATATCTTTTGGGAGACTGCCGTTCAACCCACTACAAACAATATATACTAATCTTCTCAAGATAATTCAGGTAAGTTAAGATAATTTGCTTGAGGTTTAAAAGAAGGAAAAACTCACCTACTGACCTAAGATTTAGTGACAAATATTCTTGCAATCATAATTTAGGAATGAGTTGTTGGAAGTTCATAGAAAGAACTTCAGTATTTATCTCATTCTTTTCAGCCTTGCTCCTCAATATGCTCTCTGTTGCACCTGCCATACTTGAGGCTGGAGCTCCTCTTGGGCACCGCCATGCTGGCCAGTATTCTTGTCCATGCACTCCAGTCAAGGGCACTTAACTGTAGGTTTCATCTGTCATGGTAATGCATCTGTATTTCTCCATCTACTTTCTCTTCCCCAGAAAACATTGAAATCCTGAGGTTTATCACTAGACTCTCCCATTTTTTTGTTGATGAAGAATAATACTTGCAAAAATAGTAACTATCGTTCATATGAAATTTCAGGAGAGAGAAATAAAAAATGCTTATTCTGTTTATGCTACATCAACTTTCTAAGTCTGTGTCCTCCTGCATAAAATAAAGTTAAAAATCATTTTACATTATTATTAATATATATGCATATGAACTTTCTATTAAAATTAAATGCTATATTGCTCATATAAGACTTTATATGATAGGAAGTATTCAATTAAGGTTGGCTATTATAGAAAGTGGATCTCAGCCAAAATACGTGACACATATTCTGCAATGCTAAGAACACTTAAAGAATTAGTAAATTATTTGAAACATTATTAGAAAAAATATGTTCACTTAGACTCAATAGATGTTTGAAAATTGTACCTAATTTAAAAGCAGATATTAATGATGAGAGCATTTGCCACTGAAATATTAAAATGCAAGGATTTTCTGTTTTGAATCTCAATAGAATGTAATGTGATTTCCTGAGACTTGTGAAAATAACATTTGCCATTTCCCATTGCCCACCTTTGGAGGGAATACACATTAATACATTAATATTACTTATGTATTTCTTCTCTTTTAAATTTTTTCATGAATTCATCAGTTTAAAGGGAAAGAATTTGTGCAGATCACACAATTTGATACTTAAAAATTCATAACTATGAGCTGAATTTTGAAAGACATCCATAATTTACTTTTATGCTTGAATAAATTACATAATATTTAAGAAATGTTATTTATCATTTTAAAATTAGGCAACTGAATTCCCCCTCAGGAGAAAAGGTTGATTTTCTGTTTACTGAAGTTAATTAAAGTGCAAAGTTGTAATCTTTTCAATCTTTGCTAGACAGGAAGTTACTTTAATTCTGAGTCTATATTAGTCATGCCAGAGTAATGAGAATAATTATTGTCATTTATTGAACTAGTAGTTTTGGGGCATAGGATCTTTGATAAATGATAATGTGTTTTCCTTTAGTGTCTGTAGTCCTAGTAATTACTATAGTGCACAGAACATAGTAGGCATTCAATATAAATATTCTATTAAAATCACTTGACTATTATTTAGGTCAACTTCTGAGTCAAGCGAATTGTAGGAAAAATGTGTTCTACATAAACAATAAAACTAAGAACATCTGCCTATATAAAATATTTCAAAGCTAAGGCAGTAAAATTCTACATAGGACATTACTTAGTTTTAAAATGAATGTGGCAGATATCATTCTCCATATATTCTTATTTTCTAACTAACAATTATTTACTGAGTACATATTACATGTATATGTATTGAATATATATTATATAAATCTCACAGCACCCAGCAAAATTTGCAAAGAGTAAAAGTCATTTTTCACCTACCAAAATAGACTGCTACTTCATTAGCATATTGGGAGCTTTTTTGTTGGAAACAACCTAAGGATCCAGATTTAGGTTTACTATGAAAATACATCTTACATACAGATATTTAGTGACATGGGACATATTTATGATTAGTTCAATTACAAGAGTAGAAAGCCAAACAATACAAATATTATATGAACAATTTTGTTGAAAGAAAAGGAAAACACAATATGCTCTGAAATGCTAATGGTGGTTATCCTTGTAAGCAGTATTTGTCCATATTTTAAAATATTTTTATATTTTATTAATTCTGCGATTAATTCATACTACTTTTAAAATTTAATAAAATTGGTGAACGTTATTCAAATAGCTGATTCTAGATTTAATTACTAAATAAGTACAGATAGGCCAATACAATTAAATTGTTAAGGCTAATAACAGTCATTAGCACTAATTTGGGGAAAAAAGTTGTGTTTTATCTTGTGACACATATTCTGCAATGCTAAGAACACTTACAGAATATGTCTTCAAATACATCATTCTGGTAAGGGTACAATGGCATAGCTTGCTTTCCTACAAATATCTTGATATAGATACACTTTAATAAGACACAAAACGACATTTTTATTGAACTTTCAAATATTGTTTTATTAGATATGTTTTATCTAATCTACATAGATAATATTATTGTTTTATTAGAAATGAATATACAAAACAAACATTCTAGTAACATCTGTGACTACTAGCTAAATCACTGATCCCAATATACATATGTTAGTGGTAGGTAGAACTCAAAAAGCAACATATTAGATATAGATTATGGATCTGAAAAGAAATAAGTATCAAGCATTTATGTTGAAAAATCATTACTTTGATGGAAAAAAAGTAATTTTGTAAAGTAATCCTCCAACGTAGGCTCTCTTACACTGGCTATGTCCAAAGTAACCTACTGAAAGCGTGTGTAAATTCCATCTGTGGTGAAATAACAGGAACTGGACTTAGCCTCCCATTTTAAACTACCAAAACACCATACAAAATATATAAAATAACTATATAGTTTATAGTGGAATGAAATGAAAAGGTTAAAAAAATTCTTAATCCAAAAAATGGAATAAAGGAATGAAAACAAGAAACAAATAAACAGAGTGTACAAATACAAGATACATATGCAAGTGGCAGATTGAAATCTGACAATATTAGTAATATTATTACATGCAAATGTTATAAATACTCCAAATAAAAAGTGGAGATAAGAAAATTAATAAAAGCAGCCAGGCGCGGTGGCTCACATCTGTAATCCCAGCACTTTGGGAGGCTGAGGTGGAGTCAGGAGATGGAGACCATCCTGGCTAACACGGTGAAACCCCACCTCTATTAAAAATACAAAAATAAAAAAAAATTAGCTGGGCGTGGTGGCAGGTGCCTGTAGTCTCAGCTACTGGAGAGGCTGAGGCAGGATAATGGTGTGAACCTGGGAGGCAGAGCTTTCAGTGAGTGGAGATCGAGCCACTGCACTCCAGCCTTGTCTACTGAGCAAGACTCCTTCTCAAAAAGAGAAAAGAAAAGAAAAGAAAATTAATAAAAGCAATACCCAGCAATTGACTGTCTAAAAGGACCCCATTTTAAATTAAGAAAACACATACTGTATAACAATGAAGGCATGGAAGTTCTACTGTGCAATAACTTTTAAGAAAGTAAAGTTGCTATATTTATATCCCAGAAAGTAGACTTCAAAAAAGGAATATATCTGAGGATAAATAAGGATATTTCATAATGATAAAGACATGATTTTATCAAAAGACATAAAAACTCAGTTTTGTATAAAATCATTAATTGAGCTTCAAAATTAATTAAGTAAAATGTGATAAAGAGAAAAGTAAGTTAGAAAACTCCAAAATTAGAGTTGGAACTTTCCATAATCTTCTACAAGTAGTTGATTTTAAAATTGGAGAAAACCTTTAAGTATATAAAAGCCCTAATCAACACAAAAGCAACCTGCCAGAATTAATATTTATTGGACAATTTCACCCCCAAAGACCAAACTACATATCCTTTTCAAGTACACAAGGAGTTTTCACCAAGACAGGCTAAATTCTAAGGCATAAAATGATGTATTAAAATAGCCAACTCATATGACATATGTTATGTGACAACCATAGCAGTAAATTTTAAATCAATAACACAAAATGTCTTTAAAAAAATCAGATATTTGAAATCTATATGCCTAGGGGAATAAATTATAAGAAGAAATATAAAATATTTTGAAGTTAATGAAAATAAAATAATAATATGAGTAATATTTAGACATACCTATAACAGATCTTACAGGAAAATCTAGATCTACAAAATTATATAATGAAAATAAGAAAGCTCTCAAAATAGTCATTTATGTTCATACCTTAGAAATATAAATAAAAGAGCAAATGAAGCCCACAGTTATATAAAAGATGAAATAAAAATCGGAAACATATTAGAGAAAATTTTGTAAACCAAAATGTTTTAAAGGTCAATAAAATGAGAAACTTAGAGCTAAATTGATCAAGGGAGAATAAAGACACAAATGACCAATATCACAAATGTAGAAGAAGACATCCGAAGATATTCTAAAGATACTAAAAGAAAATATGATTTAACTTTATGCCCATAAACATAGATGAAGTAGAACAATTATTTAAAATATTCAAATTATTAAAGTTTACTCAAGAACAAAAGAAAGATAATAAATAATAATTCTGAACTTAATAAATAATTTATAAATAAAATCTTTCCAGAAAGCAAATGCCAAGACAGGTAGGCTGCATTGGTAAACTTTATCAAACACTTACAGAAATAATTTCAGAAAATAGAGGAAAAATAATTGTTTGGAACAATTTGCAACACATTTAATAAGACTAGCATTACATAAATATCAATATAAGAGAAAACATTGATCATAAAATGAACCCCAAAATCAATTATATTTTATGAAGTTGAAACAATTATAGTTATATTAAAATAGTTTTATAGTATCTAATATGAACTCAGGATGTAAGACTAATGAAATATGTGTAGAAATTGTACACAGAAGACAATAAAACACTACTGAGAGAAATCAAATAACACTAAATAAATGAGAGATTATATCATGCAGTGATTTCAATTTTCCACAAAATGATCTATTATTTCAATGTAAAAATAATTAAATTCCAAACTGTGTGTGTGTGTGTGCACATGTGTGTGTCCCCGTGTAAACTGAGAAGCTAATTCTAAA
Source organism: Rhinopithecus bieti (assembly GCF_001698545.2). Lineage (NCBI taxonomy): Eukaryota > Metazoa > Chordata > Mammalia > Primates > Cercopithecidae > Rhinopithecus > Rhinopithecus bieti. The sequence continues at coordinate 3,326,932 of NW_016806443.1, forward strand.
ATACATCTGGCAGTGCAACAAGCTAATAAAGAAGGGCGATTTGAAGAATCAAAACCTTGGGGAACTTAGACTACCATGTGTTAATACTTATCATAAAACTGTAGTAAGGAAAACAGTAGTGTTGGTACAAGATGGAGGAGTAAGCCAAAGGAACCAAAACAGTGGTCCAGAAATAAACTTGCATATCTATCAATAGCCAGTTTATTTCAAAAGATAATTTTTTCCAATAAATAGTACTTAGTCAATTGGATATTCTTGTGAAATAAATTACTGTTGACTCCTACCTCATACAAAAGAGTAACATTGGTTTGTAGATCTACAAAAGCAGATACCCGAATGGCCAGTAAATAAACAAAAAGGTCCTCAACTTCATGTTGTAATGTAAGTATAAACTAAAATTATTATTAGATACATACATACATACCTTTCAAAATGACTGAAACTTATGAGCCATATACCTAATATTAACAGATACATGAAATAATTTGAGCTCTTTTAAACTGTGTATAAGTTTTCACATGGCTATAAAGATACAGCCTGAGACGGGGTAACTTATGAAGAAAACAGGTTTCATTGACTCACAGTTCCATATGGCTGGGAAGGCTTCAGGAAACTTAGAATCATGATGAAGGCTAAGGGAAAGCAAGGCATGGCTTACATGGCAGCAAGGGGGCAGGGGGAAAGGTAAACTGCCACTTTTAAACCATCAGATTTTGTAAGAACTCCCTCACTATCATGAGAACAGTGTGGGAATGACCTCTCTCATGATCCAATCATCTTCCACCACGTTTCTCCCTTGACAGATGAAGATTACAATTTGTGGTGAGATTTGGATGAGGACACAGAGCCAAACCATATCATTCTACCCATGACCCCTCCACAATTTTATTGCTTTTCACATTTCAAAACCAATCATGCCTTCTAAACAGGCCCCCAAAGTCTTAATTCCTTCCAGCATTAACCCAAAAGTACACGTCCAAAGTCTCATCTGAGACAAGGCAAGTCACTTATGCCTATGAGCCTGTAAAACAAAACAAAACAAAAAACAAATTAGTTACTTCTAGGATACAGTGGGGGTACAAATATTGGATAAATGTTCTCATCTTAAAACTCCAACATTTTCTTTTACTCCATGTCTCATGTCCAGAGCTGATGCAAGGGGTGTGCTCCCAGGGCCTTGAGAAGCTCCTCCCCCCTGGCTCTGCAGTTTACAGCCCCTCTGGGTGCTTTCATTGAGCATCTGGTATTGAGTGCCTGTGGCTTTTCCAAGTGCATGGTGCAAGCTGTCAGTAGTTCGACTATTCTGAGGTCTGGAAGGTGGTAGCCCTCTTCTCAGAGATGCACTGGGTAGTGCCCCAGTGGAGACTCATTGTGGGGGCTCTGACCCCAAATATCCCCTCTGCATTGCCCTAGTAGAGGTTCTCCATGAGGGCTCCACCACCGCAGCAGACTTCTGGCTGAATATCCAGGTGTTTCCATACATCCTCTGAAATCTAGGTGGAGGCTCCCAAACCTCAACTCTTGTCTTTTGTGTACCTGCAGGCTTAACATCGTGTGAAAGCCACTAGGGCTTGGAGCTTGCACTCTCTGAAACAATGCCCTGAGCTGTACCTTGGCCTCTTTTAGCCAAGACTGGAGCTGGAGAGGCTGGGACACAGGACACCAAGGCCCAAAGGCTCAGAGCAGTGGGGCCCTGAGCCCTGGCCATAAAACCATTTTTCCCTCTTAGGCCTCTGGGCCTGTGATGGAAGGGGCTGTCATTAAGTTCTCTGACATGCTCTGGAGATACTGTTCACATCGTCTTGGCTATTAACATTAGGATCCTCATTACTTATTCAGATTTATGCAACCAGCTTGAATTTCTGCCCAGAAAATGAGATTTTCTTTTCCATCACATGTCAGGCTGCAAAGTTTACCAATAAGTTCCTTATCTCTATCTTAAACTACCTCAGCCTGGACTTCATTTCATTTTCCATATCACTCTCAGCATTTTGATCAATACCATTCAACAAGTCTTTAGGAAGTTCCAACCTTTCCCATATCTTCTTGTCTTCTTCTGAGTTCTCCAAACTATTCCAGCTTCTGCCTGTTAGCCATGTCCAAAGTCGCTTCCACATTTTCAGGTTATCTTTATAGCAGTACCCTACTCCTGGTACCAATTTTTTGTATTAGTCCATTTCACACTGCTATAAAGATACTACCTGAGACTGGGTAACTTATAAAAAGGAAAGTTTTAATTGACTAACAGTTCTACATAACTGGGAAGGCCTCAGGAAACTTAGAATCATGGCAGTAGGTAAAGGTGAAGCAAAGCATATGTTACATGGCAGCAGGAGCGAGAGAGAGAGAGAGTGCAGGGAAAACTGTCACTTTTAAACCATCAGGTCTCATGAGAACTCCCTCACTATCAGAAGAACAGCATGGGAAAAACTGCCTCCATGAGCCAATCACCTCCCACCAAATCCCTCTGTTGACATGTGGAGATTACAATTTGAGATGAGATTTGGGTGGGGACACAGAGCCAAACCATATTACACTGCTAGTAAAAGTAAAAATTGGTACAAACAAATTAGAAAGCCATTTGAAAGTCCAACAATAGTTGGACTTCTGCATTATTGTGGTAGGTATAATGGCCTTCCAAAGATGTTCACACTTTAAATCCCTGAAGTTGTGTGTTAGCTAGTAAAAATGATTTTGCAGATGTGATTAAATTTATACACCTTGAGATGGGGAGACTAACCTGTATTTTCTGAGTGGGTTCAATCTATTTACATCAGTTATTGGAGATAATTGGTCAGAGAGGGAAGAGACAGGAAAAGAATCAGAGAGATTCTATGTAAGGACTAGACACACAAATGCTGGCTTTGAAGATGAAGAAAAAGGTCCAGGAACAATGGGATGAGGCAGTTTCTAAAAGCTACATATGGCCCTCAGTTTATAGCCAGCAAGAAAACAGAGACCACTGTTCTGCAACCACATAGACTTGAATTCTGCCAACAACCCAAATGAGGAGGGGTTATATTTATTCCTACAGTCTCCAGAAATGAACACAGCCATGTTGACACCTTGGTCTTAGTTTGGTTGAGACCATGTCAGATTCATGTCTTACAGATCTGAACAACAATAAACTTCTATTGTCTAAACTGATAAATCTGTAGTAATTATTAAGCTAATAGCAGCATAGAAAACAAATAAAATAATCTATAATCTAGACCAACTGATTATGGTTGTATTTCTACCAGAAATCTACACATAACACAAATGTTTCTCAAAAGAAAAGTGACCAATTACATTGAGATCTATTTATACAATAGTGAATGCATCGTAATGGAAATAATAGCATGGTCATATCTGACAGTGATAATATTGCAAGAAGGAAAAATAATGTCAAATATTAGAGAATGTGTGATTCATCTATATGACATTTTTAAGAAAGTAAACCAATCACATTAGAGATCAGTAGAGTAGTAGCCTATGTAGAGAAATGTATTTGGCTGAGAACGGGCCACAGACAGGAATTCTAAGGAGCTGGGAATTTTTAATTGACAATAACATTTTTATGGTTAGTGGCTACAAAATCTATTTACTTTGTATGAATTTTGGAGCTGTGTATTTATTGTTTGTGTGTCTTTACAAATGCATGGTTCAAAAATATGAAACGTAGGCCAGGTGTGGTGGCTTATGACTGTAATGCCAATGCTTTGACAGGCTGAGGCAGGGGGATGTCTTAAGGCCAGGAGTTTGAGAACAGCCAGAGAAACATACCAAGACCCCATCTCTACAAGAAAAATTAAAAATATACCCAGGCATGGTGTTGCATGTCTGTAACTCCAGTTACTCAGGAGACTGAGGCTGGAAGGTCACTTGAGTCCAGAAGATTGAAGTTTCAGTGAGCTACAGTTGCACCATTGCATTTCATCCTGGGCAACAGAGTGAGATTCTAATTCTAAACGATTTGTAGTAATAAAAGTATTTTAAAACTTTAAAATATAAAACATAAAACAAAATAAGCAAGAATATATTTGGAAGGCACATTTTGTATTTTCAAATACTGCCATGGTTAGCACTAGAAGTTGTCTAGTACAATACCGGTTAGTGAACTGGTATAGTACCTTAAACTGTTAACCAGTCCTCTATATGATGAGAGAAAACTTTTTAAAACTTCTGTACCATTCTGACCAAGTAATTTTTTATTAATTGTCTCTAATAACAAAATCAACTTTGATTTTGTATGCTTGCTCTTTTGTTTTATTTCATTATCTAATTGATTTAGACTTTATTTTACAAAGATATTTTTCTTTTATAGATAGTTTGAGAATCACCAGTCCAATAATGTGAGAGAGCATGCACAGTGAAGTACACTAATTTCAATATGCAGTCAAATATGAAAATCCACCTGGAATAACCGGTTTCTTGTTTCACAGTTTTTTTTAGACTTGACATAATTAATACTTTCTATCAAGGTCAGAATGGAAGCTACTCACTGATGATAAAACCTACAGCATTGCTGGGAACAGTTAATGTAGTCTCATTTTTATGAGGCATTTCAAAAGCTATAGTAAGCATATTTACGTACCACCTTGTAAAGCCTGACTTTTCGTTAGAACAATTTACTGTGTTTCTCAATTAATTTTATTCATTTTCAAGTCTAACAATTTTTTGTTTGCACTCTTAAAAATGAAAGAGCTGTTACCATGTTGGCTGCATTAGCTGAAAAAGATCACAAACAGTTAAATAATGTCTGTTATATAACTTATCAGGTGATTCTTAAAATAAAATCCATTAAAGACAGTGACAATAAAATTTATTTTAAAATTTTATTTGTAATTCAAAATAAAGCTTTGGGAGTTTATTTTTACATATTTAAACATTTATGAATACCATAAATGCTATAGTAAATAAAGTTTAAAAATTTAACATTAACACTATTTTGCAGTGATAATACAAACATAAATTTGGTAGAACATTGACATGATGAACAGTTTTCTTAGTCTTACTAAATTAAAAAACTAAGAATAGAAATGTATTATAGTTTTATTACAGTGCATACTTATTGCTTAACTGCATCTAAGCAAGCTACAAAACCAATAAATATAAAGGCTGTAGCTTTCAAATTTAGAAATGTTTTTTAAGCACTCACAATTCTAAGACACTTTTAATGTATCTACATGGAATTGCAAATTTTGTGCAAACAGACAAAAAAAGTAAATATAAATACTTCAGAGTGAAAATATACACTTTTTTCTTTTTGCTGTCTGTTATCAACTTGATTTCAGAAATTATTTGACTGAAGAACTACTTTAATAATCAATCTAAATTTCTATAATGTGTTGAATGGATTTTACGAGTCATTTAAATTTTGTCCAAAGTCATTGGTAAATTGTAAATCATTGTATTAGTGAAGTTATTTAATGAACAGAAAGTGAAAACTTTAGATTTAATAAACTGTGACTTTCAAAAATAAAATTAAAATACAGCAAGATATCTAAATATATCTTAAAAAAGCAAAGGAGTTGAAACAAAATAATGAGAGCAAAGTATAAGAGAGTTAAAAATCAAAGAAATGTGACTTGCAAGCTTTCTTCTACTATTGGAGTAGGTGGAAAAGTCTGAGCTTACAAGAATGTCTAGAAGCTAACTATGAGCTGCTATTATAGTACTACAAAAGACATGTGATAGTAAGTGAGGTGGAGATTGGTTTAGAGGTTTCTAGAAGGAAGTTGCCTGTGCATAGCTACTGCTTTTGTGAGTTTATAGCCAAGTGCTGGTGGTGAGTCTACATTGCCTGGGGGTGCCACCTTCAGGTAAACTGGTCCAGCAGTAAGAAGAGCATTTGAACACAGAGGGGAAAAGCAATGAAATTGTTTTTTCTCTTTGTGGAAAAAATTCTCCTTGGGAAATAAAACCTCTAGTTCTCCAAGGCAGTAACAAGGACAGGAACCAGAAATTTCACCAGTAGATCATTTAGGTAGAAGGACATTTGTTTGGAGATATGACTTTCTGTGGTGTTGATTAAAGTCCCAGTTCTGTTTACCAGACATAGATTTTTTTTCTCTTAGTGTGAATTAATTAAGACTTTAGTAGGTTCTCTGATATGGTTTGGCTCTGTGTCCCCACCCAAATCTCATCTCAAATTATAATCCCCATAATCCCCATGTGTTGAGGAGGGACCTGGTGGGAGGTAATTGTATTATGGGGGCAATTTCCTCCATGTTGCTCTCATGATAGTGAGTTCACACAAGATCTGATGGTTTTATAAGGGGCTCTTCCCCCTTCTCTTGTTTGCTTTCTCTCTCTTGCCTACTACCGTGTAAGATGTGCCCCTTCCCCTTCCACTAGGATTGCAAGTTTCCTGAGTCCTCCCAGCCATGGGGAACTGTGAATCAATTAAACCTATTAAACCTCTTTGATTTATAAATTACCCGGTCTCAGGTATGTCTTTATAGCAGTGTGAAAATGGACTAATATATTGTCCAACTATTCTTCCTAGAATACCAATGGCACAGATCATTAAGCATTAAATCACTGGTTACTGATGGCAGCAGCAGCCCATCTCTTTCAGCTGCTGGGAAGAAACCAGGTTCAGTGGGGAAGGCATGGCTCGAGTTGCATGCTCCACAGGGCTGTCAGGAGCTGGGAACAGGCAAGAGCCATGCCCCCTACCAACTTGGCGGAGCAGGAGCCTGGTGCTCCTGGGTATAGCTTCAATCATCTAGCTGCAGCTCCATATCTGGCCATCCCTGCACTCTTGGGGGCCCAGGAAGGCCCCAAACCTGGCAGGCTTGGAAGTGCCTGTTCCCACTCCCTGGACTCTCACTGCTCTTGGTGCCCACTCCAATTTTGGAGCAAAGTTGAAGCTGAGGCCAGATGCTGTTGTGACCCAGCCAGGTTTGCACTAACATGTTAGTCCCATCCCTGCTGCTTTGGCCCCCTCTGAAACTTTTGGGCAGTGAGCTCAAGGAGGGAGGCCGGGGGGCTGAGGGCAGCTTGGTGTGGGCCTGCCAGCACTCCTTAGCACAAAGAGCCTGGTGGCCATGGATGGTATGTTTATGGCAGGAACCAGGCAGGATCCTGAGCAGAAAGGGATGGGTTCAGGTGAAACTTGAAGGTGGCTTCAAGTCAGCAGGTGGCCTGAAGCCTGGGGGCTGGGCTGCCAGTTCTGGGTGGAGTCTACTGCCCAGAGTGAGAACCTATGGTGCTTTTTCTGGACCCACCCATGGCCATCCACAGAACAATCAGGACATACTTCCTCCCTGCTGAGCCCATAAAATCCTTGGACTCAGCCAAACTCACACAGACATCAGGATTAACTGCTTCAGGAAGCAGCTCCCCACCATTGGTCTTCTCTCCACTGACAGCTGGCCACTCATCAGGATGACTGACCTGCAAAAAGGAGCTACCCATTTTGGGTCACCTGAGAGCTGTTCTGTCACTCAATTAAGTGCCTCTCCACCTTGCTCTCCCTCCAGTTGTTCACATACATCATTCTTCCTGGATGTGGAACAAGAACGTGGGACCTGCCAAATGGTGGGAATGAAAGAGCTGTAACACAAACAGGGCTGAAACATGCCCTCCACTCACTGTGTTGCAAGTGATAAGAAGGAGAAAAGAGATGCAACCCTTGGGGGAGCCCAGACCTAGGGTCTTCCCAGGCCAGAGCTGTGACACCCTCTTTGGGGCTCTGTGGTTCCTGGTTCCTCCAAGCTTCTAGATGGAACTGAGTTCCCTGGTGCCCACAGTGAAAGCCACTTGCAGTATGCCTTGTACAGCCATAGCCTCGCATGGAGCCAGCACCTGTGCCAATGCCTGGCACTGCCCACCCTCCCACAGCTGGCACACCTGGCTGTGAGCAGTGTCTTGACCCTGTGCTCGCTCACACACTCCTCACCACTCTGTGCCTGGCTTATCCTGGCCTGTGTGGAATCTAGGCAGGTAGCATGAGCCAGGCATAGCCAGACAGGCCGAGTGGACAGAAAGCCCAATGGGCGCACACAATGCACAAGCAGAAGGCACATCAGCCACAGAGGTTTCTGGCTGGTGAAGAGACATCCTAAGGATCTGTGACATTACTGCATGAGTAACTAATTAGTTGAAAACTTTGTGCTATGAGAAAGAATTCAGTTGTAAGAAATTAAATTTACAGTAAAAATTTCATTTATAGAAAATGTCTAGAAAAAGCAAATCTTTAGAAACAGAAAGTAGATTGATTAGTGGTTGTCTAGATTTATGGGAGATAAGTGTGGGAAGTGAGTACTAATTGGTAGATTGTTTTTTGAAGGGTGATGAAAATGTTCTAAAAATAAATCATGATGATGGTGGTATAATGGTTAATTTTAGGTATCAACTGTACTGGATTAAGGGAATATACAAATGGCTGGGAAAACATTATTTCTAGGCATATATGAGAGGGTGTTTCTGAAAATCTTGGCATTTGAATCAGTGAACTGAGTAAACAAGATCTGCTCTCAATGTAAGCAGGCACCATCCAGTGGGATGAAAAGTCCACGTACAACGAAAACGCACGAGAAAGGTGAATTCACTCTGTATTCTAGAGCTGGGGCACCCTTCTTCTTCTGCCTTTGGACATCAGAACTCCAGCCATTTGGACACTGGAACTTGCACCACCACAACCCCTGTGCCCCCTCACCCCTTGGGTTCTCAGTCCTTAGATCACAGACTGAGAGTTACACCATGGACTTCCCTGGCTTGCTCGCTCTTTCTTTCCCTTTCTTTCTCTTTTCTTTTTTTCTTCCT
>NW_016806443.1:3335710-3356594 GCF_001698545.2 Rhinopithecus bieti
CTTCCTTCCTTCCTTCCTTCCTTCCTTCCTTCCTTCCTTCCTTCCTTCCCTTCTTTCCTTCTTTCCCTTCCTTCCCTTCTTTCCTGTCAGGAGAACCCTGACTTTACAGTGATACATTCTCTGAATACACTAAAATCCACAAAATTGTACACATTAAATTGGCAAATTTTATGGTATGTGAACTCTTTTGCAATAAATCTCTTTTAAAATGTCTATCAAATAAGTTACTTATAAAGAAAAGCCATAAGAAACATTGTTTCCGCTCATGGAACTATACAGCTTTCTTTTTGTGGTGGTGTTGATTCAACTCTAAATGCTTTAAAATTTGTAAAACTGTATACCAATGTTTGAAAAGTCAATTTTACTACATGATAATATTTAAAATAACGTGCAATTAGATATTAAGGAATTCAGCAGAGTTTCCACCTCCTCCCTCTCTCCACTTTAGTGGTTTCAGTTACCCATAGTCAACTGTGGTCCAAAAATGTAAAATGGAAAATTCCAGAAGTAAACAACCATGTTTTAAATTGAGTACCGTTTTGAGAAGCGTGATAAAATCGAATGTCATCCCAGTTATTCCTGCCCAGGATATAAATCATTAGTTTGTCCAGTGAATTCATGCTGTCTATGCTCCCCATCCAATAGTTACTTACTGGCCATACATCATTCTTCCTGGATGTGGAACAAGAACGTGGGACCTGCCAAATGGTGGGAATGAAAGAGCTGTAACACAAACAGGGCTGAAACATGCCCTCCACTCACTGTGTTGCAAGTGATAAGAAGGAGAAAAGAGATGCAACCCTTGGGGGAACCCAGACCTAGGTTCTTCCCGGGCCAGAGCTGTGACACCCTCTTTGGGGCTCTGTGGTTCCTGGTTCCAGACGGACAGATCACAAGAAGAGTAAGTATAGTACAAGATATGTTGATAGAGGCTGCATTTACATAACTTTTATTACAGTATATTGTTATGCTTGCTCACTTAACATTATTAGCTATTATTGCTAATCACTTATCCTATAGTGCATATAGGTTTCAGTACTATCTGTGGTTTCAAGTATCCACTTCAGGGTCCTGAACATAGATCCTGTTAACAAAGGAAGACTACTGTACTCCAAATCATGCTTCCAACTTTTGGTGTCTCTTTTATTTTCATCCATTTATATATACTTTGAGTCTACTTAGTAATAAAGAAATTTCTGGTAGCACAACAGCAACATAAATTAACCAGAATGTATTTTTTAAGTTACAATTTCAGTTTCCCTAACAATACCCTAGAGATAAATATCCGTTATTTTTTTTCTACACTTCAAAAAATAACACAAATTTTAGATGTCTCATTGGTATCATTTTTAAGCAGATTTTTTTCTCTTTCTCTATCTTATGATGCGAAAACCACTAGCTAAAATTTTAATGATATTGGTGATGCACACATTTATAAGATAAATCTAAAATCTCTTATAATACATTTAAGACATATAACCTTTAAGTGCCAGGAATTCACATCAATGTCAGATTGATATTCATAGTGATTCATTTTTTGTTAATCTTACAAGTTTATATCAAGAAATAGTTTTAATTAACTCTAAAACTAGTCCTTCTTTTATATTTATGCTGCAGTGAACACATATTTTCAAGGTATTTTCAATAACAAAACATCAAATTTTGATAATTTAAGTTTTACGTAACAAACTGAATATATTACAACTACTATGTAAATTTCTACCCGATATCTATTTAGAACAGTCAGTTCATATTTGTGTAAAATATTCTCATTTATTCATTTAATGGTTTGATTACATTAAAAAGTAGTTGGCTATCTTAGTGTAGCAATTCTAAATTATAAATATAGTTGTAAGTTCAACAATACAATCATTTGTGGGGCAATTATTATCATTTTATGAAGCACGATAATCACACTACATTATGTAAATAATTAAAATCCTCATTTGTAAAATTTGTATGGTTTGTGATCACAACAACAGTTTATGACGTGGACATTTTCATTATTTTTAATAGTTAAAATTATCCCATTTACAATTCTTGCTTATTTTTATTGCAAAATATCTTTATTATAGAAAATGTTCAGAGATAATCAATTTAAATGGCTAATCAGGTGATATATTTTCAAACATTTTAATCTTGCCATTGCCACTGCAATCAAGTCTAGCAAAGTTGTTACTTACATATAGTGTTTCAAATATTCTTATTTTGGTTATATGGAAGTAGTGCTACACTAAAACCTTAGTTCCTTAGTTCTTACTCTTTTAAATAAACTTCCGATGTCCTAGTCACTTTTACTTTTCATGAAGTGTTTATTCTTTCAACATTTAGGACAATTTTTGTTCTGCTGAGTATCTTTTGAGTTGTATAAGAGTTGATGATGGAAATTTCTCAACTAACTAGATCACCTCCATAATTACTGAATTTAATATAATTGAAGACTTTTTTCTTCTATAAACACATACTACAAATATGGGTTATGAAAGATACACTTTTCTCCTCCTCGCTAAAACAGCTGTATAAATATTAGTGTTTCTTGGTCTCTATGCATTCATTATTTCTCACTTTTATGTAGAGAGAGTAGATAATCATTTGATATTCTAGTTATTTTAATATAGGTTACAATTCTCTGTACCAAATTTCTGCAAATATTTTATTTGTACTTAAGAAATTTAAATCACAGCTAAGTATTTACACTATTACATGATCGTGTCAATTGCATAAAACACAATTTATGGAACCATCTATGGAGTTATGTCATCAATCATGATCACTCGAAAATCAAGGTGCTTCCATTTAAACCGCTGATGTTAATTCACAATAAATTTAGAATATTTAACACAAATCTATATTCCATTTTCTTCTTTTGATGTCTTACTTTATGCATGCCTGAACCACAGATCAGAATTTTTTTCTGAAAAGGGACACTTAAATATTTTAAGTTTTGTAGTAAATGTCCCTGTCCATATTCTTTTCTGTTTTTAACAAACCTTAAGGTGTAAAAACCATTTTCCTTCAATGGCAATAGAAAAATAATTCATGTGGTTTGGTCCATGGGTAGCCTTCTGCCAAACCGTAATCTAAACAGTGCAAGAATAGCCAAATTAATTTTCATTTATCCTATATGCTTAGCATTCAGATATTTCTGAAGTAACTGAAACAGACCTATTACATTAAGAGCTATCTACTATGAACAGAGTCACCTCATGGTTAAAGTCAAAAATTGAGACATCAATGTATAATATATATGATATATATGTATATGTGTGTATAAAATATGTATGTGTATATACTAAACACATATATAGATATTAAAATAATCTACAGTAAGCATATATAGAGCTATGACAACATTTCCATATAACCTATTTATATATTGAGATATGTGGACTATATGAATGAATAGTTTAAGTGGTGGAAATGTTAATGCTAATACCTAACACCCTGGGTTGTGAATAAAAACACAACAGGATACTAGAATTATATACATGTCAGAGCCATATCTGCAAGTATAAAATATAGGTGTTAATATCTCCTAGAAGGGTCATTTTGAAGATTAGTGGAGATAATGTAGAGAAAAATCACTTAATACTAGACCTTGGACATTGTAGATGTTTAAAATTATGAATTTTCTTTCCTTTCCATAAAATAAAATTAAAATGATTGTACAGATTTAATATCCTATTTTATTGTTTTCATAGGATGTTATATATACATTTTGAACACATTATACTTCATATGCAAATTTATTTGAATCCGAAACCCTTGCAAAAATCCTTCAATTTGTTTCTGGCATTTTTAATCGTGGTCAAATAGCCAATGTACTGCTATTATAGGAATAGATAATCTCAGATGCATTACATCAGGTCACCAAATAAAGTATTTGCGCAAGGTTAAATCTATCAATCAATATGAATAGCATTTAATGTACTTATAAATAAATGTGACTATAATGAGAAGTCTGAGACAGTGTGTGCTCCTGAATTAACAGAGTTACTATTTGAGAACAGAAGGATACAATACAGGCACAACACACAAACTTAAGAGAAAGAGGGAAAGGAAAAAGAGGAGGCAGAGAAAAAATGGGAGAGAGATTAGTAAAAGTAAAAATAGTAATGCATAATTATCAAATTTTACATTAATTAATATTCAAATAATGACCCAATCAGAAGTTACACAAACAAGATGTCTTAGTGAAAGGGGTAGAACTTAATAGAGGCCTTGGGAAAAATAAAAACATGAAAGAGACATTAGCTTGTAAATGAAGGCTGGCAATCATAAAAGGGCAAAGAAAACCTGGTTCAGAGAAGAAATTATGGATGGCAGCAACACCAAATGATGAGTAAAGAAGCCTACCAGGTTTTCAGAAACAGAATTTAGCTGGAAAATCATGGAAAATTATTAATAATAGCATCTGTTGTGGTTCTAGAACATAAAGGGTTTGAAGCACTAGCAATAAAAACCCGACGTGTTTCTCCACAGGACCTAGGAAACAATTAGAAAAGAGAAATCAATTTTTTAATGTTCAGCCTGACAAAAATACCTTAGCATAGTAATAGGAATAAAATAAAGCATTTCTGACTTGTTTCTAATTTTAATTGAAATGTACTCAGTGTTTTGTAAATCAGAACAATATTTGCTTTGGTTTGAGTCAAATATTATTGCGTATTTATGTAGTTTCCTTTCATTCCTGTTAGAAATGGTTTATAATTTTTATCCAATGCCTTCAACATCCAGTGATATACTTAATATTTTAGGTAATAAATTATGTTGGTTTTTGTCTGAGTTTGAACCTTCCTTGAATTCTCATAATAAATCCTGTGGGTCACAGTATATTATTTGATAACATAGCATTAGACTTTCATTACTGATATTATATTTATACATTTTGTGTCTCAATTTCCAATGTGCTATTTTAAAAGGGCTTGCTCAGATATTGGTATAAAAATCATACTGGAATATCAATCAGGATAAGTTAATTTGGTAAGATATTGGTGTAAAAATCATACTGGAGTTTCAATCAGGATAGGCTAATTTGGGAACAGTAATAAACAACATTTAAAATGACAGAGGTTTAATATATATCAAAGGTGTATCTAGTACTCTGCTTTGTGTCACATGTACTGTAGGATTCAGACAGATGGAACTTGCTCTATTACGATAGAATTTGAAGTTTCAAAAATATTATGTGAAGATCATTCATGAATATCACTGTCTCCCCTTCTGTTTACCAAGTGTTGGCTTATTCAGTTTTCTTTGGCTGAAATACTCTTAGACCCTCCCTAAGCGGGCCAATCTAAAAGTCTCATCTAAGAAATAAATCAAGCTTAAATGTGGATCTCTGGTGATATGAAGTAGTTTCTACATTAGGGGGTGAAGCTGGCCTGTGGAAAATAAAATTGTATGTTCATTGTACTGCACATATGCATTGTATAATAATGAAACAGAAACTATAAGCAGAACAAATATTCACATTTAGAAATGGGGAAAACCACAGACATATGGAGTTCCTACTCAGTAAAATCCCATTTGGTAGATATTTTGATGGAACTTCGCTCCAGATGTAGGTAATATTTAATTATTAGACCTGAATTATGCTCCCTAGAAACAGTTCAGTTTTTTGATATTTTTGTTGTCGGTCCTTGCCTTAATGCTCAGGGAGATTCCTCCTTTTCTCTTATCCCTCTCGGCCACATTGAGCATTGAAGTGAACACTGGAAAACATGCTTGAAGGCTGAAAATATTTCTCAGTTTTCTTCTTGCCCATAAAATTTCGGGAGCCCAAGGTTCATTTCAGACTTTGAGCAGTCACACACTTTTATAAGTCAGTTTCCTGGTTTCTTTGACATTTTAATTATTAATATTTTTATGTCTTACTTAGGAAATTTATGCCAAGCTTATATAAAATATTATCTCCTGGGTTTTTAATAAAAGTTTTACAGTTTTAGTCTTAACATTTATTAGGCCTTTGACATATTTTAAATCAATTTTTGTTTATGGTGCAATGTATGGGATAAAAGTTCATTGTTTGCATGTCGTTTTTAAACTGTTCCAACATCATTTGCTGAATAGGTTATTGAAAGACCTTGGCAATTTAGTAGAAAACCAATCAATGATGATTTGATTGGTCTGCCTGTGGACACTGTTTCCTATTACAAGTGTCTGTATTTCATACAAACACCATCATTTCTTGATTACTGTAGCTCAAAATTAGGTCTTCCAAGTCCTGCTACTTTGTTCTTTGAAAGCATATTAAATTAGTTGCAGCAATATTACATTCTTTGAATTTTTGAATTCACCAATCAGTTTTGAATCCCAATCTCTCCCCTCAAAATTATGGAGATTTATTGAGTTCATCACGTGGAGAAATAGCACATTAACTCCCATCCATAAGCCCATTATATGTTTCTATTTATTTTAGTCATCTTTATTTTTTCTCTTTTTTTGTTTTTGCAATGTTGAGTGTATAAGTCTTGTAAACCTTCAAAAAATATGTTACTAAATATTTTATGTTTTTTTTTTTTTTTTTTTTTTCTGTTTCCATCTCTTTGTTCCTGGCTTATAAATAAAACAGAATTAATATGTTCGTGATAATCTAATGCCCTGAGATATTTTAAAAGTCATATTTTTACAGTAAGCTGATTAATATCACACAGAATTTTCTACATAGAAGATTTAGTCTTGCTTCCTGCTTTTAAATTTGTATGCTTTTATTCACTTTTAATCCTTATTCATAGATAAGGTCCATCAGACTTACATTCAATACAGCTGAGAATGGACATAATTCATCAATAGGGACCATGCTAGTTATAGATTATGTAGATTTTAAAAATCAGGTTAAGGACATTCCCTACACAGTAGGGTGAATCATATCAGATTGCCTTACCATGGTTCTCCCTATGTTTATTCTGCTTGGAGTTTTCTGAGTTTCTTGAAAGAGTGGATACATAAATCTTATCAATACAAAATAAATTGAGCAATTATATATCCAAAGTTTTTTTGCTTTCACTCACTTCTAGGCCATTCAGAACACAGGTGGTAGACTATCTGATACTGTTGCATAGGTCACTAATCTCAATCATTTATTGTTTATCTCTGTGACTTATTCTAAATTGTTTCTACAGCTATGTCTTTAAATTATCTCTCTTCCTTTTTGCAATGGCTATTCTACCATTAATCCTATCCAGTATATTTATCATTTTGATAATATAGTTTTTATGTTACAGTGTGATTTGTGTCATTTTATAACTTTCCTGTAACTTTCATCATGCTCACATATTTCTCTAACTTCTTATAGTATAGCTCTTATTGTATAAGAGTTCTTTTATATCCTTGATTGTCGGTTGTTGTTGTTTTGTCCTCTGTAATTCTTGATATCTTTATAACGATTTATTTTTCTACTAGTTATTTGTCAAATATTCCACCTCCTGTGCATGTCTGGGGATTTTTATTGGACGCAAGATTTTATGATTTTTTATAATTCATTTCTGGATTTTATTGTATTCCTTTAAATAACTTTTTTGGGGATTTAGTTCTGGCATGCGGTTTTGTTATTTTCTTTTCTTTCTTTCTTTCTTTCTTTCTTTCTTTCTTTCTTTCTTTCTTTCTTTCTTTCTTTCTTTCTTTCTTTCTTTTTTTTATTATACTTTAAGTTCTAGGGTACATGTGCATAACGTGCAGGTTTGTTACATATGTATATTTGTGCCATGTTGGTGTGCTGCACCCATCAACTCGTCAGCACCCATCAATTCATCATTTATATCATGTATAACTCCCCAATGCAATCCCTCCCTCCTCCCCCCTCCCCATGATAGGCCCCAGTGTGTGATGTTCCCCTTCCCGAGTCCAAGTGATCTCATTGTTCAGTTCCCACCTATGAGTGAGAACATGCGGTGTTTGGTTTTCTGTTCTTGTGATAGTTTGCTAAGAATGATGGTTTCCAGCTGCATCCATGTCCCTACAAAGGACGCAAACTCATCCTTTTTTATGGCTGCATAGTATTCCATGGTGTATATGTGCCACATTTTCTTAATCCAGTCTGTCACAGATGGACATTTGGGTTGATTCCAAGTCTTTGCTATTGTGAATAGTCCCGCAATGAACATACGTGAGCATGTGTCTTTGTAGTAGAATTATTTATAATCCTTTGGGTATATACCCAGTAGTGGGATTGCTGGGTCATATGGTACATCTAGTTCTAGATCCTTGAAGAATTGCCATACTGTTTTCCATAATGGTTGAACTAGTTTACAGTCCCACCAACAGTGTAAAAGTGTTCCTATTTCTCCACATCCTCTCCAACAACTGTTACTTGAAAATAACAAAACCTGATTTTTTAATGGCAATCATTAAAAAATCAGGTTTTGTTATTTTCAAGTAAGTATGATCATTTCAAGTCGTCCTTCTAATATTTGTCATGGCAAGATCAGAGCAGCATTTAGTGTAGCCTTAATTTATCCCCACTACTAAGGTGATAAATTTCTGATGACTTTACCTAATATGCCTTATACTATGAGGACGTAACTCTCCAGTTTATGAGAGCACAAACTATTCCCTTTTTTATGTGTTAGCTCAGGAAATACATCAATCCACTCTCTTGTATTGTTTTTTTTCCTGGCCTTAGTTTCTTCTTTGTCATATGCATACTAGTACTCAGCCAAAGACTCAGAAGTGTCTCTCAAAAAAGAGACTTGATAAGACTTTGAGGTGTGATTAGGATTTTATAAGACAGAGAGTACTATACTGTCCCTTATGGAGGTAGCAGCATGATCACAGCCTTATTTTGGGAGAATGCAGGGTGTGTGTGTGTGTGTGTGTGCATGTGTAAATATTTGAGTCTAGTGAAAGCAAAGATTTCATAGGGGATGGGTAATAAGTAAATTAGTTTTGGCCATGTCAGACATGTAATGCCTTGAATTTTACCTTAAAAATTATAAATTTTATCCAGTTGACACTGAAAACTTAAGGCTTAATGGAGACATGGAGGCATGAGCTATTATTATATCATTATTTTTAAACTCCAGTTAGTAACAATGGTTAGAAATTGGTTGAGATTATAGTAAAGATAAAATATAAGGAGTTTCCTGCAATTTTGTAAAATTTAAGGAAAATTGCACTGTAATGCATTATATAAAATTTTATTCTAGCAACCCTAGGAATTAGTGTGAGAAAAAATTGCAAAGTTAAAAAAAACAAGACTATTGCTCTATTTTAGAGGCCAGTTTTTCGAACATACATAAGAAAAGAATCTACTTTATGTTTTTCAGTTTAGGTGAAACTCCAGAAAATGAAGTTAAAGTACTACCTTTAAATACAGCTTTCATATTGATAGCTTGTTTGTGTCCTACAACAAAATAAAATCAGCTTCTAAAGATTCTGTGTTCAATATTTTGCTTGGCAATATATATATTTTAACCAGCAAATGGAAAGTATTTTTATTCACGAATAAATTGTTACTATCCAACAGATACAAGTTATTGATATCAGGTCCATTTCTATATCATAAACTTTATTGTTCTGGGCAAACGGTTTGTGACTTTATGGCAACCATCAAATTAGTATCTGTAAGTGCTGATGGCTACACTTTTCCCTTGGTCTCTTTGAAAAATGACATCGGCTCCACTCTATAAACTTAATCATATGAAAATAAAATCTGTGCTTATAAAAAGGACCACACAACAATTGACTTAAGTGTAATCCACTTAATTAACTCTCTCATGATTCTATTTACCATGAATTTAATCAATATCAGCATTTTTCTGATGAAAATGTAATTGCCTATTTTATAAAAAAGCAATAAATATATGCTTTTGAATTAGACTGGAAAGGACATGACCAGTTGGAAAACTGTAATAATAAAGCAATCCTGTAAAAGTAACAGCAGTGACATAACTGATTGTAACCAGGGTATATTCAGCACAATAATTATGCTGGGCGAACTGAACCTACAGTTTCTGATAATTGATGAGTTATTATGCTCAATGCCCTACAGAGACATTGCCTAAGAATGCAAAGATTTAAGTGTAATGAATTCATGTCATCAATCTCAGTAAAATAAATACATTTATAAATTCACTTTTTAAAATTTTGGACTATTTTGCTGTTCAGGTGGAATTAGTCTGATATTTCTCCCACTTGAAAATTTCAGGAATGATCATTTACTTCAAAGAAAATCTTAGATTAAGGCAAGATTTATCACTCATTTATATTTTCCTTAAATACATAAGATAGATTTTGTTACTGCATAGCAAACTCACTATACCAGTTCTGTGGAAAAGAATAAATTTTTAAAAATCAGCCAGGTGGCAACAAATGGTTTGTGAACAGAGCATGTGCCTTTCTGCCAGAATTATAAGTAGTCATGCTGATTCACTGTCAGTCATCATGCATAGGCTTGGAGAGTGTAATAATTCAAAGGTACACCCAATTTCTTTTTTGGCAACAGTGCCATAAAACTCAACTGTTACTATGTCTTTCTTGTTAAAATGTCTATTCAAGTCTTTTGCCTATTTTTGAATTGGTTTGCCAATTTTCCTGTTTTGAATTGTAAACGTTCTTTATATACTCTGCATATATGTCATTTATCAGCTATGCAATTAACAAATATTCTACCATTCTGTAGCTTGTATTTTCATTTTATTAATGGTGACTTAAAGTCAAACAATTTTTATTCATGTTTATAAAGGTCAATTTGTCACATTTTCTTTTATAGCTCATAGTTTTGTTGTCACACCTAACAATACTTCGCCTAATTCAAAGTCATAACGGTTTTCTTATATATTTTCCAGTAGAAATTTTATAGTTTTAGATATTACATGTAGGTTTCTCATCTATCTTAATTGTGTACTATGTGAGTTAAGGATCTAACTCGAAATGGGTGTGTGTGTACATAAGTGTGTGTGTGCGTGTGTGTGCATGCATATCCCATTGTTCTTGCACTAGTTTTTGAAAATAATATTCACTTTCTATTGATTTGTCTTGACATCTTTATCAATAATCAATTGACCAGAAATGTAATAGTTTATACTCTCATTCTTAAGATTTAGTATCACTTTTATTAGATTTAGTAGCTTTAGATTTAGTAGATTTTATTAGATTTAGATTTAGTAGTTTTAATGGCCTCTTTATTAGGTTGAGATTATTAAATTTAGTAGCCTTCTTTATTTATTTTATTAAGTAGACTTTTTAAATTAGAATTTTATACTTAAAGATAATATTACCTGTGAACAAAGACCAGATTACCTTTTCCTTTCAATTCTGGACGTCTTTAATTCTATGTATTGTTCTACTTCACTGGCCAAAACCTCAAGGATAATGTTGAACAGAATTTGCTTGCCTTGTTTTAAGGGGAAAGCATGTAGTCTTTTACCAGTAACATCAGCTTCGGTGTTTTATGGGTGCTCTACATAAGGTTGAAGAAATTACCCTTCACTCTTACTTGTTGACATTTGTTATAAAAATGGATTTTTGACTTTGTCATATTGTTTTCTTGCATCTACTGAGGTGATCACATGGTTTTGTCTTTTGTTACGGTAAGGCAGTGCAATACATTATTTGATTTTAGGATGTTAAAAAACTGTATTCCTGAGATAAATTTTACTTGGCCATAGTGTATAATTATTTTTTGTATATCTCTGAATTTGTGTTGCTACTTATATTATTATGTTTTACATCTGTGTTACTAAGGATGTTCTACTAGAATGTTCTTTTCCTGTAATGTCTTTGATATTAGAGTATTATTGGCTTTATAGAATGAGTTGTGAGTTGTCTATTATTAATCTATTTTAAAAGAGTATATGATCTAACATTTAAGTCTTTAATCCATCTTGGATTAATTTTGTATAAGGTGTAAGGAAGGGATTCAGTTTTAGCTTTCTACATATGTCTAGCCAGTTTTAGACCTAAAACCATAAAAACCCTAGAAGAAAACCTAGGCAATACCATTCAGGACATAAGCATGGTTAAGGACTTCATGACTAAAATACCAAAA
The DNA here is from genome assembly GCF_001698545.2 of Rhinopithecus bieti. NCBI lineage: Eukaryota > Metazoa > Chordata > Mammalia > Primates > Cercopithecidae > Rhinopithecus > Rhinopithecus bieti. Next base: position 3,347,700 of record NW_016806443.1, read on the forward strand.
GCAATGGCAACAAAAGCCAAAATAGACAAATGTGATCTAATTAAACTAAAGAGCTTTTGCATGGCAAAAGAAACTACCATCAGAGTGAATAGGCAACCTAAAGAATGGGAGAAAAGTTTTGCAATCTACCATCTGACAAAAGGCTAATATCCAGAATCTACAAAAAGCTCAAGCAAATGTACAAGAAAAAAACAAACAACCCCATCAAAAAGTGGGCAACGGATATGAACAGACACTTCTCAAAAGAAGACATCAATGCAACCAACAGACCCATGAAAAAATGCTCATCATCACTGGTCATCAGAGAAATGCAAATCAAAACCACAATGAGATACCATCTCACACCAGTTAGAATGGCAATCATTAAGAATTCAGGAAACAGATGCTGGAGAGGGTGTGGAGAAATAGGAACGCTTTTACACTGTTGGTAGGGGTGTAAATTAGTTCAACCATTGTGGAAGACAGTGTGGCGATTCCTCAAGGATCTAGAACCAGAAATATCATTTGACCCAGTAATCCCATTTTTGGGTATATACCTAAAGGATTATAAATCATGATACTATAAAGACACATACACATGTATGTTTATTGCGGCACTGTTCACAATAGCAAAGACTTGGAACCAACCCAAATGTCTATCAATGATAGACTGGATTAAGTAAGTGTGGCACAATGGAATACTANGCGATTCCTCAAGGATCTAGAACCAGAAATATCATTTGACCCAGTAATCCCATTTTGGGTATATACCTAAAGGATTATAAATCATGATACTATAAAGACACATACACATGTATGTTTATTGCGGCACTGTTCACAATAGCAAAGACTTGGAACCAACCCAAATGTCTATCAATGATAGACTGGATTAAGTAAGTGTGGCACAATGGAATACTATGCAGTCATAAAAAAGGATGAGTTCATGTCCTTTGCAGGGACATGGATGAAGCTGGAAACCATCATTCTCAGCAAACTATCACAAGGACAGAAAACCAAACACCACATGTTCTCACTCATAGGTGAGAATTGAACAATGAGATCACCTGGACACAGGGTGAGAAACATCACACACCGGGGCCTGTCAGAGACTGGGGGGGCTAAGGGAGGGATAGCATTAGGAGAAACACCTAATGTAAATGACAAGTTGATGGGTGCAGCAAACCAACATGGCACATGTATACATATGTATCAAACCTATACATTGTGCACATGTACCCTAGAACTTAAAGTAGAGTAATAAAAAAGGAGTGTATGAATATTTGCTCTTTAAACACTATATGTGTGTGTGTAAAAGCCTCTTTGAATTACAACTGGCTTTTCAGATTTATTTTATAAACTTGCCCTACATGACAGAGTAGAGCATGTTAAAATTATAAATCATCACAACATTGCTGAGGATAAAATAAAATCGAGCATGTTAAAACCTATGATATTATTTTCTAACCATGACTGTAGCCACAATTTCCAGGGATTACAGCAGATTTGAACATTGTTATCCAAATCAAGAGTCCCATGATCTTGTTAGTCAAAGAAAAAAATTTATGATAGGGTTTAGGAGGTAGGAGTAAAACAACTCAAAGATAAGATCTAAAGGAGTGATGAAAGGTTGAATTAAATGGTATCTGGAAACCGGATAAACTTAGAATATGAAATAAATAAGCAAATTATGATGATTTAATATGTTCATATTATGTTTTAGAATGACTACATAATTTTACTACAGACTATGCAACAGTATTCTAGTATGGTAAACCTGTAGCATTTAAACATCAGCTACAAGAGAATAGGAATGAAAAAAAGAAAGAGCAGTTAAAAAAGCAAACCCTGAGCAATTACAAACAAGGCCTGACCATATTGTGAGCAGTAGTCATCAAAGGGTGTGTGTTTGTGTGTGCATGTGTGTGTGTGTGTGTGTGCTTATGTATACATAAAATGAGAAGCCATCTGGCCTAAACTTATCTTTTGATAAGATTTTAAGTATGGATTTTGTTTGTTATGGAATATATTCAGATTTTATATCTCTTTTTGAGCCAGTTTTAGTACTTTCATTTTAGAAATTTCATTCTGTTTTCCAATGTGCTCACATAAAATTGTTTATCATATTCCTCCTTAATGGCTAATAAGCATATGGAAAGGTCTAAATGTCATTAATCATTTAGGAAAACACAAATTTAATCCACAATGATATCTTTATACACCTACTAGAATAGCTGTAATTAAAAGATGAGAAAATAACAAATGTTGGCTAGAATATGGAGTAATCAGAGAACTCTCATATTCCTCATACATAAGAGTATAAAATGAGACAGCCACTTTGGAAAACAGTTTTACAGTTTCTTATAAAGTTATGGACAAACTTATGCATCATAGAAATTACTCTCTTAGTAATCTACAGAAAAAACTATATATACACAAAAGTTTCTAAGTGAATGTTAAAATCAGCCTTATTCATCATAGTCAAAACTGGTAATAAGTCAAACACCCATCAACTGGTGGAACAGATAAATAAAAATAAAATTATACATTCCACATACTATTCAATAATACAAAATAAAAACCTACTGATATATACTTTAATATGAATTCATCTCAAAAACATTTTGCTAAGTGAAAGAAGCCAGTTACAAAAGCCTATAAAACGTGCAATTTTCTTTATATGAAATGACTGAAAAAGGTACATTTATTATGACAGATAGCAAATCAGTGGTTGCCTCTGGCTGGAGAGAGGTGGGGTGGAAATTTACCACAACCAATTTCAAGGGAATTTTAAAGAATAATGAAGATGTCTTAAAGCTTGATTGCTTGACAAGTGGACAACTATATGAATATACTAAAAGCCATTTATTTAAAAACTTCAGTTTTGTGAATTTTATTGTATTTAAATTTAGCTCAATAAAATTTTGAAAGAAACTGAACTGTTAGTTTAAATTCTTATGCTAGAATCATCTTATCTCATTATGTTCAGAAATAAATAAGAAAGAAAAAAGTTTGTCTCCTAACCTCTACCATGAAGCCCTTATTTACGGGCGTCTGACAGATGCTTTGATAGCATACAACCTTTGTTGGAAACCATTTACATGTTCCTTCCCCTAAATCTTGTGGTTGGTCCTAGTAATATGAATCTTAACTCTGCCATGCATTTCTTGGAGGCTGGGCTGTCTTTTTCCCTTCGATCAAAGACATTGATTTTGGGGCCCTTGAAAGGGCAGGATCCTCTTCATCAGAGGTATTTTTATTTAAATTATCGTTCAGAATAGCACTTATTTGCTACTATTTTCTCTAGCCTACAAATTTATAAAGATGCATAGCATTGAAGAAGACAGTATATTTGATTTTTAGAATGAATGATGTATTCTGGAAAATTAAACTTTTTAAGGTGATATTGATTAGCATTCACATGAACCTATTGAAAGAACAGTGCAAAAGAGAAATGAAATATCAATGCAAAGCAACTCAGTGTCCAATATGAAAAGATTTCAGCCACACTTTACATCCAGATATTTAATAAACACCTTTTTACTGTGTAGAAGGGCATAAAATAATGAGATTAGGTTTGTTGCCTTTTAAATCTGCAAATTAAATAAAAGTGAAGAATCTTATTTAGCTAGGTCATATTTCTCACCGTCTTAATGGCCCTATTTTATTATATATACTTGTTAAAATAGGCTTGCCATTCGTCAGTTTCAAGTTGCCACCTGGGAACATCGTGCTATATGGTTTCAATTAGATAATTTAACCAGAAGAAACCTTGAGGAGGATTAGTGTCTCACCAACCAGGTGGAGAAATATTGACATGGATGAGGCCAAGAGAAAGCAGAGTGAGGAAGCACCACCATTAATAAATGTGGTCTACAGTATACTAAGGCTTTGTTTATGTGCAGAGTGGCTTGTAATAGGCCATTCTTTTTTTCCGTTCTTATTCTCTTTTTAGCTGGCATTTATAGGCTACAAGTCAACCATACTGAAAAACTGTTGCACAGTGTGTAATAAACATATAATACATCTGTAAAAGGTGATAACACTTAAATTAGCACAGTCCACATTTTTTTTTAATATTCTTGCTTTATCCACCTTTCAGTTACTGTGTGATTCAACCTTTCATAACTCCTTCGGTTCTTATGTCTGAATTATTTTATTCCTGGATTCTAAGCACTATCATAAAATTTTTGGTCGCCTATATTATCCTACTCTACCTTGGCTAACACAATCATAGGACCCTTGAATTGGATAGCAATGTGGAAATCTACTGAAATCCCTGAAGATTATGGTTGTCGTTAAGGCTAAGGACAAATGTCATTATGTTTTAACATACTGAATCTTATTTGATCCTCGGCAATGTCATGAGGTAGCCAGGACTTGTAATCTTAGCATATTTTACTCTATATTACAAGGAAAGATTATTAAGTAAATCAGAAAAGCCAAGCATAATTCAAAATGAAGTCATTTAAGGGGTCATGGGTGTAGGCCACAATATTTCAATACAATATATTCATTCTTATAGACTAAAATGAGTTTTAAGAATGTACAGAAGGTTATTATGATACCATGTCTCTACCTTACTATGTCAAATGGGAATGATAATAATTGTGACGCAATCAGTATGTGTCTTGCACATCTCTTAAATACGTAGGAAAAATCTTTCCTTTTGGTAACCAAAAGATACTTTAAAATTTAACTGTGCCATATTTTGGCTAATATCTCTAGTTTCTTATTAAACATGATTAGGAAATTGTTTGGGGGTAAATTTCTAGGGAAATACATTCTAAGTAATATAATTATTCAGGGAATATAATTTATAAAATAATGTATAAAATCCAAAGAGCAGATAAGAAGGTAAAATATAAGCAGATGCTGCAGATTTGAGGCAATATCAGAAGAGTTTTCAAGTAAAGAATTATTCTAGCAACCAATTCAACATGAAAAGACCACCTCATGACATAACATCTCAACTGCCAGACTAGCAAAAAAGTACACAAGAAATCTGACACATGGTCCCATGAAAAGTTAACCAAAAAAGGCCCTTCTTATTTACACTGCAGGTTGTACACACTGGCTATATAACAGGAGATTGCTCTATTAGTATTCCATTGAATTCTCACAATAAATTATTTCAAATAAAAGTAACAGAAAACTAACAGAATTCCAGATAAGCCAGAGATTTCAACCACTGAGAAGTATCAGGATTCAAGTCTCTGAGATAAAGATACCTTAACCACGGGGACAACTAATTATGATCAGAACAAGAACAGCAACAGATTCAGAAGATGAGCTTCTAACATAAGGTGTCTCAGAATCTCCAAACCTATGGTTTAAAATTATGTCAGAGGCAGGGAGTAGGAGGTCAGTGAGTTTAGTCATTAATAGAGGAGAGAAGCCTGGTAGGCAGCAATATCTCCACATCATCCATACTCTGATGAGATAAATGTAGTGGCATTTTATAAGCACACATTACAGTAAAGACCAGTTATTTTGTGGCTATGCCATTCTTGACTTCTGATGTAACACAATATAACTCTATAGGTTCACCATATTAAAAACTTGATGCTTTCTATTTCAAGGAATTAACCCCAGTGCATTCATTTCTTGTTTTCTTCTTCTCAGAGAAATTCACTGGCTAATGAAATCAACTTATAGAAATAAAACAGTGTATAGTGGCTTTCAGGTATCAGCAACCACAACAAAGCAGCCTATATCAGATTAAACATTGTGTTACATCAAGTTTTTGAACCTGTAGGTCAGATTAATCCATACCAACACAGACACTTGGCAGGAACTGCAGATCTCTGAGATATTATTTGAGAAAAACCCTTTTAACTAACGTATTCTATTTGAGGTTCAGTAAGCCTTACCTAGTGTATAAATGTGTGGCAAAATCAAAGGAAACAGCTTTACAAGAAAACACATTGAATTAGAATTTCAGAGTTGGGATTTATTGATTTTATATATTTGCTGTTTTTGTTACTTGTTTGGTTTCTTTATGTTTGTTTGCTTTGAATGATGCTTCAGACATGAAAAAGGATTCTACTTCTTGCAGATATTTCATACTTGGCATCAGAAGAGAAATGAGACAGACTGATTGTGGTCTGTCACAAATACTTTCAAGTAGTTTATCCTTGGACTTTCAGACCCTAGAGGAACATCATAAACTTGCTTAGTTCTTAATATGGGGTAATGGGAATCAACATCAGATTCTTTAGTCATGGTTAATTTTAAGATAAGTATTTTAAATATTTCTGTGTTGCCTATGTGGAAAACAATGCATATGCATGATATTAAAAATACTATCTTCGTTTTAAAAGTCGGTATTCATATTTATAAGGTATATATACATCAAGCAAGGAATATAATTGTGAAAAATATAAAGTCAAACATAGAATATGTAGTTCTTTCAAGTTGATAAAATAAAACTGAAAAACTAATAATTAAACACATTAGCAAAGGAGAGACATAACAATAGCAAAGGAGTAATGATATATAACAAAATGGAATTTGGGTAAATATAAATATAAAAACAAATATTGCTAATAAAAACTATAGAACAATTTCTACCAAACTATTATGAGAATGTTTCTCACCAATGACATTTGGAATTATTTATTTTCTGCCAGCAGGTAATGAGAGATGTAATATCACATTATATATGTAATGTAAGAGTGTAAAGTATTTCTCAGAAATTTCCATCAATAGATAACAAAAGCGCTCAAAGTTATGTCCATTTCATTTTGCACAGTAATTCAGTATGAAGATATCTGTCAAAAGTTAATGCAGATTTGACAAAATACAAAGACATTAGTTACAGTATTAAAATTAAAATTCAAGAAATGAAATCATTTTGACTTCAAATTATAAGCCTTGCTGCAAAGTTGAGGTTTTCTAGAATGTTTAAAATGCATGGAAATATAGAGTTAAATGACTAATTCAAGGCATACTGAACTACTTTATATGATCCCAATTATCTAGAAGAAAATGTGTGTGTGTAGTTAAATATACCTACTTTTCTATATGAGATTATGTGCTTATTTTGAAATTTTTACATGTAACAAACATATCCAGACAGAAAGTAAAGAATAATTAAATTTCAGCAAAATTTCAAAAACTAGCAAAGAATCCTCCTTAGGCATAAGCATTCTAATGATCACAATTTGGTTTATTTTATTGCTTTATAAAGTGTATTATATAAGGGATGTAAATATCATTTTCCCAATGCACTGCTGCATTTATCATGGTATTCAATTTCTTAAATCTAGTTCTTATTTTATTAATCAGTATTAACCATTCACAAACCAAAATCCAAATATACTTTTGGGAGTTCTAATAGCCTCCAAATCTAGGCTAGCTGATTACACCATGGGTTTGCTTTGTGTCATGTCCTTACTATAGGGCAATTTGTCCCTACAAAGCACACAGAAACATGTATGTCTCTATACACACATCCATAAAATACTCAAAATATTGAGTTGAAATTAGGAACCTATTTTTTCTATTTGAGATATTAATTTTATTTTCTAGACACACAATGTATCTTTCTAAGATTATCAATTTCAGTGTTTTAGATTCTAAGGAAATAAGATTTTATTGTCTATTTTTAAATGATTTTTTAGATTGGAATAAATTAACATATAATTTTATGCAGTTTATAATTACCTAAAATGCATTGCTCATCAAATATTAGTAAATCTAATCCTATTTCTATGCTCTAGGAAAAATTGCTATCAAAATTGTTTAGTAATAAATTATTTTGCAATGTAGAGAAGTATTTTAGAATAGATAAATATCATTCCCCAATTTATCTTTTACGTAAATCAAAAATTCATATCTTAATTTTGCCTAGTTTTAATTAAACTCTATATCAAACTGTTCTCTGTGCTTAGAACAGTACATCCTTTCATTTTCCAGATGGCTTATATAAGAATGAGTTAGTTTAGGCTTAATATGCTCTAATATGTAGGTCCTTAATAAATGGTGGCAAACGGTGGTCAAGAAGGTTGGCGCTTCTCCCATTGTCCTATTCAAAGTGAGTCCATCATTTGCTTTCTGCCTTTATATTAAATAGCACCAATTCATGCAATCTTTTAAGAAAACTTGATCTTAATGATGTGTAAAAATGTAAAATGACTTTTTTTTTGGTTCTTGCCTCAACTTTCATTTGTAATATCATCTCTGTCCAACTTAGTAATATGATGTTTACTCATCTCTATTCTAAATAATAGTAAAACTTACATATTTAGATAGCTGGCTGTCATTTTCTTAAAAATTTCAGAATTCTTTCAAATCCATTTGATGCCATAATTCACTATTTATTACAGTGGAAAAGTTGTTTTCTTTATCAGAACCTCAAATCAGATCCAATTTACCTTTTCAACATCACTCTCCTTTCACCTGTTTATCCTATACAGATAGAGTTATGCCAAACGAGGCCCCCTCAAGTCTTCACTTCTCACGTCATATGCTTAATATTTGGAATCCTCAGCTTTTTTGCCTATAGTTAGGGGATAAAATGGCATTTACTTATGGAACTTTTTATCCATGAACACTCATTTATTGTTTCATTCAGTAAATCTACTTTGCATGCCTACTTTGTGACAGGAACACTCCTAGGTGATGAAGAACAGACCATGAAAAGCCCCTGCTGTCATTAGCTTGCATACTGATCTGTATGTGTGTATGTACGTATTACAGGTGGAAGGAAATGTTCTGAGAAACAAATGAGAAAATAGGAGCAAAGTTTAGCATTGCTCCTGGCATAAAGGATGTACTCCGTAAGTGGATGGACTGTTGTTGTTGCTATCATTATTATCTTCCTCTCTACCTAATTAAAACCTAATCATGCTCTTTATTATTGTCTGTCAAATACTGAGATATTTTATCTCAAAGATTTTTTTTTTTTTTTTTTTT
>NW_016806443.1:3360218-3389982 GCF_001698545.2 Rhinopithecus bieti
TTTTTTTTTTTTTTTTTTGAGACGGAGTTTTGCTCTTGTTGCCCAGGCTGGAGTGCAATGGCGCGATCTCGGCTCACCGCAACCTTCGCCTCCCGGGTTCAAGAGATTCTCCCAAGTAGCTAGGATTACAGGCATGCGCCACCAAGCCCGGCTAATTTTGTATTTTTAGTAGAGATGGGGTTTCTCTCCATGTCGTTGATCCTATACTTTTTATAACCTGGCAGGCATTCAATAAAGTATCTCTAAAATTGAACTCTAAGTTCCCTTTGTGTTCTAAAATATTGTGAGTCCCTGAATGATATTGGGCTAGTGACTTGTGACCTATATTCTGAAAGCAATTTGAGACACCAGAGGTGTTCAAGTAATCAGACATTCCTCATTGAATTGTGGCAAGCATTTGTTTATTGTCAGTGAGGTGGATATTGTTTACTGGTATTCACAGGTTAGATTGTGCCTCATTGTAAAGCCCAAAAGGAATTTAGCAGCTTCCATGAATCAGGATAGCTGTCCTCTGGGAATATAAAGATGTAACAAGTATAAATACCACTAGAAGAGATCTCGCCCTAGCATTAAGGTAACAAATCTCTAGTTATTATAAAAATTTGGCATGGCATAGCTGATGAATTTACAGACAGCTATTCTTTAAACCAGCTTTGAAAGTAAAACCAGATACCATCAAATATTTTTTTTTCCTTTAAGGTTTTTTACCTACTGTGGAGCTCTATATCATTCAACAGTCCTTTAAAGGGCTTTCTGTCTTTGCCAAGTCTGCTTTCCTGTAGATTTGATGCTTACTGAACAATCAGCCTGCCTTTATGTCCCTCTGATCATGCTTTCTGTTTGTTCAGGATGTTTTTCCTCTAAAGCTGCTAAATAAAAAAATTTGATCTGCCATAGGACTTACACTTTCCTTAGAGATTAATTTCAGAGCTTTATTTTATTTTGACCCCTGAATAATCCTTAATTCCAATTATCTTCCACATAATGTTTCAAGGAAAGGGTCTGAACTGCTATCTTCCAATAAAATTTCAGACCTAGAATGATTTTGAAAATTTCATTTTCCACATAATTGCCCAATTTTTATATTAAATTATATTCTGGATTCTTAATTTTCCTTTTTTAAAATTTTATTTTATTGTATTAAGTTTCAGGATACATGTGCAGGACAGGCAGGTTTGTTACACAGGTACATGTGTACATGGTGGTTTGATACACCTATCAACCCATCACCTAGGTATTAAGCCCCACATGCATTAGCTGTTTATCCTGACGCTCTCAATCCCCCAACCCTCCCCACTCCTGATAAGCCCCAGTGTGTGTTGTTCCCCTCCCTGTGTCCATGTGTTGTCATTGTTCAGCTTCCACTAGATTTTCTTCTAGGGCTTTTATCATTTTAGGTTTTACATTTAAGCTTTAATCCATCTTGAGTTAATTTTTATATAAGGTATAAGGAAAGGGTCCAGATTCAATTTTCTGCATATGGCTAGCCAGTTTTCCCAGCACCATTTATTTAACAGGGAATCCTTTCCCCATTGCTTGTTGTTGTCTTGTTCGTCAAAGATCAGATGGTTGCAGATGTGCAGTCATATTTCTGAGATCTTTATTCTCTTCCATTTGTCTGTGTGTTCTGTTTTTGTACCAGTACCATGTTGTTTTGGTTACTGTAGCCTTCTAGTATAGTTTGAAGTCAGATAGCATGATGCTTCCAGGTTTGTTCTTTTTCCTTAGGATTGTTGTAGCTATACAGGCTCTTTTTTGGTTCCATATAAATTTTAATTTTTTTTTCTAATTCTGTGAAGAATGTCAGTGGTAGTTTAGTGGGAATAACATTGAATCTATACATTGCTTTGGGCAGTATGACCATTTTCACCATGTTGATTCTTTCTATCCATGAGCATGGAATGTTTTTCCATTTATGTTCTCTCTTATTTCCTTGAGCAGTGGTCTGTAGTTATCTTTGAAGAGGTCATTCACTTCCCTTGTTAGCTGTATTTCTAGGTATTTTATTCACTATGTAGCAATTGTGAATGGGAGTTTATTCATGATTTGGCTCTCTGCTTGTCTATTGTTGGTGTATAGGAATGCTTGGGGGTTTTTTGTTTGTTAGTTTGCATACTGATTTTGAATCCTGAGACTTTGCTGAAGTCACTTATCAGCTTAAGAAGCTGTTGGGCTGAGATGATGGAGTTTTCTGGATATAGGATTATGTCATCTGCAAACAGAGATAGTTTGACTTCCTCTCTTCTTATTTGAACACTATTTATTTCCTGTTCAGGAAATAAATTTATTTCCTGTTCAGGAAATCAGGCCTGATTGCCCTGGCCAAAACTTCCAATACTGTGTTGAGTAGGAGTGGTGAGAGAGAATATCCTTGTCTTGTGACAGGTTTCAAGGGAAATGCTTCCAGTTTTTGCCCATTCAGTATGATATTGGCTATGGGTTTATCATAAATGGCTCTTATTATTTTGAGGTATGTTCCATCAATACCTAGTTTATTGAGAGTTTTTAACATGAAGGGATGTTGAATTTTATCAAAGGTCTTTTCTGTGTCTATTAGGATAATCATTTGTTTTTTGTCTTTAGTTCTGTTTATATGATGAATTACATTTATCAATTTGCATATATCGAACCAGTCTTTCATCCCAGGGATGAAGCCTACTTATCATGGTGGATGAGCTATTTGATGCATTTTATTGTGCACCTCTGGTAGAATTCAGCTGTAAATCCATCTGGTCCTGGGCTTTTTTTGGTTGGTAGGCTGTTTATTAAGGCCTCAGTTTCTTATCATGAATGTGTGAATTTGATCCTGTCATCATGATGCTAGCTGGCTATTCAGAGCCAATAGGAGCAACCATGGCCCAGGTAACACAGTGTCAAGAGGTTCTTGAGAAAGTGCACGCATGGCAGTCAGAGCATGGTTTGGTTTCATATATTTTAGGAAGGCAAGAGTTACAGGTAAAAATACTGGTTTGCCCCCAAAAGGTGGGGTATCTTGAAAGGGGAGAAAGGCTGAGAAAGAAAGAAAATTTAGTTTAAATAATCACTTACTCATATTCTTGTTGAAAGATAAATTATTCTGAAATTTTCTCTTAATTACCTGCACTCATTTGTAAACATATTTTGGCATATTAAACTAGCAAATTCTCAAACATGTTTATTTACTAAATTGAATAGCAATAATTTTTCCCCTTTAGAAACATATTTTATTATGTGAGTTATTATTTTTTCTCATGCTCTCAGCTTCAGGTTTTTTGAGTTTCTTAAATTTTGAAACACTATCTTGTTTCAAATCCCTGTTTTATTTCTTCTTGAAACACATGCCTACATTCTTCAATAAGCTCAGTCACATTGATCATTGAGCTCCCTAACATTATTTACACTAGGAAGTTCTCAAGCTGGCTGTTTGGACTGGTTAGCTCCCACGTTATATGTAACTATCCTCGCTCTTGCAATTTTTTCAAAGTTTTGTTTTCCCGCCAAACTGAAAGCCTCATAAGGGACAGGATCAAGCCGTTTTTGTCGTTGTTGTTGTTGTCTTTTTTTCAAAACTGTCTTTGTTTTTTTGATTGTATGATTAGGATCATTTTATGCTTTGACTTCCATTGGTTGGACTCTATTATTAACAATCAGCGATTACCTAAGAATTTAAATTAAATAATAGATTCCCAAAATCCTCACTTCACCGTGCTTATACTCAATCTGGAAAGCAGATAATAAGCCATGGGCATTTTTTTTCCTGTGCTGAAATTTTTTCCTCTTTATTTTCTCCTGTTTCTTTTCTATGACCTTTGTCAATTTTGAAAGAACACCTACTGCTTCTCAAAAACAATAGGAAGTGTAGGAAGTCAACTTAGTGAGGGGAACATGGCCAACCATAATTATAGATGAGTTACAAGAAAATTTCAACACTTAATATTTGTGTGACATTGGGCAAGTTTCTTAACCTTTCAAAACTTCTAGAATATTAAATGGGAAAGTTAATCTCTGTTTTATAAGAGAGAGGAAGTAGAAATAACACACTCAAATAATCGGTTTTATAAACCAAGAAGAAAGACAGGAAAGAAATGTCCATTATCAATGGAGTGCGCAAAGCTTCAAAATAATAATTCAATCCATTAATAATTTAGTTATTTGTACTGTTAGACATTATTTTTTCAAGGCAATTAAAAACTGTAATTTGGAATTGTGAAATTGAAAAGGAGAAAAGAAAGACATTTGTTAATAGCTTAAGAAATAAATTTACCACCTGGTTTTTTATTTTTTTATTCTTTGCCTTGAAAGATAAGTCCATCTATTAAAGAGAAAGGTTACTTTCTTTTATAATTTTACATTGTAAAATCCCTAGTGATAACACTTTACTTATTTCACCTTTACCTTGTTATTGCCAGCTGACCTGTTTTGATCTATTTATTTTTGTGGATAATGTATATCATGAAACAACTTTACTATAATCATGGGTATTTAACCTTCATGATTGCTTATGAAATTTACTCAGAATTTATAACACTATCAACATTCAACTGGCTATCTGATAACTAGTTAACATTAATAAATCATTTCATTTGGTTACTTCTATATAATAATATTTAGTTGATACAAATTTAATACATGATTGTTTTCTTCTGTGAAGAAACAATCACTGCTTTCACTTCAGTTCAGCCCAGCAGCTCAAGTATTGATCTTATCTCACTTCACAGTGAATATTTTTCAGAGATAAGAATATAATCTTTTGCTCATTTTTGCTTCTCTTTGGGAAAGACATTTTATATTTCATTTCTGCATCATATATAAACATATGATTTTAGCAAAACTCTTCATGTCTGAGCTAAATTAAGCTATATTTTTGGTTGTGCTAATTCCTTAGAAACCTTATAATAAGGAAAAGCATTGACGAAGCAAGTCATGTTTACATGTTTACATACATGAACACACATATTTATTTACATGCTCAATGCTATTACTAATGTTCTAGTAAGTTTTTTAGTGTTCCTTGAAAATCATTTGAGTTGATCAAAAGTTTAAGCAGGCCTTTCAAAGAAAGGCAAAAAGCAACTCTTTTCATGATAAATACTTTTCTCCCTCAATAGTGATAGAGAATTTTCTGTTGGTTGTATAATCAGTGTTGACATCAGAAATAATGCTGTATGTGTATAGCTTATATAGATACATTATCTGGGTAGAAAAGTATCTGGTGAGTAGCCCTAATCTCAACATTGTAACACTTATTTAGCAATTTCATTTATTTAGAGTTTCATTTATTACTTAGTAATAGATTTTTAAAAAAGGACAATCATCAACTGATCAACAATGGCTAATGTTTGACAAACGGCACATATAATATTTGTTGCTCTTGATTATAAATAAAATCATGCATTGTACTTAGAAATAGATTTCTTAGAACAAATAAGTTAACTTTAAGTTTGTGATTTCTTTAAAAAATTAAAAATAGTATGGAAATAATTTTCATCCTTCTTTTTTCTACTTCAGTCAAATATATGTAGATAAACCATCATACTTCCATTATTTTATTCAAAACAAGAATATTAATTTTATTTTATAATTCTCTAAATTCTCATATCAGGAAAATGCTTGGGTTTTTGACCTTCACTTTTTTTGGTCACCAAATATTATATATAATTACTATATGTCACACACTGTGCTAAACACTGAACTTAATATATATATTTACTTATCAATTTCATACACATACTTTCCTATGGGAAAAAAAGCAGAGGAAATAGCATCACCAACAAAAATATGTGAAATCCTTCAATAAAACTGGAAAATCTCCCATTTTAAAAGACTAATTTTGCTTTCTATATTTTGTTTGCTTAAAATGTGGAACCAGCCCAAATACCCATCAATCAAAATGTGTATAAAGAAAGTGTAGTATATAGATGATGGAAAACATCTCAGCCATAAAAAGGAATAAATTATTGGCATTTTCAGCAACCTGAATGGGTTTGGAGACTATTATTCTAAATGAAGTAACACAGGAATGAAAAAAATTAACATCATATGTTCTCATTCAAAAGTGGGATCAAAATTACAAGGATGCAAGATGCGAAGGCATAAAGAATAATACAATGGACCTTGGGGACTTGGTGGGGAAAGAATGAGAAGGGGGTGAGGAATAAAAGACTACAAATTGGGTTCTGTGTATACTGCTTGGATGATGGGGGCAGCAAATCACCACTAAAGAGCTTACTCATTTGACAAAATACGACCCGTTCCCCCAAAACCTATGGAAATTATAAAAAATGAAAAAATGTAAAATATATAGATTTTGTTTGCTGTCTTTGCTTTCTTATCATTGGCTATTTACTTGCATAACAAGACTATTGATGAGTTCAAGAAAAGAGGCTAGAATGGTAAATCTAGAATCTCTAAATTTAATACAGAACAGAAAATAGAATTTTCTCACTATTGAAGAGATATTATACAAAATTCTGTAAGGACCTGCATAAGTCACTAAGCAAATCATCTGTCCACATTGCTATTTTTATTTTACCTACTTATACACACAATAGGATGGATGCTTCTACTTACTGCGTAAAGTTGAGGATTATGTGTTTGCAGGAATGAATTAATGCTTATATTTTCTCAGTTCATTTCAAATTAATGTGGTGTGGAATGGTCAGAAGAGATTTCACTCTCTCTCTGATGGTTGTCCTCCTGTTCAATGAGTTCTGTTAAATGATCCCTGTAAGAGACATCCTTCATTCCTGGCTCACAAAAATTGAATTTTGAATAGCATTGTTTTTAGTGTACAGAATTCAACAGATGGTACCAAATAGCCAATATTTTAAACAACTTCCTGAGGGTAGATCTCCAGCTGAGCGTCCCTATCACCCTCATTATCATCTACTTTCACTGTGTTCACTCGTTATAAAATTATCATATGAGCAGCATTCATGTTTCCCTAGAAGATGTAACTGTGCATATTAGCAAATCTGGAGCTTAAGTATGAGTTTAATATTGGCCTCTCTTCTTCTTGTGTTGTCTTTAAACAATGTCATTTTTAAAAATGAGTGTTTTCCATTTTACATTCAAAGGGTGACTACTTACTGTTTTGCAACTCAACTCAGCAAAGAAAAAATTGTAGGTAGCAATTTTTTTAAGCTATCAACTGAATCTTTGACAGACACCCTCATCTTTGTTGTCAGGTTGAAACATTCTGTTCTTGAACAGAGGAAAAACATTCTTCACACAGTGCTTACGAGTTTCTGAAATCTTTATTGGTACTCTGCACACCTTCACACCTCCATGAGAAGAAAACAGTAGATTTATATTAGAAACTGTATTGAAAAATGTCTACTTCAAACACACTCAAAGGACTTTCTGGTTGTTTTATTGCTATGCCAGAATACCTTCATGTAACTGAAATAACTTGGACTAAACAAGGTAGACACTTTTCTAAATTTGTGGGAGGCTACCTTGAAAAAGATGATGGGAAAATAAGTAGGCTATATTCTGCTGTTGTTATTCGTGTTAGAATTAGAACTTTCACGTAGTAAGTTACTACTAAGTAGGAGTAAATATCCAAGCAGCAATAAAAGATGAGCACCTTCCATATATCTGTAACCAGTAATTCTATACCTACAATTCAAGTAGAAGGTCAATAGGACCAAATACACAGACACTCACTTTCTATATAAAATGTGTTGAAAAAAATCTAGTAAACAACATTTTGAGCCATATTAAATAAAATGTTTAAAATAACAGTAAAACTAGAGATAACTTTAAATAGGAAATGCTGATTTGAAAACTTACAGAAGATATTAGTATTTATTAAAATTAATATGAATAATCAAATGTAGTTAAATATATTCAAAGGTACCACCCATTGCCGTACCTAAGTTCTGAGTTGTCGTCTTAGTTTTAGACTCTGGGAAGAAGATAGCAATAGCAGACTTTGCTTAGGTATGTGCCCATATTTCTTACTGAACTACTTGCTGGTATGAGAAGGAATGCTCTAAAATAAGTACAGATAGTCTTATAAACACACGACCAAACATCACATACGCATAGCTAGTCTCCAACACATGCATAAGGCATCATTCTCTAAATAAGTAAATCAAATCAATTTTATTTGTTTATTACTATAGACCTGGGTCTGCAACAACAGAGGAGATATACTGGGAAGGACTTCAGGGGCTGCTGACTATAGACCTCAGTTGTCAAGTTTTGATGGTCTGAATCTATTGTGTTTGCTAAATAAAAAGAGAACTTTATGTTGCAATTTAATACCATTCAAATCATACTACATTATCTTTGCTTCAAATGTTCTTTTTGCTTAAAGAAAATAAATGATAAATGTATCTGGTTACGGATGTCTGCTGAACTCTTTCTATCTTATCTTTTGGAAGAGAGAAAAACCTAACAGGCCGGGCCTGGGTCCAGCAGTGAAGCATGGAAAGATTGTTCTTGGTGAGCACCTCCATCTGTTGCTAGATCAACCTCCTAATCTTTCCCAGGCCTTTTCTCGTGCCAATGTACTGGATCAAGATAATATTTCAATAACAGGAAGCAGAAATGATTTCAGGAGAGAGAAAGTAGGGCATATTGATCATTTAAATATTTAGGAAGTAAAGCTCAAGCAACAGAGAAATTATAAAGTTACTAAAAACCCCATTCCAAGTAATAATAATAGCAAATGATTCCATATAGCTTATTACTTGCCAGGCAGTATTCCAACTGCTTTACATATATTAAATCATGTAATACTTAGGACTACCCTGTGATAGGGCTGTTATTTTAATCTCCATGGTATAACTGAGAGAAAAAGCAGAGTAGTTAAATAACGAATGCATAGAATGCATGGGAGAATTGAACCCAGGCAGGCTGGACCAGAGCTCTAGTCTTATATTGTGTTTTCTCCCACATTTAGGGGCCTGGTCAGTATCAATGTAAGCATCACAATGAAGGAAAACATGACCACATAAATAATTAACAACAGGGAGGCTAATTTCCTTTTGAGAAGAAAAATTTTTAAAAACCTGAAGAATTGAGAGCATAAATAGAAACAAACCCATGTAATCATATAAGTACAGTGCCTGCCACAAAGTCAACACTATCTGTTGAATCAATAGTGAAAGAAAAAATAATTGTTGAGACAGTATCTCAGAATGCAGTCACAGTTTTCTCTCTCATCTCCAACTATGATGCTCTTACCCTTTAAGAACCAACTTTACAAAGCAGATCTTCAGAGAACTGCACACTTGTATGTCTAGAGACTAGGGTATAGGGCATCACAGAAACCAGTTCCCAGTAGTTCTTTCCACTTATATCCAATGTGAGAAAGCCTTTTAAATGGTCCATTTTCAAGGCACGATCAATCTAAGCACCAGTAACAAACTGCACGTCTCTTGCTCCTAGAAGGTCATGATAAGTGAACAGAATGTAGAGGAGGGGTCAACCCATGAAAGGGAAGAGAGTTTCATTATTGGGAAATTGAAACTTAAGTGGGGAAGGGAATGGGGTATAACCTTATAAGGGGGATAATTAAATTTAAGTGACTTCTGGAAAGATTGTAACCCCATAGTATTTGACCAATGAGGAAGTGGGGAAGGGACTTGCATGCTAGGAGGTAAATTACCTGCTGTGATTGCCCAGGGCGTGCCTGCCTACCAGACACCGGATCTTGCAAGACCACTATTAAGTCTCACTTTTGCTGTTCTTGGTGCCTCTAAGTCCATTCTATGGGCTTGGATGGGTGAGCGTGTTTCTCACATCCATTAATATTCCTACTATATATAGTAGAACCTGCTATCTATACATATTTCCCTGGGATCTCTAGATGTCCAGTACTGTTCTGTTATATTAGCTTTTCAAAACCATTCAGTCAAGTGTCTACCACACCACTACCATGTGCCCTGTCCTACTCTGGTGATGACAATAGAGTTTTGAATAAAATAGATAGAATTCTACCCTTGCACCTTTTCTTCTACTGGGGAGATACAGACGATTAAAAAGGAGGGACGGAAGGAAGGAAGAGAGGAAGGAAGGAAGGAAGGAAGGAAGGAAGGAAGGAAGGAAGGAAGGAAGGAAAAGATGTGGGGAGGGGAGTGGGGGAGCGGAGGGGAGAAAGAGATTAAAATTTTGATGCCGGCAAGGTACTATGAATGAGATATTTCAGTTAATAGAGAGTATAAAGTGCTGGGAGCCTGCTTTAGGCAGGCTAGAGACTTTCCCAAAGAGATAATATTGAATTTCAGTCCTGATTTCCAGAGATAGTCAACTAATGATCTTCAAGAAGAGGCTTTCAACAAGAAGCAGCACTTGCCAAGGCCTTTTATACTGAGTAATGCTTTTAGATTCCCTAGCATATTTAGAAGACTTGCTCTGATGGGGAATTTCTGACTAATAAGTCCAGTCTTCTGAAGAAGTAATCTAGAAAACTGGCTTTCTCAGCCTCCTCTACATCTAGATACAAGCAGGTGGCCAAGACTTCACCAACCACAGGCAAATGCACTCGAAGCTTTGGCTCAGAAGTACTCACAATGTATACATGTATCAAAATATCACACAGTACCCCATTAATGTATATACAATTTGTCAATTAAAAATAAAATTTACAAAAAGAAGTGCTCAAGATAGTGATGATCCTGGGATCATCATTTTGCATCCAGGTTTATGCTAAATTGTCCAGCTTGGAGGATAGCATTAGTTGCCACGTGGAGTTTCTGCATACAAGTAGCATCAGTGCTAGCCTCAGTGGCTGCTGGAGTTTGGTCGAATTTCTGGCAGCAGCACAAATGGCAATATCAGTTATGATTTTCTCATTATATCAGTTCTCTGGCACACATTTCAGTATTATTTTTCAAGACTTGGATTCAATCCTATTTCTCCAGTTTTTCTGACAATCTGTGAGCCCAACGTCATTTTCTGTTTAATTACCAAGAGTTAGATTCCACTGCTTATTATTAAAAACCCTTAATGATAGAGGTTGGATGGGTTTCAGGAACAAAATCAATGTCATTGTGGCTCCTGGTTTCTCTCTAGCCAGATTATCCATCCTAGTTCTGTCTTTTCCTATAAATATTTATAATCTGACTTTACATTTTCATTTTTTCTCCTCATTCCCCCAAGACTAGTATCTTCTAAGTGTAATCCAGATAGATGTTAAGAAAACAAAATTTAAGGAGACCTCCTACCAAATATCTTTCAAGGTTTGTTTGTTTTTTTTTAATTTCCCAGATACGAAAAAAAAAAGAAAACCCTGCATTACCTCTGTACTGGCCTCTGTTGGCCTCATTCTTCCTTAACCCATTTCCTATTTAGAAAAAAAAAAAAATGCAGCTCAATGCAGGTGCTTATTCAATTTTACATAAACACACTCTTTGAGGTTGAAGCAAATCTGACCGACTTTCAACATGAAAATAAAATATAAACACTGTTATTGGGGTTATTTCTAAACAGAACTTGTCTCTAATCCTAATGTAACAGAAACGTATATGATTAGAATTAGAGATAAGAGTATTCTTGGGGCAAATGGGAAATGGATTAAATTATGCCTTTTATCCACGCTTCCATCTTTGGTAGAAAGAATAGAGGTTCATCAATGTTAATTTCTCTTCTATATACCCTAAGTGACCCAGCTCTTTCTTTTTCTGAAGTGGGCTGTTCACCCCTATGAGCCCCTCAACTGACAGATCCAAGATCTAAAGAGTGGCCTCAAAGCAGCTTCATTCCTCTAAACATTACCTAAACTCAGAAATGTTTGATTTAGTATCTTTTTTTAGAAAAATTAATAAAAATGCATTGTATTCATTTGTTTGAACTACTTGCCATTGATATTTATTCACCACAGAGGAAAATAACAACTATTTTAGAAATATCTGTACAGAATTAAATTCATTGAATTTTTCATTGGAATGTAATTCTAAATGCAGTTCCATGTTGCTTATCTAGCAAAACCATAGGCTCAAATGTTTAAAAATACTTTAATGGACAGCAACTTTTGGAACTGTGTCAGGGACAGAATTTAGACAGAGATTGACTTTTATAGAATGCTTAAACCAGTTATTTTCAAACTTTTTGGCAGTGACCCACAGTAGAATGCATTTGATTTTACAACTCAGTATAGGCAGAACTTTAAACACGTATACAAATATATAATACAGACACACAGGACACTTAAAAAGGGTTTCATAAATACATTCTTATGGAATTAATGTGATATTTTCTATTATTTTCATTTAGAAAAATAATTGTCATTGCCTATTACGTTTATTCAGAACCCGTTAGTGTGGTCATGACCTGCAATCTGAACAAAGCTACTTTAAACTCTGGTTCTGGCCTGGTATGTGTTAGGTCTATTTTCAGACTGGCTAAGAAACCAAATCTTCCCATAATTTCTCTAGGAAACAAAAAGTTTTCCAAGTTCTAAAATCAATTTGCAAACAATTTCCTGAACTCAGTTCATTCATAAATAATGATCCGGCTATGCTTTCTTCAGAATATCAATTTTTTTAACCAGCACATATTCTTAGTTTTACATCACTCACACTTGGAGAATAACTCAAAACAGAAGCTTTAAACTACTCTGTTCAGTGTCACACTAAGGTTAAATAATTGTATATGTCTCTGTTCACAAAATGGTTTTCTGGAGTATAAAATCAAAGAAAGTAAAATCTAACATCTGTGGATACACTGTAGGAAATAAAGGAACACTGTAGGAAGACATTTTTAGAAGTGATGATTTATTTTCAAATAGCAATTTGAATCACTCTTAATGACATTTTTGCAATAATTTGCACGTATTCTTAGCAGCAAAGGAGTGACAAAGAGAGTTAACAAAACATCTATTCTTATCTAGACAATATTCTTCAGTAAGTCTGGTGAAATGCTCATTAAAAGTCTCACATGTTTAGAGACCACAGTGCATTAATAGGAATTCAATTAAATACTTACAGCTTTTGTCTTTTAAAGTAAGTTAACCAGATGGCATGAAATTCTCCAAAAGAGATTTTAAACAAACAATGTAGATTTAATTAATATGCACCAGTTAACTCATTAAATATATAACAACTAGCTCATTAAACTTAAGGTAAATACTTATTTGAGATGAATTGTCTAATTTTCACATTTATCTTCATTTTGCTTGACTGGTCATGTTATAAATGGTAACTTTTAAAAGCTAAGACTTTTAAAGTACAAATATTTTGTGTTTCTCATAATTCTTTCACCAATGCTAAAAGGGAATCTGACATTATTTTCACAGAAAATGCAGAATTGAATTACTACATAGTAACAATAGCAACAACCAAACGATTTTAATTTTTATTTAAACTTAGACATATCAATTCACATGTGCTACTTTAGAAGCAAATAGTAAACGTTTCTCATCCATTGTTAGTACCTTTACATAGATTACACAGTAATATTCTCAGTAAATTTTAAATATCTAACTTTTCTACTTTATGCCTCTGTGTTACTTATATTAAAATGGAGTTTTGTACCTTTGAACAAAGAATTACTATTCTTTATCTAGTGAGATCATCATTCTTGTCCTTTGATTAAAATGACCAGGAAAGGGAGACAGTGTAGGGGAATCCAGGCCTAGCCAGACATATTGCCCAGGGAAGTATGACAAGTTAACAGGAGACACACCTTGTAGCCAGTGTGTTAAATATCCATGAATATAGGCTGCTTGTTTTCACAAGTCTTAAGATTTTAAGCATTTCATATTTTATAGATTCAAACTAATGAAATATTTGGACCCAGTTGCTTTGAAGTGTCTTACAGTTGGGGCTCATTAAAAAAACCAAAACTATATATTAGAGTTACAAAAATCCACTCGATATCTATGGATCTAATCCTTTTCTTAGGACATACCCTAGTAAAGGATTCCTACTATGAGTTTTCCATTTATATTAATTCATCGTACAAGTAAATTCCTATTTTCAGCTTCACAGTGTATATTAAATGATTAATTTCATTTATAGCATTTTCTTCTACCCTTGTTAACACATATACACACACACACACACATTTTATAATATAAACTTCTTTAAAATAAAAAAGTGAAAACAACACCATTATAGACAATCCCAGTTCTAAGAGACTTAAAACTAGTTTTTATTCTGAATATAATATCAATCATTAAATAATGCAATTACAAATATATAAATAAAGCATAATATCAAAGCTTTCTACAATTGGATTAAGAGTTGCATTAGGTTTAAGATGTATGGGGTGTCAATAGTAGCATTTTCTAACATTTTGGATAAAAATAATAAACAAAGATTATACATTTTGACAGTGCTATTGTAAAGGTTATGTAATCACGTGTTAATTGCATGCAACCATCTGCCCAGCTTTTCAAGCTTTTTGCAGACAACAATTCTCCAACCACTAGCTTCCTATGTTGCCCCACCAAAACCCTCCCATTTTTTGATCTATCCAAGACTTTCAATTCTTAGATCCTACCACATTTTTACTGGTATTACCCACCTCTGGTGTCTTCTCTCATCTTCTTAACCAGATTGAAGTTCATGGCTATTATTATACTCACCCTTTATATACATTTTATATTTGTTTATATCACCCTCATTTTCATATCATCCTGGCAAAAAATAAATAAATAAATACTTAAATCCAGCACTTCTACTTATTACTTGTTCAATACAGGCAGTTGAACGTGGCCAGAGTGTGTGAGGATTCAGTCATTGTTTGAGTTCTCTTTATCTATACTCTCTCACTTGGTCATCTCATCTATGCTTATAAATTAGTACCATTAATATGTCAACAACTTTCAAACTTATATCTTCATCACAGATCTTTTTGCCTAACTCCACTAAACTCATATAACAATTTCCCAGTTAAGATCTCCACTTTGATGCCTAGTAGATATCAGAAACTTAACATGTCTAAACACTAAGTCATGATTTTTCCCTTATAAACCTACTCTAGCCATAGCTTTTCTTATCTAGACAGACAAAAATTCTATTCTTCCATTGCAGAGGTCACAAACTTTGGAGTCATCTTTGTCTGCACACACCAGAACAATCCATCCGGAAATCATTGTGTCTCATTTTTAAAATATATTCAGAATCTGACACCCATTCACTCCCTTCCCTGAAACCAAGGTACAAAATACTATGCTCTCTCATCTTGTGTTAAAACAGTGGCCTTTAACTGAACTCGCTGTTCCTACCTTTTAATCCCTGGAGTTAGCTCTCAACTTCTCCTCTTTAAACCTTTCAATGTTCCCCATTTCACTCTAAGTGAAACCCAAATTCCTTAAAATGGCCAACAAGTCATATTGCTCTTCTAACCTCATTTCCCATTACTCTCTGCTTGCTCATTCTGCTCATTCAGGAGTCTTAGTGGTGTCACATTTCTTGAACATTCAAGCATTATTTCTGATATACTCTTTTCTCTAATATATGCATGGCTAAAGAACTCACCTAGTTTAGGTCTTTGCCCAAATATCATTCCATATTTGCTCAAATGTTACCACATACATTTTGGATGTCTAACGTGCTCTGTTTTTCCTTACTTTCAGCTCCATATAACATATCATATAATTTGTTTATTTGTTGTATTTATTTTTTAGATGAAGTCTCGCTCTATCGCCCAGGCTGGAGAACAGTGGTGCGATCTCAGCTCACTGCAACCTCCACCTCCCTGGTTCAAGCTAATATCTTGCCTCAGCCTCCCAAGTAGCTTGGATTACAGGCAAGTACCACCACACCTGGCTAATTTTTGTACTTTTTAGTAGAAATGGGATTTTACCATGTTGGCCTTGAACTCCTGACCTCAAATAAACCATCCGCCTCAGCCTCCCAAATTGCTGGGATTACAGGCATGAGCCACCGCACCCTGCCTGTTGTATATCGTATTCATTTTCTATGTCCCTTTACCAGAATATCAATTGTATGAAATAGGTTTTTTTTTTTATTCATTTAGGATAGATTCTTAGCCCTTAAACTATGTATGACATATTGTAGACATTCAGTAAATGTTTGCTTAATGAATAAAGGACTACATGCATATTTTAAAAAAATCAAATACTACAGAAACTGTTAGTAAAAATTTTTAAAGGGAAAACAACATTATCCACTTCTTGCCCCACCCATTTTATTACTGGTTTCATTTGCAAATACAATTATGTGTTCTTCTAGTAGTTAAAATCATGTCACAAAAAAATACCAATAGTATATTTACATATCCATTATAAATGTTATGCATTAGCTACTTATTGTAGAAGAAAAGAATTTAATTTTACTTATACTCTCCACAGTTTCAGTTTTTTTCTATATTCTATTTGTTGAATGTTGAAGCATAAATTTTAGAGTTTAAATACAATTTTACATTATATATTTAAACCTCAACTTTTGTCCAATCAAATTTCTATAGTATATCAAATTACTACTATATAAGGTTTCATTTTCATCACTTCTCCACTTCCACCACCCAAAGTTCATGAGCTATACTTTTCATTTGACATTGTCAAGGTTATAATATGTACATACTCATTTGCAATCATAAGTATGCCACCTGTGCTTTGCCTATAAGGTAATTGCAGACGTTGAAACCGAAGTCTAAAACTTAATAATCCAATGTTTGTTTACAGCAGCATGGCAGTCTAGATACTAGCAAAGATATTCCCCTGGAAGTAAATAGAATCCTTCATTACATGTCTTTTTCTACATCGCGCTGAGTCAAAATCAAGTGAATGATTCTTCATTGCCCAAAATGATGTAAGGTAGGAAATTAAAGTGGAAAGTTAAAATTGGAAGGCTGGAAGTTATGTAAATAACAAGCTGGCTTTCACCCCCGGATAAGTCTTGCCCGTCACTGGAGTCTTTAGACTTCTCTTTTGATGGCTGCCTGAGGCACAGGGATAAAATTAAGCCTGTAGCCAATATAAAATGAAATGTCTAAACAAGAAATCCCCATATAAAACTAGGTTAAAACAAAAGGTCAAACCCTCAATATCAAGGTATACAAGAACTAATTTTCCTCTGCACAGGAGTCATCAAACAGACTTGCTTGATTAATGTCATGTGACAATTCTTAAACAGAATCTCACTTGCATATAGATTTGTGCTTAGAAGTTTGCACTAATTGTATGACCGTGAAAACCTCAAATCTAACATTAGTATAAAGTATTCACGAGTGATCATTGCTGCAGTGTTGAAAGAAGCCAACTCAAATCCTTTCTGGAAGAACCTACTTTCATCTCTGGTGTCTAGCTAGGATAAGAGGAAAAAGCAGGGAATTGAGATCAGGTAAGATTATTCAGAGCACCTCTACCATACTTACTTACCTGAGTGGTAGGTACATGAGTCCTCACAGAGAGAAACCTTTATACTATGCATAGAAGTTTTACAATATTGTGAATGAATAATTCATTATTTTTAATCAAAACTAATGCATGGCATTTATACTGTTAAGAATGAAATATTAATAAGAGCTAATATTTCTGGAATGTGCCATGTGATCTTCATGTTGTGATAACACTTTTTATGAAGTATTTATTTTAAAATATCTGACAACAATCTTTTATAATAAGCATACTATTTTACAGATTATAGAGAAATAAAACACTTGCCTAAGGCCACACAAGTAGTTTATGGTAGACTCAGGATTTTTATCTTTATTATGACTTAGTAAGAATGAGATATGTAATGGAATTATGTTTTCTCCTGCCTGGGTCCAGTGTCAAAATACCTGCTCTATTCAAGAATAATGTTAATGGTGGTGATGTCAAATGAATTATCTTTCCTGAAGCTCTCTTACTTGTTCTAAAACTTTTAGTGGGCTTCAGGTTTTGATTTGTACTTTTCACATTTGATTTCAATTTTCAAGCATTTTACGTGATAAAAATGATTGCCACTAAGGAATTTTTAAAAAATACAGAGATTGAAAATGTCTTCAAGGTAAGGTGGGTGCAAAATTTTGGAGTGTGGGCAGGAAAATGGAATGGAAGTGGTGCCTTCTCTTGAGCCCATGTTGCTGTGGGTTTCTTTAGTTTTGTTTCACTTTAACATCAGTAAGAATATCAATTCTTCATCCACTATTACTGTCTTACTCTCATCTTCTGATTCCAGAATCAGCTAACCTAAATAGAGAATTGCTACAAGAAACAGGTGTGTTAGCAAGTTATCTTGGTAATAAAATTGCTTTGGAAAATAACATCACGAATACAATCAGAGTAGGCAATGTTCTTCTGCTCATTATCCCATGTCATGGACTTAATTTTTATATCATTAGCCTCTTAGTCATCTTTATGTTATTAAGCATATTAATGTCCCACAGCTAAAATGCAATGCCCCTTATCCTTTTTCTATTATCAAGTAACTCCATAAAATTTAAGTCTCCCACAGTCATAAAAATGTTTTACTCATATAATTGGGGTCACTTTGCTATGTCATTAAAACATTCTTAGAGGCAAAAGTCATATCAGCAAGAATTCTTTAAGCACCATATTGATATTTGAGGTGTTCAAATAAGCAGAAGCCCTAAACGCCTCTCTTTAGTTCACAATCTATAAGTATGAAAAGAAGGCATGTTGATATAATACAGTTCCATAGGACAGTAAATCAAAAATCAGTTAGGATTTTAATAAGTCTGGTGGTTTTAAAACTTGTCTGAAGATTCTTAGACACTCTTTATAGCAAAATTAGGAAGTTGCTATTCCTTCTCTTCAATGTGATCCAGTTTTAATGACTTCCTTTTAATGAACAGAATGTGGCAGGTGTGACGCTGCATGAGGCTAACTCTTTAGAGGTAGTACATGTATCCTGTTTCTCACTTCCTGCACAGGTACATTTTGAGCCCTGAGCTGCTAGGTAAAAGTGTGGCTACCCTGAAGCCACTGTAATGGAGACATGTGAAGAAAACAGCTAGAAACAGAAAGCGATGACCAATGAAAAGCAGTTATTCCAAAGGCGACTTGTGTGTGACTTCCTTGCTCAACTCAAGACCTGTGAGTGTATGAGCCTTCAGATAATTGTATGCCAGCTCCAATTCTACTGCAGCATCATGAGATACATTAGGGAGAACCACTGAGCTGAGTTCCGTCAAAGTCTAGAACCATGAGAGAGAATAATAAAGTGATTATTGTTGTTTTAAACTGCTAAATTTGGTAATTTGTTCTGCCACAAGAGATCATCAATTATTCAACTCAGCAATTACAGACATTCAGGAAACAGCATAGTAATTATGGGCAAAACATATCTAGTATCATAAAGCACAGATAGTTTCAATATAGATGCCTTATTTCACTTGTTTTCTATATGTAGTAATGATAAACAACATTGATTCAGAATGTCTGATCATTTGAACTTCTGAGAATAATTAGTAATCTATTAACTATATCTATAATACATTTTAGGAGACTTATAATTTGATTATAACACTTCTGCTCTGAAGCATTTTAGGATATTTTGGGTCATTCAGATACATATTGCTGTTACTATACATTTAAAAGGCTCATGTGATTTGTCTCCAATATATATCCAAAGGATAGATAGAGTATACTTGTGTATCTCACTGTAAGGAGCAGAAACACATGCTGTAGCAACTCAGTTAACAATGCTGAGTTAATAAGAAATCAATGAAATTATTTGCACTCTTCAATTCTCAAAGTATTTCAGCGGTTTGCCAGATGCTATTATATACACTGTCCTACCTAATTCTTGCAATAACTCTATGAGACAGGTACTATTATTCCCAATTTGTACTTTAATAAATGAAATCTCAAAGAACTTAAACATTAAACCCAAATTGACATAGGTAGTAAATTGCAAACCAATACTCTAAACCAGAGCTCCTGATCCTCAACCCAGCATTCTCTCCAATATATCAAAATCATCTCTCCTAATCCCTTTTTAAAAATTCAGTAGATATGCCAGAAGTTGTTGTTTAAAACAAATACAATGAAGTCTATGATGTTCTGTGTGTAATATTTATATACATAAATATGTATATGTAGTACATGTGTGTAATATACAGTATATAGTTCTGTAGTCATGCATCCCATAATAATGTTTTGGTCAATGACGAACCATGTATATGATGGTGGTTCTACAAGATTGTAATGGAGTAAAAGAATTTCTATCACCTAGAGACATCATAGGTATCACAATGTTTAGCAAAAAGCACTACTCATGTGTTTGTGCTGATGTTTATGTAAACAAATCTACTTATCTGCCAATATATAAAATTGTAGCACACACAAGTATATATAGTACATAATATTGTATAATGATAATAAACAACTATGTTACTGGTTTATGTATTTATTATACTGTACTTTTCAGTGTTATGTTAGAGTGTATTCCTTCTACCAATATAGAAAAAAGTTAACTGTAAAATAGCCTCAGGCTGGTCCTTTAGGAGGTATTTCAGAAGGTTATTATCACAGTAGATGACAGCTCCATGCATGCATGTTATTGTCCCTGAAGACCTTCCAGTGGGACAAGATATAGAGGCAGTAAGCCTTTAAAAGAAATAATAAAATATAATCAAAAGAAATAATTAAAAGAGGAAGCAATTAAAAGGGAAAATAGATGTAGGAAATGAAAAGAGGAAAAGAGGGTCCTGGAAGTACAATTTTTCCATGCAGACCTGATCTGTAAACAGCTTGTGACAAGTGGCTTCTATTTCAGATGATTGATGGCTCAAGGATGGGCTTCTGGGAGCCAAGGGATCTGCCAAAGTTTGCTATCATGACAGAGCTGTTTCTTCTCCACAGCCCAGCAGCTATGTCACCTAAGCAGCTTGCCACAGTCTCTCACAGCTTCAACTACTACATCTGAGGCTCCAGGTCCAAGAATCTCCATTTTACTTAAAACAAGCTTATGGGGAAAAGATATAGAGCATTTCTTTATTTTACCAAACCTAAGGACTTTTCAAAATACCCAAAGTATTTTTTCAAAATGTTACTTTCTGAAAGCAATACTATGGAACCTAAACTGAAAATAAGCTTATCAGAGGGATTTTCCTTTTTTCCCCAAACCACACAAGCTCTCCCACAGATTGGACACCAGTATATGTAATATAATTATAATATAATATAATAATATATTAAATATAATATTATATAATATAATAATCAATAATTGTTTGATAGTATATGTTTAATAATATTATTATATATAATATTATTACATATTAATAATATTAATGTTATAAGTGTTGTGGTTATATATATTAATATTATATAATTATATGATATAATTATAATAGTAATATTGGAAAAGTTTTTTGTTTATTTTCACGATGGCTGACTAGAGATATCAGACACTAGTTTTCCTGAGGAAAAGGGACTTGACATTTTGTCAAAGGGTAAGTGGCAGTCATCTCCTTGGCTTTGCTTACCCCTGCAGTAGACTACTGGTGTCCAAACTGTGGGAGAGCTCTTCTATCCCCACAAAACCAAACACTGGGAGTAATGATTTGGGGACTTCTTGAGGACATCACACCAGACCACATGCATAGATTCATTTACCCTTCCCACAGACCTGAGCTGGAGTGTACCAGTGGGATAGTGTTTCCTGCCCAGAGAACCTCAACCCTGTGTCTCCACATTACCAGAGTCCCCGTAAATATTTCCTAGCACCCAGTCAGATTGTGGCAGTCACACAGGTTTGGCTGAGCACAGGGAAGCTGCAAGGTTCCCAATGATCTAGCCCTTGGGGAGTGCAGCTCCTCAGGGAAGGGAAAGTGCAGCACCCAAAGGGGGCAACCTTTTGGACAAAGGAGAAAAAAGCATGCAGTTTTCTGTGTCTGAGAGCTCCCAAAATACATTGTAGTCCCATCCTCAAGGGGAAAATTAAATCCATCCAAAGAAGTATATTTTAAAATAATAAGAAGAGACACCTTAGCCAGCCACAAGAAAAAGAAGCACAGAGACAATTGTGGAAGTATGAAAAAATAGTGTTACAGCATCCTCAAAAGCCTCACACTAACTCTCTGGCAATGGATCCCAACAAAAGTAAAATCTTTGAAATAGTAGATAAAGATCCAAAATATTGATTTTAGAGAAACTCAATGAGACCTAGGTGAAATTTGAAAACTAATACAAAGAAGCCAGAAAAATAATTCAGGTCATGAATGAAAAGTTTACCAAAGAGACAGATGTAAAACAACAGCACTTTGGGACATTAAAAATTTATTGAAGGAATTAAAAACACAGTTGAAAACATTAATAAAATACAGTTGAAAACATTAATAGTCTATTTAATAATAGACTATTAATTAATAGTAGTTAGATCAAGCAGAAGGAAGATTCTCAGAGCTTAAAGATAGGTCCTTCAAATTAAACCAGACAAAAATAAAGAAAAAATGTTAATATATAAACAGAGCCTTCAAGAAGTATGAAAATATGTAAAGTGACCAAACCTATGATTCATATGTATTTCTGAGGGAGAAAAAAGAGTAAAACTTTGGAAGTTATTTGAGGTAATAATTGAAGAAAACTTTCTTTGTCTAGAGAGCCAGACATCCAGTATGAGAAACTCGGAGAACTCCAGGAAGCACATTGCATAAAGGACTTCACCAAGACATATATTCCCCAGACTATCTAAAGTTAACATGAAGCAAAAATTATAAAACCAGCAAGAGAAAAGCATCTAATTACCTATAGAGAATATTCCATTAGACAGACATCTTATTTCTCTGCAAAAACATTACAAACCAAGAGAGATTGGGGTTTACTTGCAGCCAAAAAAATAAAAATACAATAAAATTTAAAAACCTATTAACAACAAATTTTGTTATACAAATAATATATTTTCCAGACAAGCAAACGCTACTGGATTCCATCACAGCTGGACCAGCCATACAAGAAATGTTTAAGGGAGTTCTAAACATGGAAATGAAAGGTAGATACTGGCCATCATAAAAACAAACAAAAGTATAAAACTCATGAGTTTTATAAAACAATTACACAATTGAGACTACAAAGTAGGCAAAAATTAAGAGGAACATAACCTCACATATCAATGCTAAATTTGAATATAAATGGATTAAATGCTCCACTTAAATGGTACAGATATTCAGAATGGATTTGAAAAAACAGGATCCAACCATATACTGCTTACAAGAAATTCACCTATCTGTAAAAGGCACAAATTCAATGTAAAAGGGTCAAAAAAGATATTCCATGCAAACAGAAAACAAAAGCAAGCAGGAGTAACTAACTATACTTACATAAGGAAAAACCGTCTTCAAATCAATAACACTTACAAAAGACAAAGAACATTAGTATATAATAATAAATGGCCAATTCAACAAGAAGATATAACAATACTAAATATATATGCACCTAACACCAGAACACCCAGATTCATAAAACAAGTACTACTAGACCTAAGAAAAGAGAGAAAGAGCAATACAAGAAAATGGGAGAACTTCAAAACCTCACTGATAGCACTACACAGATCATCAGGAGAGAAAATCAACAAAGAAATCTTAGACTTAAATTGGACTTTACACCAAACAGATATTTACAGAACATTCTACCTCAAAACTACAGAATATAAATTATTCTCATTAATGAAATAGAACATTTTCCAAGATAGCCTACGCTCTGTTTTGACCATGTCTTCACCCACATCTCACCTTGAATTGTAATAATCCCCACGTGTCAGGGTGAGCCAGGTGGAGATAATTGAATCATGAGGCAGTTTCACCCATACTGTTCTCGTAGTAGTGAATAAGTCTCATGAGATCTGATGGTTTTATAAAGGATGGTTATTCTGTACAAGCTCTCGTGCCTACCACCGTGTAAGACATCTCATTGCTCTTCCTTTGCCTTCTGCCATGATTGTGAGGCCTCCCCAGCTATCTGAAACTGAGTCTATTAATCCTCTTTCTTTTATGAATTATCCAGTCTTTACTAGTAGTATGTCTTTATTAGCAGTGTGAGAACAGACTAATATCGATCGTATGTTAGAACACAAAAGTCTCACTAACATTTTAACAATCAAAATTATATCAAGTATCTTTTTGGACCAGATTGGAATAAAACTAGGAATTAATTCCAAGAGAAACTCTTAAAATTATAAGAATATATGAAAATTAAACATCCTGCTCCTGAGTGATCTTTGGGTCAACAATAAAATTAAAACAAAAGTTTAAAAAATTATTCAAATGGAAAGAAAATAGAGACAAACACATCAACATCTCTGGAATATAGCAAAAGCAACGCTAAACAGGAACTTCATAGCATTAAATGCATACATAAATAATATAGAATGATTACAAACTAGAAACCTAATATTGTACCTCAAAAGAACTAGAGAAACAAGAACATACCAACCCCCAAGAAAATAAATAACTAAAATCAGAGCAGACCTAAATGAAATCGTGACCAAAAAAAATACTAAGGACCAATTAAATGCAAACTGGGTTCTTTGAAAACCATAAATAAAATTGGTATCCTGTTGGCTAGACTAACAAAGAAAAGCAGAGAGAAGATTCAATAAGCATAATCAGATATGAAAAAGGAGACTTTGCAACTGATACCAAAGAAATACAAAATATCATCAGAGACTGCTATAAACATCTCTATGCTCACAAAATAGAAAACCTAGAGGAAATAGATAAATTCATAGGAAGCCTACAATATCCCAGGATTGAACCAGGAAGAAATAGAAATCTTAACCAGCCCGATAATGAGCAGTAAGATTGAATCAGTAATTTAAAATCGCCCAAGAAAAGTCCAAGACCAGATGGATTTACATCTGATTTCTATGAGACATACAAAGAAAAACTGATACTAATCCAAGCAAAATTCTCTCAAAAAATTCAGGAGGAGGAAATCTTCTCTAACTCATTCTATGAGGCCTGTATCATCCTGATACCAAAGCCAGGAAAGGACACAGCAAACAAAAACTATAGACCAATATCCCTGATGAACATAGATGCAAAAATCTCCAACAAAATACTAGTAAACTGAATCCAGCAGCACATCAACAAGATAATACACCATAATCATGTCAGTTTTATTCCAGGGATGCAAGGATGGGTCAACATATACAAATCAATATATGTGAATCACCACATAAAGAGAATTAAAAATAAAAATCCTACAATATCTCAATAAATGCAGAGAAAACATTGGATACAACTCAACATCCGTTCATGATAAAAAAAGAAAAACCTTCACCAAACTAGGTGTAGAATAAACATCTCTTAAAATAATGAAGGTCATATATGACAAACTGACTGACAATCTCATATTGAATGAGGAAAACTTGAAAACATCTCCTCTAAGAACCAGAACAAGACAAAGATGCCCACATTCATCACTCTGATTCAATGTAATACTGGAAATAACTAGCCAGAGAAATTAAGCAAGAGAAAGAAATGAAAGGTATCCACATTGGAAAAGAGGAAGTCAAATTATCTTGGTTTGCTATTGATACAATCTTATAGCTAGGAAATTCTAAAGACTCTCCCAGAAGACTCCTGCATTTCATAAATAAATTCAGTAAGGCTTCAGGATACAAAATCATTCTACAAAATTTTTTATACACCAATAATGACCAAGCTTAAAAACAAATCAATAACTCAAGTATATTTACAATAGCTACAATAAAATAAAATATCTAGGAATACACTCAATCAAGGAGGTAAAAGATCTCTCGAAGGAAAAGAACAAAATACTGATGAAAGAAGTCATAGGTAACAGAAATAAACAGAAAACACCCAATGCTTATGGATTGGAAGAATTAATATCATAAAATGATCATACTACTCAATGTAATCTAAAATCCCATGCAATTCTTATCAATATTCCATTGTCATTTTTCACAGAATTAGAAAAAAATCCTAAAATTCACATGGAACTGCAAAAGACACCTAATAACCAAAACAATTCTAATCAAAAATAACAAAGCTAGAGGCAGCACGTTACCTTACTTCAAATTATACTACAAGGCGATAGTAATCAAAGCAGCATGGTACTGGTACAAAAATAGATCAGTGGAAGATAATAGAGAACCCAGAAATAAAGCCATATATCTACAACCAACTGATTTTTGATAAAGGTAACAAAACATTCACTGGGGAAAGGATACCCTATTCAATAAATGGTGCTGGGAAAAATGGATAGTCATATGCAGAACAATGAAAGATCCCTATCTCTCATTGTATACAAAAATTAACTCAAGATGGATTAAAGACTTAAATATAAGGCATTAAACTATAAAATTCTAGAACAAAATATTTGAAAATCTTTTAGGACATGGAACTAGACAAAGAATTTATGACTAAGATTTCAAAAGCAAATGCAACAAAACAAAAGAGTCAAACGGAACTTAATTAAATTAAAAAGCTTCTGCCAGAAAAACTAATAATCAACAAATAGACAACCTACACAGTGAGAGAAAATATTTGCAAACTTCTGCATGTATAGACAAAGAACTAATATCCAGAATCTACCAGGAACTCAAACTCGATAAGGAAAATAATGACACAACAAATAATCTTCTTAAAAAATCAGAAAAAGACATGAAAAGACAGTTTTCAAAATACATACAAATAGCCAACAAACATGAAAAAATGCTCAACATCACTAACCATCAAAGAACTGCAAATTAAAATCACAATGAGAGATCATCTCATACTAGCCAGAATGGCTATTACTAAAAAACAAACAAACAAACAAAAAACACAGATGTTGGTGAGGATGCGCAAAAAAAAAAAAGATAACACTTACACACTCTTGGTGGGATTTCATACAAACCCTATGGAAAACAGTACGGAGATATCTCAAAGAACAAAAAATTACCATTAATCCAGCAGTCCATTACTTGGTATCTACTCAAAGGAAAAGAAACTGATATTTCAAAAAGATACTTGCACTCTCATGTTTATCACAGCACTATTCACAATAGCAAAAACACAGAATCAAACTAGTATCCATAAATGGTGGCTAGATTAAGAAAATGTGGTATATATACTCCATGGAATACTATGCAGTGATAAAAAGGAACAAAATCATGTCATTTGGAGCAACATGGATGAAGCTGGAAGGCATTCTCCTGAGTGAATTAATGCAGAAACAGAAAATCAAATATTGCATGTTCTCATGTATAATTGAGAACTAAACAGTGCGTCCACATGGGCATAGAGAATGGAATAACAGACATTATAGATTTAGAATGGTGGGATGGTGGGAGGGGATGAGGGATAATAAATCACCTAATGGGTACAATGTACACTACTAAAATAATGGTTACACTAAAAGCTCAGACTTAACCACTACACGATAATACCCATGTAAGAAAACTGCTTTTGTACCCTCTAAATATGTAATTTAAAAATAAACATTAAAAAATAAAGATTGAAAGAGGCTTCAAAATTCATGCAAAATCTTGCCTCCCAGCCACTCCATCTGTCTTTTATTCCAGAATTACTTGAGTAAACATGCTTCAGTTCTCATCACTCGTCATAGACATCCCCCCCAGTCTAGAGGGTGGTCAGGGTACCTGGAATGCCTGCTTTACCGTAGCATGACTCTTATTCCTCATATCACTCGTTTTCCCCCTGTCAATTTGACCTCATAAATATACCTCCGGAATCTGTTCTCTCTCCACCACTTTGTCATCTCTTGTGGAGGGGTGCTATCTACAGTCTCTGTCCTTCCAGTCTCGTTTTCCTCCAATCATTTTAAAATCTGATTTCTGATTATTTCACTCAGCTGCTTAAATCCCATCCTTGGCCTTGAGTAGCCTCCAGTGTGAAGTTCAAACCTCATGGCCTCTGAGGTCTTTCCCAGCTGGCCCATCTCTCACTCCCTCTAGCCAGTCATACCTCTGGCTACTTTCCTGGCAGGCCATGCATTTCTAGTCCTCTCCACCTGTGCACGTCCTGTCTCCTCCCCATTCTTCTCTGCCAAACTAATTTCTCTCCTCCCCATTTGGAGCCTGAACCTCCACATTGAGGCCAGTGCTCATTTTCTGTGGTCCCATTGCACCTTCTAGCAGAATCCTTAAACTGCACATGGCAATTTGCTGGGAGGTTCACTTTCTTTGACCCCATTAGACTTCTAGCTCATATATTATGGGACTTATTGCGGTCAGCTAACATGAACAGCTGCAAATAAGTTCCTCACTGTGTATCTTCACCTCAGCAACACCTGCCACCTTCCTCTCTATTCTGAGTAAGAAACATCTTCCTAAAATTAATCTTCCACCTGGATTTTGGATTCTCATAACTGTATTTCAAACGTCATTTATACCTCACACGATCATTCTTTTCCCTCTATCTCAGACTGTTCCAAATTTTCTTTGGGTCCTTTCTCAGTGTCCCTTGCCTGATCCCACTGTTCCTTCTTATTCCCTCAGGTTTAGAAAATGAGTAGCACTACTCACCCCATCCCCCCACTTTATAGTGCTTTTTCTCTTACCCAGAATGTATTGTCCCCTAAAACATTAATATACTTACTTTTTTATCCTATAATACACTTAAATTAGTTTCCAAATTACGACTAACAATAAAGTTACTAGTGAAACGAGATTTCTTACAGTTCTTGTCCTTAAACTATATATTCATAAATATGCTCAGAGTAGTGTGTTCAAAAGTTACTTGAAATTATTCTTTTCTTCGTCTGATTATGGCTATTCATTTGAGACAAAATTACGTTCCCTTACTTCTGTTCAGTTACAGGGCTTGTTTTTCCCCTCAAAACTTAATGTTATTTGTTAAATATGTTAAACATTTACTTTGTTCACAATTGAGAAATACATAAAGAGGGAGCATTAGAAAAGCCCAGCCCTGTCCTTTCCACGTCATCCTCCTCCACTCCTGATAGTTACCCATTTTCAAAAGATTTGGATATATCTTTCTGGTATTTCATTTGCAACCTAAGCAAATACGTAATATATAAATTCTTATTTTTCATTATTTCTTATACAAAATACGTACTCTTCTATAATTTGTTTTTCACTTAACAAAATATCTCAGAAAAAAAATTCTTTTCTGTCTACTCCTGTTTCCAACAGGTGAGTCTGCAGCTATCCAGAGAAACTTCTTTCTCTTCTTGAAGGAAATAATTTAAACAAGAAATACAAGCAAGGTTCAAAGCAGAAGGGATCATTTATTTTAAGCAAAGCAAGAGTTTGTAAGACAAAGTAGAGTACACTTGGAAGAGGGCCAAGCGAATGACTTGAAAAATCAAGGGCCCCGTTTGCTTCTTGATTTAGAGTTTTTATAGCTCCTATCTTTTCCCTGGCTTTCTGTTTCCTCCCTTTGCTCTTCCCCTGGGTGGGCCGTTGCTTAATTATTGCATGCGCGATGGTTTGCCAGTACTTGGGAAAGGCTGCATGTGCAACGTGTTTACTGAAGTTGTGTGTTTGCTTACTTGGGAAAGTTCTTCCTTACTGGTTGAGTTCCCCCAGAAGAAGGTTATATACCGGTTAAATTCCACCATCTTGCCCTTTACTGCGCATGCTCGAAATCTTAACCATGATTACGGCTTGGTAATGCCAGGTGTTTTCTGTCTGTTGCAAGATTTCTCTCACAGCACCAGTCATAGCCCGTTACTATCTCAGAGGGATAGTTTTATGCCCCCTTGTCCTTAACTCAATGACACCCAGAAAGCGCCGGGGTCCCTCCCATGTCCCGCTCATTATTTAGAAGGAGAGATTTATAGTTACCTCACCATGGCTTGACAAATGCCTAGCATGCCTGGGATCTTATATTATTATTAAATATAAGCATGCCTTATATTATTATTAAATAATAATATAAATATATTATTTATATTTTAATAATATAATATGTAATATATTATATA
>NW_016806443.1:3393050-3523252 GCF_001698545.2 Rhinopithecus bieti
ATTCATAAATTGCTCTTTAAAAAGGAGAAATAAAGGTCGAGCACAATGGCTCATGCCTGTAATCCTAGCACTTTGAGAGCCCGAGGCCGGTGGATTGCCTGAGGTCAGGAGTTCAAGACCAGCCTGCCCTGCTCAAGCCTAGCATCCTACTCTTACACTCACAGAGACCTTTCTCATACATTATTTTTTCTGATTCACAGAACTCCACAGTGTGGGTATAGTTTATTTAAACTGGTTCCCTATTGGTAGACATTTATATTTTTTCTCAATCTTTCACTATTACAAATAATGCTGCAATGAATAACTATTTTATGTGTTGCTTTGTATTTGCAGAAGTGTATCTTCTGAATGGATTTATTGAAGTTCGATTGCTGGATCAAAAGGTAAACACATATGTAATTTTGTTACATGTTTTAAATGTGTATGTATTTAAATTTGTTAGGTCTTCTTTCCTTAGGGTTTAAAGGATTTTGCATTCTCACCAGCAATGTATGAAATTGCCCATTTATCCACAGCCTTGCTAACAAAATGTGTTGTCAATATGATAAATGAGAAATGGTATCTGAATGTAGTTTTAATTTCTCATGTGAGATTGGTTTTTCCATGTTTTCAAAGACCATTATCCTTGCTTTCTCTTTGAACTTCTTGCCCAGCCCACTCCTGTTTTTGGACATTTTTTTCTATTGGGTTTTTGTCTTTTTATTTCTCCCTTTTTTTTTTTTTCCTTGAGACGGAATCTCACCCTGCCCCCAAGGCTGGAGTGCAGTTGTGCAATCTCAGCTCACGGCAACCTCCGCCTCCCAGGTTCAAGCAATTCTCCTACCTCAGCCTCCCGAGTAGCTGGGATACAGGCACCCTCCATCACACCCAGATAATTTTTGTATTTTTAGTAGAGATAGGGTTTCACCATGTTGGCCAGGCTGGTCTTGAACTCCTGACCTCAGGCAATCCACCGGCCTCGGGCTCCCAAAGTGCTAGGATTACAGGCATAAGTCACTGTGCCCGGCCTTTATTTCTCCTTTTTAAAGAGCAATTTATGAATTAGAGAGATTAGTCCTTTATGAAGTAAATTGCGTATATTTCCTCCCAATATGTGGTTTGTTTTCTATTTTACTTATTTTTTTGTTTTTATCATAAAGATATCCCTTTTTTATATTATTAAGTACAATAATCTGATTTACCAATTTTTTTTTTTTTTTTTTTTGAGACGGAGTCTCGCTCTGCCGCTCAGGCTGGAGTGCAGTGGCCAGCTCTCAGCTCACTGCAACCTCCGCCTCCCGGGTTCACGCCATTCTCCTGCCTCAGCCTCCCCAGTAGCTGGGACTACAAGCGCCCGCCACCTCGCCCGGCTAGTTTTTTGTATTTTTTAGTAGAGACGGGGTTTCACGGTGTTACCCAGGATGGTCTCGATCTCCTGACCTCATGATCCGCCCGTCTCGGCCTCCCAAAGTGCTGGGATTACAGGCTTGAGCCACCTCGCCCGGCCACAATAGGATATTTTTAAAAGGAAGAGAATTATCTGACATGGAATTGGGTTCACTCAATTTCTTCATCCTTATTTCCCTCCCAGAATTCTATTTCCTTCCTTTGTTTCTCAGGAGTGGAAGCCCAGGAATTTTATCAGAACAACAACAACAAAAAATGTTATTTCAGTTTTTAAAAAACACAGACAGCAACAAATGACATGTGTATGTTTTCATTTGTTTTTGAAAATTTCAACTGGAATTCACTGTTAATGAGTTGCTATGTACTTTAGATCTGTAGCTGTACTGAAGAGTGTAAACTATTTTTATGTGGCTACATTTGTAGTACAAATTTTACTAGCTGCCAACTCAAAACAATGTTCAAGAACCATATTGCAAACACAATCATTTCACCCTTGATTTTTTAACTTTTTCTCAACATCCTACCAGGGTTTTATTTGGCATAAAAAAGTACTGTCTGGAATCCAGAGGTAGCGAACACATTAAAACACCTCCCTGACATGCTCAGTTTACAGCCTCCACATTAACTGCAGAAAAACATGGTTGCATGGTGCAGATGAAAACTTCAGCAATGACCTGTCTACTTAGAGGAACAGTTGGGCGAATCCTGAAATTATCATTATGTCCTTAATGCTTTCATGTATTCATCCTACAGGCTATTGATTCAACCATAATTATACATAGCATGGTTCTATGGTAATTTCTACTGAATTATATGATACAGAGACAACCACAGGATCAAGAGGGTATTAAAAGAATCTACTGCAATGAATAGATATAAATCAATTCTGCATTGAGAAAAACGCATAATAAAAACATTACTTCTCCCAATGTCTGCATTTTAATAAATAATAA
Organism: Rhinopithecus bieti; assembly: GCF_001698545.2. Taxonomy (NCBI): domain Eukaryota; kingdom Metazoa; phylum Chordata; class Mammalia; order Primates; family Cercopithecidae; genus Rhinopithecus; species Rhinopithecus bieti. The sequence continues at coordinate 3,395,390 of NW_016806443.1, forward strand.
AGTGTCTGAAAATTCCTTGCTCTCCAAAGAAATAAAGCTTTGCCTTATTTCTTAGAAATTCTGCATTAATAATAGCCATTTTGACTGGTGCAAGATGATATCTCATTGTGGTTTTGATTTGCATTTCTCTAATGGTTAGTGATATTAAGCAACACTTACGCACTGCTGGTGAGAATGTAAACTAGTCAAGCCATTGTGGAAATTAGTTTGGTGATTTCTCAAACAACTTAAAATAGAATTATCATTTGACCCAGCAATTTCATTATTGGGTATAAACCTAAAGGAATAGAAATCATTCCACCATAAAGACACATGCATGTGAATGTTCACTGAAGCATTATTCACAATAGTAAAGACATGATGTCAACCTGAATACCCGACAATGGTGGACTACATAAAGAAAATGTGGTACATATACACCATGGAATACTAGGCAGCCATCAAAAAGAATGAATGGAGTAGGAGGCTCTTTTTCTAAGCAAACTAACACAGGAACAGAAAACCAAACACCGCGTGTTCTCACTTATAAGTGGGAGCTAAACGTTGAATACATATGGGCCCAAAGAAGGGGACAACAGACACTGGGGCTTAGCTGAGGGTGGAGGGTGGGAGAAGTATTAGGATCAAATAACTAACATTAGGTACTATGCTTTTTACCTGGGTAATGAAATAATTTGTACACCAAGCTATGGTGACACACAATTTATCTGTATAGCAAACCTGCACATGTACCCCTGAATCTAAAATAAAAGTTTAAAAATGACTTTTGCATTAAAATTTAAAATTCTAAAAAAGATTGTTAAAAGATGATTATTGCTTTATAAAAAATCCCCAAAGTTAATTTTAAGTAGCCAATTCAACATGCACGTAAGTATTTTAATTAAAATAAAACTATTGCATATGAGTTCTCAAAGGGAGATGTTACCAAACTTATTTCGCCCTTTCAAAACTTCTACCTGTAGAAAAATACCTTTTCTGATAAATTCATAGGATCAAAAAATGAGTGATCTTTTTAATATGTATTTCGTGAGACAATACTTTTAGTCCCATGAAGTTAGGGAGAAAAATAAACATAGTGAAATAAATATAGAAATTTGTTGGTGCTCCTTAGATATANAAATAAAAGTTTAAAAATGACTTTTGCATTAAAATTTAAAATTCTAAAAAAGATTGTTAAAAGATGATTATTGCTTTATAAAAAATCCCCAAAGTTAATTTTAAGTAGCCAATTCAACATGCACGTAAGTATTTTTAATTAAAAATAAAACTATTGCATATGAGTTCTCAAAGGGAGATGTTACCAAACTTATTTCGCCCTTTCAAAACTTCTACCTGTAGAAAAATACCTTTTCTGATAAATTCATAGGATCAAAAAATGAGTGATCTTTTAATATGTATTTCGTGAGACAATACTTTTAGTCCCATGAAGTTAGGGAGAAAATAAACATAGTGAAATAAATATAGAAATTTGTTGGTGCTCCTTAGATATATGAAGTATGTAAACACATGTATTGAAAGAGATTTTAAAAGTGAACACATTCAAAGATAGTTTAATATGCCTTTTATATTCCAGATTCAAAGGTTATATTAATTAGGGGAAATTAAAATATATGATAATGATATTTTCCAAGGTCATTTTCTCTGATGTCTATAAACATGAAGTGATCCCCAAACCAAAGCAAAATATATCAATATACTATATTATAAATGAAACTGAAATATCTTGAATTAAATCCATTCTGTTGACTTTAAGTTATGAAATTAAATGGTACTTTCATTTCTAAAGTTTCATTTTATTTATAATTGACACATAATAATTGTACATATTTATAGGGCATAGTCTGATGTTTCAATACAAGTATATATTCTATAATTATCCAATTAGGTTAATTAGCACATCCATCACTTTAAACTTGTTTCATTTCTTTGTGAAGATAACATTCAAAATCTTCTAGCTATCTTGAAATATGCAGTACATTAATATTGGCTATAGTCACCCTATTGTGTAATGGAACACCAGAAGTTTTTCTTCCTGTCTAACTATAACTTTGTACCTGTTGACCAGCCTCTCCCTATTACCCCTTTCCTCCTGGTCTCCATGGGTTCTGGTAACACTATTCTGTTCTCTACTATGAAATCAACCTTTTAAGGTTCCACAAATGTGTAAAAACAGGTATAATAATACTTAGTCTTCATAAGGCCCAAAGTCTGGGATCAAAGTCAGAACCTCTTGATTAGTAGTACGTAGTAGTGTAGTAACAGCATTAGAAATAATAATAGCAAATTTTGTGTAGTGCTCTAAAATTCACAAATTCTTCTAAATATATTATTTTATTATGGTCTTATAAATGTATTTAAGATATAATATAATCCGTGGTGTTCTCATAGTATTTCTAATACTATGAGGACCTTTGTATATCTTCTTTTGAGCAGGAAAATGAGTAAGTTCTGGTCTGGTCTTCTAGCTCATGAGGTAAGCTGCAGAACTCCATGAATAATTGTTATGAATGAGATGACACAGCCTCAAAAAGAATTATGGCTGAAAGACAATGAACAGGTGTGCATGTCTGGTATATATCCTACAAACAGGTAGCACATGTGATACAATAAAATTGTTATACTAGCATCTGATTTGAGTAGACATTTCTTAAGTGCATACTTTCATCTGTTAAAGTGTAAGGCAAATGCTCAGTTCTTGAGTCCTTAAATTATCCCAATCAAAAAATATCATGACAGGTAGTATCATATTCATGTTCTCAAAGAAATTAAACAACTGTATCCATCAATCCATCCATCCAACATCTCAGAAAAAAACTGTGAAAAGCCTGCCAAACACAACTGGTGACTTCAGTCACTTGGTAGGCATTTACCCAGTAATCACAACCAAGTAGAATTTAGCAAGGGTATTTTACTATTTGTGACAAGTAAGGAGAATACTGGGGATCGTTTCCAAAACATTGTTCCCCCAAATAAAGGTGAAGGCAGGGCTTTTATTGTTCTTGATAGCTAAGTCACTGTACATAAAAGTGGGGCAAAGGCAGAGCAAGAGCATTTGCCAATCATGTTTCTTCATACATAACATGTACAAAAAATGGCAGATAAGCTTCTCCTCAGGTGGAGATTTAGGTATGATTATGTGGAGAGCTCACCAAAGTTCATCTTTAACTCAGGCATCTCTGGTTCCAGCCATTTTTGTTTTGCTGTAGCTAGACTTCTTGTGGTCAGGACTTCCTGGAACCTTTTGAAACAATGGAAACTCAAGGCACAATGTTTACAAGCGGGTTTGTTACTGTTTCGTAGTGTGCACCTGAAGAGCCAGGACCTGGGGTTACAAGCCCAGTACAGTATCAACTTCCCCAAGCATGGTAGATTTAGCCTCACCATGGGGTTTGTGACAACTTCCAACCCTTCTTTGATGTTATCCAACGCCTTCATATGTCAAGCATGTTATTTTAAAATAAGAATATCTTGTTCTATTGTCCAGGATAAAATTGGATTTTATTAGCTTGTTTGTTTTGAGACAGAGTCTCGTTCTGTCGCACAGGCTGGAGTGCAGTGGCGCGATCTCAGCTCACTGCAAGCCCTGCCTCCTGGGTTCATGCCATTCTCCTGCCTCAGCCTCCCCAGTAACTGGGACTACAGGCATCTGCCACCACGCCCAGCTAATTTTTTGTATTTTTAGTAGAGACAGAGTTTCCCCGTGTTGGCCAGGATGGTCTCGATCCCGACCTCGTGAACCACCCGCCTTGGCCTCCCAAAGTGCTGGGATTACAGGCGTGAGCCACTGCACCCTGCCAAAAACTGGTGTCAAACATCCACTGTTGCGCTATGTTTACCCAAGTTTACTTAAAAAAATAAATAACCTAAGCAAAAAAGAATAAGGAGTGTTATAAAACTGTAAAACTTCTATAAAAGTTTGACTAATTTTACTCCCTACAGTCTTAATGCAGACCTAATTTTTGTTACCACAGCAACTAAAAAAGAGCTCTGTCAATTGAACAATATTATATAAAGGAAAGGGGATGAGGAAGAGTTTTTTAAAATAAAACTGAAAACAATTTAACTTTTTTAAAAAATTCATTTTATCATTTTTTCAGTCGAAGTCTCATTTTGTCTTCCAGGTTGTGGCACAGTGCAGCCTAGAACTCTCGGGTTCAAGGGATCTTCCTGCCTCAGTTTCCTCCACAACACCCCATTCCCCAACACACACCTATACCCAGTGGCTGGCACTGTAGGCATAGCTACCATGCCCCCGCTGCTATTTTTTTTTCTTTGGTCTGGCTGTGTTGCCCAGGCTGGTCTGAAACTCCTGGTCTAAGCAATCCTCCCACCTCTGCCTCCCAAAGTGCTGGTATTACAAGCATGAGCCTCCCCACCCAGTCAAAAATTTAACTTTCAAGAAAGATGTTCTCAGCCACTGATTTAAAATATCCTATAGTGAGAGAAGAGTTATTTCACAGTATACTTAAAATAATTTCATTTTAAATCAGAAACCTCAGTATATTCTGAGCTAACTGAACATGTTTACTTTTTTCTAGTTGTTTGTTTATGTAATTCGATGTACTGCATGTCTTAGATAATTAGTTATTTAGTTTGATTTGTTAATTTATCAATTTCAGAAAGAAAAACAATAATAGAATTTAATGATCATGGTTTCCTGCTTGAGGAAAAGCCAGTCAATTTTATCTGTGCAAGACAACTGCCTTTCAAAAGTCTCTCTTCACTCAAAAGTTATTTCAATCAGTTGGGAACAAGAGTATTCTATTAGGTTAAACCAATCCCTATAAGCGGTAATAAATCAGTAGGAAATATCAATAATTTTATCAGAGCTATTAAGAAACAGAAGGCAACCCAACATTCAAGATAATTGATTGCTTTGTTAAATATTATGTCTAAAACAGGTTAGGAGACGATGACTTTGGTGGAAAGTTGCAAACAAAATGGTTGCATGGTGTTTTAGATAAAGGCTTAGAAGCAAATACTTGGATCAACTGAGAGCAATAAACCCACACATTGACACACAGTAATCTCTACACTGTGGAAACCACCAGTGCCAAATATGGGAGAGAAAGATTAGCAATCAGAGGAGAGTATTATGGACTGGAAGGAAGGAGAAGCAGAACTCAGAGAAGAAAAGCATCCATTCTCTTTATGGACCATCCTAAGACCAAACACACAAAACTGTCCTTGCTATTAAGATGTTTCTATGTCTACACTTTAATTGTCCATACTACATAAAGTTAAAAACCCACTCTAAAATTTAAGACACTGTTCTTTAATCTCTCTCATATTTTGCCTGTATCTAGCATATACTTGTGGCTCAGTAAATAATTGCTTAGTTAATTCAAAAAATGAATCAGTCTATGTAAGATCTTCCTTGCAAAGAGATAAAGGAGTTATGTTTTGCTGTGTCCTTTGCTCCAGTTGAAAAAAGAGTGAGGAAAGTGAACACGAGATAACTTTTCAGATACCACTCTGAGGATCCTGAATTCAAAACTCTGAGTACCCAAGATATATAATATATCTCCTCCCTACTACCAGAAAGTTTCCTAATTAGAGAAATGTGTGGAGGTTTAAGTAGATTGAGAGTGTGAATAAATTCTGTAAGTCTTCTGATTTTGCAAAAGTTCTCACATATACATATCTATATACACACCCATACATATATGCATACACTCTTGCACACATTAGCTGAATTATAAATTAATTAAAAATTTTAAATTTAATGTATTTTAATTTTGATATAATTGAAGTAATACTTAAGGCATACAATTTTATAAGAAACACTCATCAAATCATCATAATTAAGAAAATGAACATATATATTTTACCAAAAGTTTTCTGCTACCTTTTTATATTCCCTGCCTATTGCACCTGTCTTCTTTTCATCTCAAACAACACTTGGTTTCCGTCACATAGATTAATTTGCATTTTTGAATGTTATGTGACTATTATCATGTACCATATACAAGCATACCCCATTTTATTGCACTTTATTGTGAATCACAGATACTGTGTTTTTACAAATTGAACGTTTGTAGCAGGCCCGTGTGTCAAGCAAGTCCATCAGCACTATTTTCCAACAGCATGTGCTCACTTCTTGCCTCTGTGTGTCATATTTTGGTAATTCTTACAATATTTCAAACTTTTTTATATTATTGTACCTGTTTTGGTGATCTTTGATCAGTAATATTTGATGTTACCATTGTAATTGATTTAGGACACTACAAACGGTCCCATATAAGACAGCAAACGCAATCAATGAATGTTGTATGTGTTCTGACTGATCCATTGACCAGCTGTTCTCTTATCTCTCTCCCTCTCCTCGGGCCTTCCTATTCCTTGAGACACAACAGTATTGAAATGAGGCCAATTAATAACCTTACAATGGCCTGCCTCTAAGGATTCAAGTGAAAGGAGGAGTCACACCGCTTGTGCTTCAAATCAACAGCCAAAAAAAATGATTAAGGTTAGTGAGGAAGACGTGTTTTAACCCAAGATAGGCTGAAAGCAAGGCCCCTTGCATCAAACTCTTAAGGAAGTTGTGAATGCAAAGAAGTTCTTGAAGAAAATTAAAATCCTACTCCAGGGAACACACAAATAATAGAAAGTGAAACAGCCTTGCTGCTGATGTGGAGTAAGTTTGAGTGGTCTGGATAGATCAAACCAGCCACAGCATTTTCTTAAACCGAAACCTAATCCAAATCAGTGCCTTCAAGTCTGCGAAGGATGAGAGAGGTGAAAAGCTGCAGAAGAAAATTGGAATCTAGCAGAGATTCTTTCATGAGGCTTATGGGAAAAAAGCCATCTTTATAACATAAAAATACAAGGTGAAGCAGCAAGTGCTGATGGAGAAGCTGTAGCAAGTTAACCAGAAGATTGACCTAAGATAATTGATGAATATGGCTACACTAAACCACAGATTTTCAGTGTACATGAATCAGCTTTCTGTTGCAAGAAGATGCCTTCTAGGACTTTAGTAGCTAGGGAGGAGAAGTCAATGCCTGGCTTCAAAGATTCAAATAACAGGCTGACTCTCTTGTTAGGCGCTAATGTAGCTGGTGACTTTAAATTGAAGCCAGTGCTTATTTGTCACTCCAAAAATCCTAGGGTCTTTAAGAATTATGCCAGATCTTCTCTACCTCTACTCTATAAATAAAGCAACAAAGCCTGAATGGCAGCACATTTGTTCACAGCATGATTTACTGAGTATTCTAAGCCCACTGTTGAGACCTACTGTTCAGAAGAAAAGATTCCATTCAAAATATTACGGTTTATTGACAATGCACTTGGTAACCCAAGAGCTCTGATGGAGATATACAAAGAGATTAACGCTGTTCTCATGCATATTAGCAAATTTTCCATTCTTCAGCCCACGGATCAAGGAGTAATTTTGACTTTCAAATCTTATTATTTAAGATATACTTTCATTAAGGTTATCATTAACATAGTAATTCCTCTAATGAATCTGGGAAAAGTAAACAGAAAACCTGAAAAATGTTCATCATTCTAGAAAGGATTCAACATTCATAATCCATGGAATGAGGTCGACATATCAACATTAACAGGAATTTGAAGTAAGTCAATTCCAATCCTCCTGCCGACTTTGAGGGATTAAAGACCTCAGTGGAGGAGGTAACTGCAGTTGTGGTAGAAGTAGCAAGAGATCTAGAATTAGAAGTGGAGCCTGAAATGTGACTGAATTGCTGCAATCTCATGATCAAACCTTAACCAATGAGGAGTTACTTATATATGAATAAAGAAAATGGTTTATTGAGATAAGATCTATTCCATCTACTTCTGATGAACATACTGTGAACATTGTTGAAATGACAAAAAAGGCTTGAGAATATTACCTAAAGTTAGTTGAAAAATCAGTGGAAATATTTGAGAAGATTGACTCCAATTTTGAAAGAAGTTCTCCTGAAAGTACAATGTCATCAAGCAGCATCATATACTACAGAGAAATCTTTTGTGAAAGGAAGACTCAATCAATGTGACAAACTTGTTGTTATATTATTACTAATTTAATAACTGCCACAGTCACTCCAACCTTTAGCAATCACCACCCTGATCATCAGCAGCCATCAACATGAAGTCAAGACCTTCCACCATCACAATGATTATGACTTACTTAAGGCTCAGATGACCATTAGCATTTTAAGACTAAAATATTTTAATTATGTACCTAGTTTTTATGAACATATTGCTATTGTGCATAGATTACAGTATAGTGTAAATGTACCTTTTATAAGCAGTAGAAAACCAAAAATGTGTGTGACTTGCTTTATTGTGATACTCACTTTATTACAGTGGTTTGGAACCAAACCTGAAATATCGCCAAGGTTTATCTGTATTCTGTAATCCTTATTATATCTTATATCAGGAAAATAATTTTGAGATTTATTCATGCTGTCGTGAGCATCAATAATAGTTTATTTCTTTATTTTGTTAGTATTTAATTGTATATATATATATATACTACGACTTGTTTATTCACTTACCTGTTGGTGAAATTTGGGTTCTTTCTAGTTTTGAGTTTTCAGTAATAAAGCTCCTATGAATAAATATTCATTTACAAGTTTTTGTATTGGCATATGCTTTCATTTCTTTTGGGCAAATACCTAGGAATGGAATGGTTATATCATAGGGTCGATATATGAATAACTTTAGAAGAAACTATTACGCTGGGTTTTTTTCATTTTATATTCCAATCAGCAGTGTATTAAAGTTCCAGGGGATCCTTACTGACACTCAGTGTGATTAGTATTTTTAATTTTAAAAATTCTATTGGTGTGGTGTGTACTAGTATTTAATTATAGGTTTAATTTGCATTTCTCTAATGATTAATGATGCTAAATGTTTTCTCATTTGCTTATTTGCTATCCAAAATTTTTTGTTCCTGAAGTGTCTATTAAATTTTGTGTATTTTATTGGATTGTGTTTTCTAATTGAGTTTAATGTTTTAAATAGTTTAAGTTAGAGTCTTTTATCAGATATGTGATTTTCAAATACTTTTTCCCAGTCTATGATTTGTCTTCACATTCTCCTAACAATTTATTTTACGCAGCAGAGGCTCTTAATTTTGACAAAATGTGTTATATCAATACCTAATTTTAAAATCTAAGGTATTCAGTTTATATTTTCTAACTAAATTATAAAAAGACTGTAGGATTCGTTAAAGCCAGTCATTATACTTTCCAAATCCATAGTATTTTTGTCTAATATTCTAGTTCTAATTTGAATTTTAAATTACTTTTGTTTTAAAGTATAACTGTAGCCACCTGACCCTAGAGAACAGACTCTGATACTCGAAGAATCATGCAAGAGGCTTACTAGGAGTCACTTTTGGAAATAACTCCTTTTAGAGAGCAAGAGAACAGGATTGGGCAGAGGGAGGCAGTGAACTCTCATGAAATTGCTAGTCACATTATCGTTAGCTCGTCACTTAGCTAGCTCTGAATATGGCATAGCTTTTAGACACAGCCCCAACAGAGGCAAATGGGTCAAGTCTTATCTCCCTATAACAACCAGTCATTGGATGCAGACTTCTCCTGGGTAAAGGGTATAACCTTGAGCAAGACAGCATTTTTCATCAACAACCATCACTCTCAGCCATTGGAGGATGAGTGATTAGGAAGATTCAGGCAATGCACCCATAGCATCCACTTGAGGCCTCTCTACTCAGGACCACTTATTTTAAATAAATAGTAAGTTTTATCTGCAAAAACCTCCTCTAAGACCAGTCCACTGCAACTTGTCTCAAAGCCACAACTGATACTCATCATCTTCTTCCTATATTATCTACTCTAGAGTCCCTTCCCCCTTAGCTAGGATTTCTGCTGCTCTAGGAATCTTAGCATGAAATAACCCAGACACTTAAGAGTGAAGATTCTGAATCTGTGGTCAGCATGTTCTTCCCAGGCCATCACTACTGTATCTATTCATTTATTGTCATGGTTAGGAAAGGGCCAAGGGACTCTCTAGTGTATCCACCAACCAAATAACTGTTGACCGAATGCATTTTTTTCCTGCCACAAGGAGGTAAGAGTCCTAAACCCTCCTGATTGTCAGGGTCAATGACCATGCTTGCTGAACTTTTGAAATAGGAAGACTGAAGTGACAGCCACACTTTAAATTATAGCAGCCACCATTTAAAGAAGACTCTGTTTCTCCTGGCAGAAGAATTCCCTTTCTGGAAAACAGAAACTTTAGACCAGCAGAACCTAGAGTGGCAGAGAGAGAATTCAAACATTCTCCAAATGTGTCACTAGGAATGATTGCAAATGAGTCTATTCCTTTTGCTACCAAACCCATGTATTTTATACATTGCCTAAAGAACCATATAGTGATTATATATTTTGGGCATATTCTATGTCCTGGAGGATAGTGTCCCATTTTCATAGAATATCATGTTCAAGTTAATAACTCAGCTGAGTCTTCAAAATATGGCTCCTTCATTCTACCGGGTTGTCTTCTTCAAGTCGTGTGCTATGGGATAGAGACAGTAATTGTTATGGTAATGTATTCATTCCTGTGGGTCCTTTGTTTTAAAATGAGTCTTTTGGTCTCTGGATGCTCTTCAGAAGTGGTCCTGTGCTAAGTTCCTGTGCACAGTGAAGACTGACTCATACCTGTAATTTGAGTTGATTAAAGATGAATTACTTCCTTTTCCATAATGAAATGGATCCAAAGTAATTTAACCTCTAAAATGTGGCTAACTGGTCTCCTTGATGGATGATATTGTACCTGTACCTGAAGATCAACAATTGTCTCCATTGTGGGTATGCACTACATTTTGCAAAACCAGTAGTTAGATTGGTCTTAATGACTAGAAGCCATCTATATTGGACTCATGCATAGCCTCCATGTTTTTTAGAATGGTTACTTCATTCATTAGTCCATGTGCCTACACTAAAATTATTAATGATAAAAGCTGGATAATTTGGCTTTCTTGTGCCCTTTGGGTTTTTATTTATTTATAGCAGTGTAATTTAAATTCTTGCTCAGGTCCTGGCAGGACCACTTTCATATTATAAGGGATAGCTTCCAGGTCTTCTACATTTAAGATTTAATGGATCTGGCAGAATCTCGCATCATAAGCATTTCTGGTTATATGGTCATTTGATATGCTTCAGCAAGGTGTTCTGTCTCTAGAAGGACACGAATAGTGTATCAGGAGATGTTTTTTTGAATTATGTGTAATTTTGTTAGTTGAAAGGACCTTGCCACCATCTTTTTCAGTAGAATAAGCTGCCTGTTGTTTCTGATTCTTGGGCATCTAATAATCTTTATGCACTGAATATTGTTTTAAAAGTACTGAGTTAATATTCTTAGGCCAAAGATGATGCTAAGAAATGCCTGCATTTGCATAGATCTGGGGTACTTCAGGATTATCGTGTTCAAATTTTAGGAATTGTGATCAATAGGTGAAAAAGTGGTATTTAAACTGCAGATATGGATGTTCTGCATAAGTGTGGCCTTAATCTTACTCAGGGTATACCTTTCATGGTCCAAAACTATGATTTAATATAGTCTCTTACATTTTACATACCACTCCTCAACACACACACACACACACACACACACAAACACACACACAAACATTCCAGCCTTTTAGCAACTTTATCTGTTAATATCAAATGCTAACAAGACAGAAGTGTCTCAGACACTGTAGTAATCATTTCACTTTATATGTACATTAAAACATCATGTTGCATACTCTATCTTCTATCTATCATACTACTCTTATCTCATCTCTCTCTCTCTCTCCTCTCATCTGGTCATCCTGTCTGTCTGTCTATCTATATTTAATGTTCTAAATGCCTAGGTCACATCTTTGCATTTCTGTCCTCTTCCTAATCACAGCCAGTTAATTTTCATTATTGTATTAGACCTTTATGCTTTTATAGAAGTTTTCTAAACTATATTTTGACAAGATTCTTCTTTTCTTTTGTCTTCAGTTAAGAGAGTTGATCTGAATTACCAAGACTTATTAATAGGAGCAAAAGCATTGCCCCTTGTTTTCAAATTCTCAAAAACTTTTCTTATCATTGTTATCATTATCATTCCTCTACTATACTGTCTCTGGAATTTCTGTTAATAGTATGTATGACATTTTTATTGTATTTTCCATTTGTAAACTTTCTTCCTAATTTCATTTTTTTATAATTTCTTCAACTCTGCCTTCTAGTTTACCAGTTCTTTTCAGCTCTGCCTAATCTGCAATTAAAAATCCATTGAGTATTTTTCAAATTCAGATGGCTAGATTTTATTACTGTAGTTCTACTTTTACCAACATACACAATATAATTCTCCTTTTACTGCTATTGCTGTATCTTCCTTCACCCCATTAACCATTTAAATGTGCATAATTTATAGTATCTTTTCATTTGTGTTATTGTGTGATGTAATTTTTTCTTTGATTTTATCTGCTGAATTACTCTTGAGATTGTATTTTGTAGTGGCACTTTAACAATTTTACTGTCGGTTTATGTTCATTGGCAATTGTGCCCCCCTCCTTGGGAATTACATGATTCAAGAATGTATGTCTTTATTAATTTCTTCAACAAATATTTGTTTTGTTACTGTTATGTGCTAAGAACTCTGATGTCTCCTGGGCATAGTGCACAGAATAGAAAACAAAACAAAACAAAACATTGAACTGCTGGGGTTGTGGAAGTGTACGTAACCAAACAAAACCCCAAAAAATTGTGTGCTTGCCTTTTACACTTCTTCAAGTGTTTCATTGATTCTGGATAAGATTTCAGGCTTTTTCATTGGCTTCATGTATTTTATTCTTGATGACAGTTTAAATTTTTATCTCACCTTATGCATGGTGTGAGATTTCTGTAATGTTTGTGCCATTCAGTCTTTCAGCAATTTCAAAACAGAAAGTTTAAAGTTTAAAAAGCAGACCATTTTAGACACCTAACCAAGCAAATGTTTTCATGTCTTCTCTGAAACTTAAATTTTCACTTTTAATTTTACACTCTAATTCTACCTCTGTTCTCTAAAGCAACATAATATAAACATTCTTCATGACACTTAGAGGACATTGAATACATTATTAACTTTTCTAGTTAATCATTTTCCCGTTAAGTTTAAAAGTCTTCCTCACCTTGAGTCATTTCCTTACCAATTTACCCTTGAATGATTGGCAATTTATTTTTCCTCCCATATTTTCAAACCCACAACTGAACTCAGGAGTCTAGAACTGATATAAACTCTTTAAAATGCTGTAGAGCTAATATATTTCTAGATCTTGGCCCTACATTTCCATCAACTTACTGTAAGATTTAATTGGATAAAAGTAAAATAAATATCTAAATATTGCATTATATCATATGTGGAATTTCAAAAAGTAAAATAAAAGCCAAATGATAGAAAATAAAACTGGTTATTCAAGGGTGGGTTGGAGAAAGATATGCAGAGCTGTAGTTCAAAGTGTACAAAGTAGCAGAAATTTAGATGAACTAGTCTGCAGATCTAATGCACAACACTGCAGATCTAATGCACAACATGAAGACTATAGTTAAAAACAGTGTATTTTATTCAGTATTTTTTCTAAATGAGTAGATTGTAGCTGCTTGCTATAACGAACTACCTGAGACTGGATAATTTATGAGGAAAACAGGTTTAATTGACTCATAGTTCTATGGACTGGAAGCCTAAGGAAACTTACAATCATGGCGGAAAGGGAAGCAAGCACATCTTTACCATGGCATAGCAGGAGAGAGAGAGCAAGAAGGGGGAAGTGCCACACACTTTTAAACCATCAAATCTCCTGAGAACTCACTCATAAACATGAGAACAGCAAGGGGAAATCCACCCCATGATCCAATCACCTCCCACCATCCATCTCCCTTGGCACATGGGGATTACAATTTGAGTTGAAATTTTTGTGGGGAGAAACTATATCACTGCTCTTTTCAAACAACAACAACCACCAAAATGGGTTAAGTGTAAGATGATGGACATGTTAATTTGCTTCAATATAGTAACAACTTTACCATATGTTGTGTACCTTAAAAATACACAATAAACCTTATTTCAAAATTAACAGAAAAGAGAGTTTAAAACTTCCATTAATAGTTATTTTGTACTGATTACACGTTAAAATTATAATATTCTTGATATATTGGGCTAAACAAATGTAATTTTGATACACCTAATTAAATAAGTAGAAAAAATATTTTATTAATTTTTAAAACAGTTGCATTCAAGTTATGACTGAAAATATCTTTGATCAACTAAATTATACCAGTTCATGTTTCTTTATCATAACCTGTGTCAGTTATCTTTGAAACTGTACATCTTCAATTAATTATTTTTAACTCATATACAGCATTTTACATTTACTTCTCTAAACTTTTTCTTACATTTGCAGGTAATATCTCTATATTGACTGTCAAAGTGCAGAATATTTTGAATCATTATTTTTAGGAACCAATATTTGATCAAATCCCTGTTCTAAGTATTGTGCTATCTTCTATATTTTCCAACACCTTATTCATAATATAGACATAATAGTTTTAGAGTATACACCATGAAGATGCCTTATCTTTTCTTAATAGTTACAGGTTTGGCAAATGACCTACTACATATTTTAAGTGTAGCTGTAAAACCAATTAAAATTCTACCTATAATATTTTCTAGTCCACAATTTTACATTTAAGCCATGAGTAAATAATGAAATATCTTTCCAAATATAATCATGAAATGTGTATATATAAGCCCACACAACTATCCAAAAATTACATTGAAAAAAAGAAACACAATTGATTTAAGTGACTCCCTTGTTTTTCATATTTTCTTCTTGTATATTATTTATTTAGTTAGTTATACTTTTTTTGAGATGGGGTATCGTGTTGCCTAGGCTGAACTGCAGTGGTGTGATCATGGTTCATCCCATCTGGGACCTCCTTGGTTCAAGCAATCCTCTCACCTCAGCCTCTTGAGTAGCTCGGGCTACAGGCCCGCATCATCATACCTGACTAAAATTTTTTGATTACTTGTAGAGATGAAGTCTGGTATTTAACTCCTCCCGCCTTGGTTTCTTAAAGTGCTGGGATTACAAGTATGAACCTCTATGCCTGGCCTCTTCTTGTGTGTATGTGTATGTGTGTGTGTATATATATATATATATATTTTTTTTTTTTTCTTCTTGTCTTTCTTTCTTTTTTTTTTTGAGACGGAGTCTCACTCTGTCACCAGGCTGGAGTGCAATGGCATGATCTTGGCTCACTGCAATCTCCATCTCCCAAGTTCAAGCGATTCCTTTGCCTCAGCCTCCCAAGTAACTGGGAATACAGGCACACACCATCACACTCAATTTTTTGTATTTTAGTAGATACAGGGTTTCACCATGTTGGCCAGGATGGTCTCGATCTCTTGACTTTGTGATCCGCCCGCGTCCGCCTCCTAAAGTGTTGGGATAACAGGTGTGAGCCACTGCACCCGGTCTTCTTGAATATTTTTTAAATGCTCACATAAACAAACAATTTCAAAATATATGTTAACTCGTTTTGCGAGACCCAAATTCGGTGTTTTTGTTAACATTGCTGATTAGTGCTACTAAATTTGCTAATCCAACCATCCAATAATGTAAATGTTTTCTACATATTTTCATTAAAATACGTTGAAATAACATGGTCAGTAACTTGTACGTCATCTCTCGTATCTAATTGTGCACTTCCAAAATAGAAGGATTTTCTTTTTTTTGGTTCATCATTATGATTTTGCTCTTAGTATGGCAACTGGAATGTACTGTGCACTCAGTGTATGTTTAAATATGTGTTTTTTGTAAGACAAAAGTTCTAGGACTTTTTAAAAAGTAACAGAACTGGGTTTGTGGTTTTGAAACTCACATTTTTTTTACTATCACTTAGCCTAATGTTTTCTAACATTTTCCTTTTTCTATATTTATTGATGTTTACCAGCCGTGTTTTGAAATTATTTCTACTAACTGTTCAAAACCAAGGCATACAATACAAGTAGAATTTTAAAAATTAATATTTCATTGGATTATTTGTAGGAAAGAGGCCATTAGAGATTTAATATACATCTTTAAGATTTTTTCAGGTAATTAAACAATAAAAAAATGTAGTGATCAGAATCCTCCGTAAATGACTTCCTCTATGAGTCCACTAAGGCCATGCATGATTTTTATTTTAGTCATGTTAACTTTACTTTGTTATCCTCTTCATCTCCAGTATAATTTCTTTATTACTCCTATTTTGGATATTAGATGTTAATCTTCTTTTTAAAAAATTTCCTGAACATTTAACTTTGAAGCTGATACTTGTTTATGTTATTTATTCTCTTTTTGCAGTCCAGGCCATTCCTTCTGTTGTAGAAGAAAAGCCATTTAGATGTAAGGATGTCTTTTACTTTGTATAACCTCTTTGTATTTATTTCAACTATTCCAAATAGGACACTATCATTTCCTTGTTCTTCTTGCTTTTAACAAGGCAAATAAAACTTATTGACATTAATGGAAGTTGAGGGTAAGCCCTATACATTCTTGGCTTTATTGTTTCTTACATCATTTCTAAACTTTTATTTAAAGATATTAAAACAGTACACCCTGTTTAGGTAGAAAGCATAATTCGCTGTCACCCTATATGGTGGTCTAGTGTTCTTTTCTGTCCTGTCACTTTGACCCTATAAATATATGTCAGCATGCTTTGTTTACGAAAAAGAATTTCTTGTGAGTAAAAGTGGTTTATTTTTATTGCTTTGTCTGTTTCATATGATTGTCCAACACTTATACTATCTGCAAGTTTACTTTATAAGGAATACGTTATGCATGCTTTCTATATGAGGGCATTTTGAGAAATAACATAATCTCCCTAGTCTCTTAACAAATGTTTCCATCAGTAATAAAAGTTTTCAGTGCTTAAAAGGATAACATAATTGCATAATTAGTTGAAAATAATGTTTATTAGTAACTACAATATCCTTTAGATTTAAGCACATTTTTACCGTTTTTCACTACAGCCAGAAAATGACAGCTGTAGTTTTTATAATAGTTTTCAAATTAGTGAATTGTGGATAAACTATTATTTTCATACAAAAGACAGAAAACTTTAGAAGATAAAATATTTGCTATTGCTTTGCATAAAATATGTCCCGGGCTGTTTTAAGAGGTTCATCTTAATTGCACTGCTTCATCTCCACAGTGTAGGTAAATGTTTGTTTTGTGTTAATTAAGAAGTCATTTAAACATCTGCCTTTCTTTTATGGACTGCCTTAAGAGTGTAAAATGTGTTTTTCTCATGAGAGTACTTTATGTTCCCAAGTGGCAATTTTAAAATAAAGTGTCTCTTTTTCAGATATAAAGTCTAATGTGCAAAGGTTTTGCCATCTGTTCTATGTAGTTACACTTGTGAGCTAGTTGTTTGATTAGAAGCAACAAATGCATAGAAAATGCATCTTCACTCAAAATAAAGAAAACTAAAATACTGTCAGTTTTAAGGCTTTTATTACAAATATTTAAATTTTATTCAGGATTAGTTGGGTCTTTTAAGGCAGAAAATTCATCATTAAATGGAATCTTACATCATTTAGAAAAAATAATTATCTCAGTTTTTCAAAGCACAAAGAGCTCCTTGTTTCGATACAGGACAAATAATTAAATCGATGCTGCTTACCAAGTCTATCCAATAAGGTTATGAAACCAAAATAGTTTATCTCATAGTTTAAGATGCCTCAAAAAGTAAGTTATATCTATTGATATATAATCCAACTCCTTTGTCAGAAATAGTTTCTAAAAACACAGGGAAGCATCAATCTAAAATGATATGTTAACAATGATATTGTAAAAACTCGTCAATTATTTCACAAGTTTAAGTATTTGTACAGACGTTAATTTACAACATAAATAAGAAAACACAGACAACTGGCCGGGCATGGTGGCTCACGCCTGTTATCCCAGCACTTTGGAAGGCCGAGGCAGGCAGATCACTTGAGGTTAGGCGTTCCAGACTAGCCTGCCCAATATGGTGAAACTCCGTCTCTACTAAAACCACAAAACAACATTTTGTGTATGTTATATAGTCATTAATTGTGAGGGAAATGCCTCATTCAGACACTTTGTTCTTATCAAGAGCAGAATATCTGCTCCAGAATGTATATTAATTCTAGAATCTCTTCACTTGTGATTATTCTGAAGATACGGGTTATCCCAGAATTGTCTGTATCGTTACTAGGGATTCATTCATGTTTGAGACATGGCTACTATAAACATGTACAATGATATAAATGATTCCCATGCCCAGAGACATTCAAAATAAACTATTTTCTTTACTTCATGAGAGTTTTGCTTTGGGGCAGGGTGAAGCAGATAAGCAGATTTATCTACCTAAAATCTCATATAATCAGACATATTGAGACAGAAGTCAGTCATGCTTAAAAATCTTTGGACCTGAGATGATTTTTGTATTAATTCTGAAGCTCTCGAATCTTTTGTTTTCTTTTTTTCTTTTTCTTCTTTCTTCGTTTTCCTTTGCAGAGTTTTGCTGTTGTCACCCAGGCTGGAGTGCAAGGGCATGATCTCAGCTCACTACAACCTCCACTTCCGGGGTTCAAGTGATTCTCCTGCCTCAGCCTTCCGAGTAGCTGGAATTACAGGCATGCGCCACTAGGCCCAGCTAGTTTTGTATTTTTAGTAGAGACGGGATTTCTCCATGTTGGTCAGGCTGGTCTTGAACTCCCAACCTCAGGTGATACACCCGCCTCGGCCTCCCAAAGTGCTGTGATTACAGGCATGAGCTGCCGCGCCCGGCCAATTCTGAAGCTCTTAACTAGATGCTCCCAGAATTTTTAATTCTCTTAAGGCTGTATTGATTATAATCATTCAATTGGGGCCACTAGAAGTGGTAAGAACACATGGTAACTGTTAAATTCACAGCAATATTTCTGGTGCCTATTATGTACACAGCCCTAAAGCAAAAATGTTAAGTAGCTACACATTAATATGAGATATTTTTGCTAACCTGTACATAACAGTTCTAATGGAAACAATGACAATATTAAATCTTACATATACAACATGCATGTTAAAATGTATAAATAGTCCAGACAGTAAATGCTAAGTCATATTTTGATCTTCATAATCCAGAATATCTTTATGGAGATGTGGAATAACTTTTGAACTGAGCTTTCAAAGTGGAATAATATTCAGCTAAAATTGGAAGAAAGATCGGGTAAGAAGAATGAAAGTGACCCCCTACCCAGAAATAGAAGCATAAAACAGATGAACAAGACAAAAATATATTAAAATAATATTAAAGAACCCAGACTAGTTAAATAAAAAGTTTCATCTAAATCATAGGAGATGAATTAAAAATGCAGGCTGGAAGAGTATCTTAAATAATATTATTGCGATGATTTTTTCATTTAAAATCCTTTGCAAGTCTTTGAACAGTTGAAGGGGAGGATTCAAACTGTATTTTATGGAGATTAATCATGAGATTATGCCTTTTCTGTCACCATGCACGATATATATATATATATGTGTGTGTGTGTGTGTGTATATATAAAATTTATTTTTGAAATCGACATATGTTCATTATTTGAAAGGGAATATAATCAAACCCATTAGGACTTTATTACAATATACTTTTTGGGTGGAGATAGAAATGAAAACGTAAGATCAAATGTGAAGGAAAGTGCCAAGCTTTGAGACTTAATAAATGTGTAAAGAAGAGAGAGGGAGGTTCCAAGACACGTGGCATTTATTGAACACAGTGTGAGGAATCAACTTACCTGAATCTAAGCATAGATCCCTCACTTCTACATAGTATTTCTGCTTCATATAAGATTGGTTTTACTACCACATGTACTGACCACTTGACACAGTTTTCCCAAAAGGAAAAATTACATGTCCATGTCTGTATCTAGGCCTACATGTGCATCCCTTTTATAGTTTGGTGAAGTTTATACAAAAATGCCATAATTAATTAATATAATATTAACAATGACATAGTTTGGATATTTGTCCCTGCCCAAATCTCATGTTGAATTATAATCCCCAATATTGGAGGAGGAGCCTGTTGGGAGGTGTTTGGATCATGGGAGTGGATACCTCACTTGGTTTGGTGCTGTTCTTGGGATAGTGAGTAACTACTCACGAGTACTTGTGAGATCTGGTTGTTTAAAAGTGTGTGGCATCTCCCCACTCTTCTCTCTCTTGATGCTGCTCCATCCATGTGATGTGGCAGCTCCCAACACTTGACCTGCCTGCTCCCCCTTCACTTTCTCCCATGTTTATAAGCTCTTTGAGGCCTCCCCAGAAGGCAAGCATATGCCAGTGCCATGTTTATACTGCCTGAAGAACCATAAGCCAATTAAATCTCTTTTCTTTATAACTTACCCAGTTTCAGGTATTTCTTTGTAGCAATGTAAGAATTGCCTAACACAAATAATGATGATAATAATAATATGGTTAAATGTTAAGCCTTTTGGGATATCAACTCAATACAGATCAAATCAAAACAGATATCAATCTATTGCCCAAGCAGAAGTGCAGTGGCCTTGTGATAGCTCACTGCAGCCTCAAACACCTTAGGCCCAAACAGTGCTCTGCTTAAGCCTCTCAAGTAGCTGGGATTAGAGGCACTTACCACCACACCTGGCTAATTTTTTCATTTTTACTTTTTTGTGAAAACAAGGTTTTGCTATGTTTCTCAGGCCGGTATTGAACTCCTGGTCTCAATTGATCCTCCTGCCTCGGCGTTCCAAAGTGTTGGGATTATAGGCTTGAGCCACTATGCCAGGTCTAATCATCATTGTTTTAGAGTATTTGAAAACAACTGTATGAGAAACTTCTCCAAATAAGTGGAAAACAAATTAGTAGATGAATAAACAAAATCTTAAATCATTTGAATTACAAGAAATATCCAAACATAATCTTGCTTAATTTTCATTATACTCTTTCAATAGCTAATACCAAAAATTCTTGTACTCTTTAACATCAAATAATCAAAATGCAATAGAAAATATGTACATATTCATGATATTCTAATGTACTAATTTTGTTAAAGAGCGTTGAAAGGCAATGAATGCTATATAGCAAGGGTCAGCCACAGAGTTTCTATTACAACTATTCAACTCTGCTGTTGTAATCCAAGAAAATCCGTACACAGCATATAAATAAATGGATGTGACTGTATTTTTACAAAACTTAACTTTTTTAAAAAAGGTAACAGGTCAGATTTGGCTGACAAGCCATAATTTGCTGACTCTTGCTGTATAGCATAGATATGTCCAGACTTAAAAAAAAAAAATACAGGCTTGCAAGCATGGACATTATAGAGGCCTCAACTAGCATCTGAAATGTAGATGCTGAGAGGACAAAGATAATCAAAATAGTTTATTGTCTATTATTTAATCTCAGAAGGCAAATCATTTTATGGCATTCAGATGATGACCAGAACTGGTATTGGAAAAAAAATCATCTAAAACCTTAGTTTTATCTTTTAATAATCATCTGGTTATTTGCAAATTAACCATCTCATTTTTATGTTAGGTCATTTTAGAATTCAGTAGATAAGTATAGCTACACACACATATACATGAACATGACTCTAAAATATAGTTCTCAAATCCTGATACTTTTTAATCTGTAATCTAATATTTTAATCTACAGCACCTTCATATTTATTAACTGCCAGTCAAGTGTCTATTCTCCAGAATAATTTTATCTTCCTAATTTTTCTATTTCTGTTCATTAGGAACACTATTTTCCCATTTTCTAGAATACTGCTTCCTCCTTCTTCCCATGTTTTCTCAACTGTTTAATCCTTTATAAAATGTCAAAGATTATAGATTATAACTATATAGATATCTTATTTATGTTCCAAAAAACATGCTAAGTCATGGTTATTGGTTCTTTTTGTAAACACTTCATTGAGATATAATTTTCATACCACAAAGTTGCATATGTTCAATTCAAAGATTTTTAGTAAATTTATAGTTTTTTGCAATCATTCCACGACTCAGTTTTTGAACATTTCTGTTATTTCATAAAACTCCCATATTCCCATTTACAATCTATCCTTGCTCTCATCTTCAAGCCTAGGAAACCATAGTACTAATGTCTGCGTCTATAATTTGCCTATTCTGGACATTTCATATAAACAGAATTCTATGATATATAGTATTTTGTGTCTGGCTTCTCTCAAATAGCACAACACATATGAGGTAATACATACTTCAGCCTATTTCTGTAAGGCATCCCTTATTCTTGATGAATACTGTTGCATTATATGGATATACTATACCATTCCATTAGCTGATGAATTTATAATTGATTCTTGTTTTCAGCTATGAATAATGCTGCTCTAAACATTCACATGTAAGTTTTGTGTTAACATATATCCTTATTTTTTCGAGATACATAGCTAGGAGTGGAATCACTGGTCATATGGTAACTATATCTAATTTCTAAATACATTGTCAAAATGTCTGTAAAATGACTGTGCCATCTTATACCACCACTAGTAATGTTTGAACACTCAAGATTTTCCATTGTCAAAATCACTTTGTATTGCCTGCATTTTTTAATTATAGCCATCCAAGGAAGTATGTAGTGTTATCTTACTGTGGTTTTAACTTGCATTATCTTAATTTCTTTTTTTTTTTTTTGAGATGGAGTCTCGCTCTGTCGCCCGGGCTGGAGTGCGGTGGCCGGATCTCAGCTCACTGCAAGCTCCGCCTTCCGGGTTTACGCCATTCTCCTGCCTCAGCCTCCCGAGTAGCTGGGACTACAGGCGCCCACCACCTCGCCCGGCTAGTTTTTTGTATTTTTTAGTAGAGACGGGGTTTCACCGTGTTAGCCAGGATGGTCTCGATCTCCTGACCTCGTGATCCGCCCGTCTCGGCCTCCCAAAGTGCTGGGATTACAGGCTTGAGTCACCGCGCCCGGCCGCATTATCTTAATTTCTAATAGTGTTAAGCATGTTTTAATGTGTAGTCTTCTTTATTGAAATGTCTGTTGAAGTCTTTTGAACTTTTTATTGGATTTTCTCATATCAACATTTACTTATAAGGATTCTTTATAAATTATTGATGCAAATCCATTGTCAGATGTATAATTTGCTAATTTTATCAAAATATGGGGCTTATATTTTTACTTTCTTAATAATGTATTTCGAAGAACAAAGTTCTAGTTCTAGTGAAGTTTAATTTATGAACTTTTCACTAACGTATGCTCTTGATATCACATTTAATACCTTTTTATTCAATCCAATCTCCCATATTTTGTTCAGTAAGAACAATAGTTTTATAGTTCTAGCTCTTACATTTAGGTTCATGATCCGTTATGAGCCAAATTTATTGGGCATTAGTATGGTGTTACTTAAAGGCATTTTTAGTGGTTATACGATTGTGTTATCAACAATTTTTTAACAAGACTACTTTTACTCGTTGAATTTCCCTGACATCTTTGCTTAAAATTGATTGAACTTGTACCTCTGGGGTTTATTTCTGAACTCTCCACTGTGTTCCACTGATCTATATGCCTATTCTTACACCAGTACCACCCCATACTAATTCCCATAGTCTTAAAAAGTTATGATATTGGTAAGTGTATGTCCTTCAACATTGTTCTTTTACAAAACCATTGCAGCTATTCTAGGTTTTTCATATTTATCAATCTTAGGACCAGTTTGTCAAATTCTACAGATAATTAAAATTAAAGCCTGCTGTGATGTTAATGGTGATTTTATTGAATCTATAAATTAACTTGTAGAGAATTTTGTCTTAAAATATTGGCCAGATGTGGTGGCTCACATCTGTAATCCCAGTACTTTAGGATTTGGGAGGCCAAGGAGGGCAGACCACCTGAGGCCAGGAGTCCAAGACCACCCTGGCCAACATAGTGAAATCCTGTCTCTACTAAAAATACAAAAATTAGTCGGACATGGTGGTGGATGCCTGTAATCTCAGCTACTCCAGAGGCTGAGGCAGGAGAATCACTTTAACCTGGGAGGCGGAGGTTGCAGTGAGCCAAGATTGCGCCACTGCACTCCAGCCTGTGCGACAGAGAAACTCAGTCTCAAAAAAAAAGTGAGAAACTTGGAATGTCTCACCAGTTATTCAAATATTCAATAATTTTGTCAGCAACATTATGTAGTTTTCAAGTTTAAAGCCTTTCACCTCTTAGATAAGTTTATTTTTAAGTAGACTTAATCCTCATTATTTGCAGTTTTGTATTTGTGAATTTACCTACTTGGTAAAATTCATTTTTAACTTTCAAATAAATACTCATGGTGCTTTTGAGACAATTTGACATGTGCAAAGTGGCAAAAAACTTTTAATCAGCCAACATGTATACATTCAGCTGAAGTTGAACAGAATTATGCTCTGTCTTCTTGTCTCAGTTTTCATACAGAGATGGCCAGAGCATAGATAGGGTCGGGGCAGTACAGTGCAATGCAAGAAGCGCCAGCTCTGGTGACAGGTGTATAAGGCTTGAATCCCAGCATTGGCATCGGTAAGTGGGGTGGTTTTAGGCAAGTCACTTAATATCATGAGTTTTCTTTTCTCATTTGTAAAATAAAGCAAATAGACTCTACTAAGATGTTTTTAAAATTTAAAATTATAGCATGTTATGTATATGATGTATATAGATTAGATATAGATCTGTATGTATTTGTGTTTTTCTCCTAAGAACAATAATAAATGTTCACTAATTCAGTGATCAAGGGGATTGTATAGAAATAATGAGAATTGACTATATATTTTTCGTAATGCTCTTATGAATAGAAATGTTACAAAAGTTTTATTTTTTTAATTTAGAGAAATATACTTATTTTGACCTTGTATCAAGTGATCTTGCTAAAGTCACTAAACAGTTCTAATAATGTGTGTATTCATGTGTATTTTTTAGGACTGTCTATATAATGAATCGCATCATTTGCTAATATAGGCTTACTTATTCCTTTATAATGTGTATATATTTTTTATAGATGCATAAGTATATGAGTGTATATATATTTAAATTTATTTATATTACCTATTGCACTGCCTGAAAACTAACAGATATGTTGCCTTCCTCCAATTTTTGAAAGAAAACGTTTGGTCTTTCTCCCTAAATACAGATTTTTCATAAATGTCATTTATTAAGTTAAGAAATCTCCCTTTTACTGTTAGTTTATTTGAAGTTCACAGGTGTTGGATTTTGTCAAATATTTTCTTGTGTTTACTGTGATGATCCTGTTGTTTCTGTGCTTTATCCTATTCATATGGTATGTTGTCTTTTTTCTTTTCACTATATTTTCAAAATTAAATTCAGGGGGTACATGTAAAGATTTGTTATCTGGACATATTGCATAATTCTGGCATTTGGGCTTCTACTGAGCCCATCACAAATAGTGAACATAATTTCCAATAGGTAAATTTTCCACTTTTGCCTTCCTTTCTCCCTCCTCGCCTTTTGGGGTCCCGGACTCTATTGTTTCCATCTTTTTGTACCTGTGTACCCATTGTTGATCTCCCACTTATAAATGAGAACATGTGGTATTCGGTTTTCTGTTTCTGTATTAATTCTCTTAGGAGAATGACCTCCAGCTGCACCCATGTTACTGCAAAGGACATGATTTCATTCTTTTTTATGGTTGTGTAGTATTTCATGGTATATATACATATATATATATTTTTTTTTTTCTTCATCCAGTTAACTGTTGGTGGACCCTTAGGTTGATTCCATGACTTTGCTATTGTGACTATTGCTGTGATATACAGAAAATGTAGACGGCTTTTAGAAAAACAATTTATTTTCCTTTGGGTAGATATCCAGTAGTGGGCTTGCTGGGTTGAATGGTGGTTTTATTTTTAGGTCTTTGAGAAATCTTCATACTGCTTTCCACAGAGGTTGAACTCATTTACATTCCCACCAACAATGGATAAGCATTCCCTTTTCTCTACATCTTCAAGAACATTTATTATTTTTTGACTTTTTAATAATAGTTATTCTGACTGGTATGAGATAGTATCTCTTTGTGACTTTAATTTGCATTTTTCTGATGATTAGTGATGTTCAGTATGTTTTTACATATTTGTTGGCCACTTGTATGTTTACTTTTGTGAAGTGTCTTTTCATGTCCTTTGTCCACTTTTTAATGGGGTTATTTGTATTTTCTTGTTGATTTGTTTGAATTTCTTATAAATCCTGGATATTAGTCCTTTGTCAGATGCATAGTTTTCATATATTTTCTCCGATTCTGTAGGCTCTCTGTGTATTCTGTAGATAGTTCATTTGCTGTATAATTAAGCCCCAACTGTCAATTTTTGTTTTTGTTGCATTTGCTTTTGAGATCTTAATCATAAATCCTTTGCTTATGCTAATGTCCAGAAGAGTTTTACCAAGGTTTTCTTCTATGATTTTTATAGTTTGATGTATTCCACTTAAGTCTTTAATCCATCTTGAGTTAATTTTTTTATGTGATGAGAGGTAGGGGTCCAGTTTCATGTGTGTATGGCTAGTCAGTTTTCCCAGTATTATTTATTGAATAGGGCATCTTTTACCCATTGTTTATTTTTGTCAACATTATCAAAGATCAGTAAAACAACCTCAAATGCTTGGGATCAGGTCTACTTGATAATGCTGTATAATCTTGTTATATTTTTAATACTTTGCTGTTGACATACTTTGCTTGTTAAGGCAAGAATGCCTTCATATTTCCCTCAGCTTGGCATAACTTAAGGTCAACTTTTTTTTTTTTTTTCTGTCTCAAGGCCTCTAATCTCCCGTTTCTTACAGCATTTGCTTTAGAAAACTTGTAATTGTAAATTATTCCCAGCTGCTTTGAGATGTAGATCTGTTCTAAGGGTCTTTAGCAGATTTACAACTCAGGTTTCACTTTCTGGAGGACATGGGAACCATCCCTTTCAAAGGTAATTATCAAGAAAGGTGTTGGCCTTATCTGCTAGCCTCTGTAGAATAGGAGTCTGACCTAGGTCGGCACTTTTCTCTAAATTGAAAAACTACCTTTTGTTATAAAGACGGTAGGCCTTCTTGTTTTCTAATTGTCCTTACACAAAGAAAAGTAAACTTTCTCATATTTTAATTTTCTAGATATTTCACATTTTTTGCTTTGTTTTGCTGTCTTTTGTGCTAAATAAATACTTTTCATGTATCACTTAATTCTTAATTTTTTGAATATTTTTGAATTTATTTTCTTAGTGGTTGCTCTACAGTTTATATGAAAATTAATAAACTACAATCAATCTACTTTAGATTTTTACTAATTTTGTTTTGGTACAATACGGAAATTTGCTTGAATACAGCTCTGCTTTCTGCTCCTTCCTTTTTGCTATTACTGCCATATACGTATGTGGTATAAATCCAGAATTATTATTTTTTATATTTCTGTGCACTTAACTTATCTCTCCTGTCATTTCATTTAAAGCTGAAAATTTTTTTCTTAGTATTTTCGAAAGGCAAGTTGTCTAGCAATGCATTCTCTCAAGTTTTGTTTATCCAGGACATTTTTCACATTTCTTTTTTGAAGTATAGTTTTGCTAGATATAGAATTCCTGGTTAACAGTGTCTCTTCCTACAATTTGAATATGCCATCCCACTGCCCTCTGGTCTGCATCATTATGAGCAGTCAGCCTTTACGTGTGTTACTGTTCCCCTCTAAATAGCTATTTAATTTTCTCTTTCGTCTTTCAAGATTTTTCCTTAGCTTTGGTGTTCAACAGTTTGACTATGATGTGTCTAGGTGTGATTTATGTATTTATCCAACTAAAATCTGTAGATTAAGAACTTTTAGCACATTTGAAAAGCTTGTATTTTCTAAATGTATTTCACCACATTGCTATTGCTTCCCTTGATTCTCAGACTACCATTAAATGTGTGTGTGTGTGTGTGTGTGTATAATGTTGTATAATGGATCTCCAGTATTTGTTTATTTTTTGTCTTTTTTTCTTCTCAGATTGCATACTTTCTACTTGATCTATATTAAAATTCACTGATTTTTTTTCCTGCTGCTATCTCAAATATGTTGTCGAAATTCTCTAATGATTTGTTCACAATAATTATCATACTTTTCATCTGCAGATTTTTTTTCAGTTTCTATCTCTTTGCTTATAAAATACTACTGCTACATTTACGTTTATCAAAATCTTTCAAGCTGCATACTTCAAGGCACCTCTTTAGTGAGGCAATTTGTAATCTGAATTATATATCATTTATAACTTATTTAAATCTCCTCCTAACCACTTGGATAATTTTGTGTTTTTTGTTGATTTTTTTTGTATGATGTTTTTGTTGACATATTTTTCAAATTATGTAACATCCCTGAAGGTCAGAACAGTATTTTCTGAGATTTTAACCTTTGCATCCCCTAGTATATTGTTTTATATACTGTAAGTGCTCAACAAAAATGTTAATATAATCAAGTTGAATACAATTGAATTATGGCTATTGCCCAAACTTTTGCTAATATTACACTTATCCGGATAGTCCTAAACCTTTTTAGCAACATTAAACTTTTAGCAGTGTTAAGCATTGGAAAGAATCTTAACTGTAGTTTACATTAACCATTGCATTATTTAGGA
The DNA here is from genome assembly GCF_001698545.2 of Rhinopithecus bieti. Lineage (NCBI taxonomy): Eukaryota > Metazoa > Chordata > Mammalia > Primates > Cercopithecidae > Rhinopithecus > Rhinopithecus bieti. The sequence goes on from NW_016806443.1 coordinate 3,423,959, forward strand.
TGCTTTTCCCTGAGGTAACATAACTCCTGACTCAGGGTCATCACAGTAAACAATCCAGAAACATCCTTCATATTGGAGTCCATGCAACTAGCACCCACTGGAGTTCTATAAAATACCACCTGTGCAACCATATGCAGAAGGACTTGATCCTAAACAAGAATTAAATGTACTATTCATTTAACTGGAAGTACAAAGTAGAACAAATGCAAACTTGACTTAATTCCCATGGTTATGCCTCCAACTCTTTGGTCTGCCTATGCTACATCCTTCTTTCCATATATTGTTTTCAGCCTCTGGTTAACATCTCCCATCATTAAAAAAGTTTATAACTGTTTCAAGATTTGTAATCATATACCATGATATCCTGAGATATCTGAAGATAAAGAGAATTTTTATTTTTTTGTGGTCCCTTACTCTTAAAATATGTTTTTAAAATAAACTTATTTCATGGAAACCCTGGCAAATACACTTTTAAAAAATGGTATGGATTGTGTCATATGTCTATTTCTGTGGTCGAAGAAATGCCATTATGTAATTGGTGTAATTAGAGTTCCTGAATTTTATACTTTCACCAGGGATTAAGTTTACTTGTAGACCAGTCACAACTAAGCTTGGAGCTGGGAATAGGAGCGTGCTGGAGGGGGAATCTATGTTGAATGAATAAGGGATAACAATAAACAGATTATTTTGGAGAAAGTGTGAAAGTGGTTAAGCAACCAAATATATAAATTACATCTGGATATTTAAAATGTCAAAAACCCATACTTTACATGCTAAAATTATTATTAATATAATGAATAATGTCTTAGTATCCTGAACCTGTTCAATCACCTTCATTCCCTTTTCACTCCTGGTTAAAATTAAGAATAACCTGATATATATACTGAACCGAACCTTGTGTACCTTCTATAATCAAATTGCAAATCGTTCTGGGTAAAAAGTAAAGTGAACATTGTAACTAATTATATTTCATAGGCATGTAGTGCAAGCATTAAGGTTTAACTCTGTTCAACTTACCACTTATTTTACACTTGTTAGCATTAAAAGTGTTTCATACTTTTAATTAGCTCTTTCTTCTTCCATTCTTGACAAGTAGAATATCATCAGCTTAACAGAGGAAGATGTTCATCCACCTGAAAATTTAATGAACTGATCAAGGACACAGAGTGAGACTGACAAAAATTTAGTGTCCATACTAGCAGTGTTAAAATTGCCCTACCAAATCGAACATGTTATGCTCGATTTGGAATGTGGGGTTACATTAAAGACTGATTGCTCAGCAATAAATCTAGCCAATGGGGAAGTAATATTAATAAGCCATTAAAATGACTAAACTTATAAAACTGACCATGCACAGTCTAAGTGTTTTTAATGTAAGGGGACAGTCATTATCAAGACATGGCATAATAAAAAATAAAATAACATACATAGATATTTCCCCAGTTGATGGTCAAATGGAGAAAGATTCCTATAATTGTTTATGCCAATTTCTCATATACATCTCTTAAATCAATTCTTAATGATCAAATATGCAAAAACCATTTTAAAGTGTTTTTTGGAATTTGTACTATAGGATGTTTTTCCAAGACAAAGGGTGTTTAATTATACTGTGCACTCATGTTAAGTTAACCTCCTGAGGAAATGATTGCATCTTCTGCACAAAAGGATGCTAACAGTTAGAAAATAGAAAACTGGGAGATTCTGGCTGTGTGACCTGAGAGATTAAAATTAATTTCTTTCTTCAGTGATTTTTATCATTAACTTTGAAAATGATATCTTATCCTTTTTTCTTTATACCTAAACAAAGTTTATGGAGCTCTATGTTAAAACCTAATGTCTTAGAGTCTGAAGGACATATATTGAAATTACATCTTATTTCCTAAAGGTTAACTCAAATCTACCAAGGAAGCTGACTATAACAAGAGCATCTGGCAGATGTTCCAACTCAGCTGCATACAGAGACTTCTTCAACTCATGTCATGCCCAGAGTTAGCCTTTCAGTTCCAAGGCTATAGTTATTTTTCCCATTTCCTTATTTATTGTGCTCCCTGACTTCAAGTTCAATGCCAGGATTGTGGAATCAGGTTATCTGAATAAAACATAAAAAGTATTATTAGGTACAGAGGTAAATATAGGTCATACTTGAGAACAAATAATAATGTATTGAATCATCTACAAAAAGCTAAGAGGAATTCTGTTATCAAGGAAATATTTGTTTTATTTGACTTAAATGCTGTTTATTATTGGGAGAACCCACTCCCGATGTTTAATGTGGGTTCTTTTCTATTTCCTAGGTGTCTCGGTTGGGTTGAGAAATAAAGGGAAAGAGCACCAGAGAGAGAAATTTAAAGCTGGGTGTCTGGGGGAGACATCACATGTTGGCAGGATCCGTGATGTTCCAAACCAGCAAGTTTTTATTAGCGATTTTCAAAAGGGGAGGGAGTGCACGAATAGGGTGTGGGTCACAGAGATCACATACTTCACAAGGTAATAAAATATCACAAGGCAAATGGAGGCAGGGCGAGATCACAGGACTGCCTGATGAGGGGAAATTAAAATTGCTAATGAAGTTTCGGGCACACATTGTCATTGATAACATCTTATTAGGAAACAGGGTTTGAGAGCAGATAGCCTGTCTGACCAAAATTTATTAGGCAGGAATTTTCTTCCACCTAATAAGCCTGGGAGCGCTACAGAAGACCGGGGCTTATTTAATCCCTTCCTCTTCTACCATAAAAGATGGCATGCCTTAAAGGGGCCGTCTATAAGCCTACCTTCAGGGCGCATTCTCTTTCTCAGGGATGTTCCTTACTGAGAACAAGAATTCAGTGATATTTCTCCTATTTGCTTATGAAAGAGGAGAAATATAGCTCTGTTCCGTCTGGCTCACCGACAGGCAGTACAAAGTTACCTCTCTTGTGCCCTGAACATCGCTGTTATCCTGTTCTTTTTTTAAGATGCCCAGATTTCATATTGTTCAAACACACATGCTCTACAAACAATTTGTGCAGCTGATACAATCACAGGGTCCTGAGGCAACATTCACCCTCCTCAGTTTATGAAGAAGATGACGGGATTAAGAGATCAAAGTAAAGACAGGTATAGGAAAAAACAAGAATATTCACTGGGGAAGTGATAAGTGTCCATGAAATCTTCACAATTTATGTTCAGAGATTACGGTAAAGACAGGCACAAGAAATTATAAAACTATTAATTTTGGGAATTAATAAATGCCCATGAAATCTCTACAATTTATGTTCTTCTGCCGCGGCTTCAGCCAGTCCCTGCCAGTCCCTTCCATTCAGGGTCCCTGACTTCCGCGGCAACAGTTTAGAGTCCTTAATATTCCATGGTTTCTTTGAAAGCTAATATTTTGCTTTTAATTATGAAAATCAGTTAGAAATATTGAGGGACCATATAAAGTATTAGTATAAAACATGCAATTTATAAAATAAGAAGATCAATGATGATAATAAGCATAAGGTGTACTCAAAATTATAGTAAGCTCACAAAAATAAAATTAAAACAACAATAAGCTAATTATTTATATCTCTTTGCTAAAAGTGATCAAGAAAGCCTGGATATTGTCTTATGCCTACCAGTGATGTTGGTATATAGAAATTCTGACACATTACCTGAAGACAGTATAGACCTAGGTAACGAGCCATTGTGAGAGTAAGCCTGCAAAGTCCATTTAAATGTGCATATAATTTATGATTAGGGTAAACATATAACTTTGAGATTGAAAGATGGAAGCATTTATAATTTACTCTGAGAACCCCAATAAATTTATTTCAGCCTGTTCCCAAGCAAGATAAACCTGTATGTGTCAACTTATTTATGAAGTAAGTTTTGTTCTTAGGAACATATTCCAAAGAATTTTACCCTCCAAAAAGATCTATACATGTAGGCCGTAAGAATCATTATGGAGAGTAGAAAATAATGTTTATGTAATAGCTCCAAACACTAACCCAAGTAAAATTAACTAATTTTATATTGATACTCCCAATTATAGCAATACAATAGTATATACTTTTTATTTAGTTATTTGATTATCATAGGATTTAATATTTTAATAAATTATGCGGTTGTTATTACTAATTTCTTCTTGTTAATTTTCTCCATTTCCACTTGATGTTTTCGTACTTTATTTTATACCTCTATGAATTCACTGTGGTTTCCAATTCAGTAGTGAATTTTCCCTTTTTACTTTAGTTATAATATTGGACCCTTTGTATTCTTCTAAATAAAGTTGATAAAATTCTTTTAACTTTTTTTGATATTTTTATGAAATTGCAATAAGCCTAAAACAAATTTATGAAAATTTATATCACGTATATTATTCAGTTTCCCACTAAAATATGATTCCTTTATTAAAGTCTTATGTTATCACATTCCTCAATACTAATTTGTTATTCATTTTGTATAACTGCAATATATAACTTACAAATATTGCTTTAAATTTTGTTCTAAATTGACACACAATACTAAATGTTTATGAGGTACAGCGTGATGTTGCAATACATGTATGCATTATGTAAAAATCAAGTCAGAGTATTTAGCACATCCATCACTTCATATATTTATTCTTTCTTTGTGGTGAGAATATTCAAAATCGTTTCCTGTAGATATTCTAAATTATACAATATTAGAAAAATACATATAACATGATACTGTTATAATCAGGTTTTAAAATAATATTTATCCTCAGGTATACACATATGCATTACACAAGCATAAATAAGCACATGGAATGATAACCACTAACATGAGAATGCTTTATGTTTGTTTTCCTGATGCTGCTAAAAGGAAATGAAACTAGGATGTGGTGTACTAGAATAATTGGACTGCATTTGCAGTATTTTACTTTATAAGAATTATGGTTGGCATATCTAGTGTGGTAAACAGATTATAAAAGTTTGTTCCATCACTTTAATGAATTTTTGTTTGTCTAGACTATTTCTTAATTTTAAACAAAGTATTTCCTAAGTTTAAACAAAATTTTTATAGCATGTAGAGATCCAGTGGAGACACACGTCAAGAATAGTTTGAAGACCAAAGGATTTGTTTCTAGAATATATAAAGTACACCAACAAATTAATAATAAAAACACAAACAAGACTAACAACACAGTAAAATGAGCAGAAGACATGAAGGATTATACACTTAAGGGAGTATGAATGATCACTAAAGACATGAAAAAGGTGCTTGACATCATTAATCAACAGGAAAAATGAAAGGGAAAAGCCACAACTGGATACCATTTCACATCTATCAAAATGGTTATAATGTGATAGCTTGACAATACCCAGAGTTAGTGAGGATATGGAGGCGTAGAAATTATCATGTACTGCTGGGTGGAATGTAAAATGGTACAGCCATTTTGGAAAATTCTTTGTCAGTTTCTTATAGTGTTAAGCAGGCATAACTTAGCAATTCCATAATGTCCAAGAGACATGAGGACATATATACACACAGTACCTAAAGGAATATCTAGAGCAGTTTTATTTTTTCAATGGGAAAGAAACAACTCAAATTTCCATCCATAGGATAATAAACAAGTTGTGGTATATAAACACAATAGAATCCTATACTGCAATGACAACGAAAGAACTACTGGCCACAAACACAGTAATATACCCTGTATGAAGTATACATAATTCACATGAAGTTCAAGAACAGAGAAAACTAATATATGGAAATTGAAATTAGAATAGTGGTAAGCTTCTGACAAGGGGTTAAGATTAGGTTAGGTGGACTGATGGGTGAATTGCATGAGGAAATTTTTCATGTGATAGAAATGTGATAGTATTATGGCCAAAACTCATTGAATTTTACATGAAAATTATAACATTAATAAAAATAACTTTATGTCACTGTCCCAATATAAGGTTGAGTAACATTGAAAGAAAATTTTGTAGTTTGCTCTATTATCAGTTTAGGAGGAAGATCCAGTTTTTTAGGGCTCTTGTATGTGGTCTGTCGAAACATTTTTGCCCTCTCCTTGGAGGTATATAGGAACAGGACACATTTTACTCAAGGAAGCACAACAGAAGCTAGGCTACTGAATCTTGAAATGTATCTGCCAAATGATAAAAAGAAATGTGTGTGCATGATCTGTGAAATACAGAAATGTTTTGTGCCATGATTTATGGGAGTACTGCATAAAATCTTAGGGCTTCGTATTTATACAACATTAAGCCCCATTATACCTGCCTTCTAGCACAACAGGGCTGATTATTCTTTATAGTAATTCATTTTCTTTTCTCAGTGTATAACTCCATTATCAATCACACATGATTTATCTGCTTCTTGATTCAAATCACTGTGGTATACCTGGTTCAGGTGACACCGTATAGACTTTAGAATGGAAATGCATCACTCTCTGTGAAGCAGAATTAAAGGATAGAAGAAAAAATGAAATTATTTGGAAGAAAAGGAGTGAAGATGGATAAAAAGTCGTCTATCCAATTTGGGATGTCTTCTGGTCTGTGTAAATCAGGAGAAAATTAAATACTTATTATTTCCAGTTGTGCATCTACCTTTAAATCCATTTTGGAAACAAAATGGCCACACCAAATATTTAAGGAGCTCTCTCCTCATGTGATCACCCATTTACTGTATGAATTATAATGAACATGCTATTTCATTAGCATGTCTATAGTTGAAGCAGATCAGAAAGAGAAAATGTCTGTTCAGTCCTCACTCTTTGGCTATGGCCTATATATGATCTATGGCAAAAAACCAAAGAAACAAATGAACCACAGCAACAAAAAGCACAGTCAGAAGCAAGGGCCAATTCCTCTAAAAGCAGCCTCTATAGGGAATTCATGGTGAGAGAGAAGCAAACAATATCTATGCCATATATAAAAGTGGAATTCTAATCACAATCCAGGAATAACCACTCTGAGAAGGCAAACCACAGCTTTTACAGAAAGTATCCCCAAATGATCAGGACTTGGGCAATGGATGTTAGTTATCCTAATTTTTATCCCCTCCATCCCTGCGTCCAACTCAAGATCATCTAGGGTAAGCAAATATGCTTCCTAAACCAATCACATAGAATGCTGGTTATCTCAGCTCCAGCTTTCACATAACAACAACCTCCAAGGTATACCTAAAGCGTTCCCTTTTTTGCCCTCTGCTATAAAGCATTCCCACTTCCTTGTTTGCCTTTGTCTATCTGCCAAATACAAGCGATGGTGGCTGATTTCCTTGCTATAGCAAAACCTAAATAAGTAGGTGCTATGGTTTGAACGTGTCTCCCAAAAGTTCCTGTGTTGGAAATTTGGTGCTCAATGCAGCACCGTGTTACCTTTGGGAGGCCATTGGGTTGTGATGGCTCTGCGCTCATGTATGTATTAATCTATCCATGGGCTAATAAATTAATGAATTAAAGAGCTTGCAAGGGAATGGGCTAGGTATCACGATAGTGGGTATTTTATAAAAGCCAGGTTGGCTGTCTGTAATGAGTCCTCTTGCCATGTGATGCCCTGCACCACCTCAGGACTCTGCAGAGAGTCCCGACTGGCAAGACAGTCATCTCCAGATGCAGTCCTTTGACCTTAGATTTCCTAGCCCCAGAACTGTAAGAAATAAATTTCTTTTCTTTATAAATTGTCCAGTTTTAGATACCCAGTTATAGCAACAGAAAATGGACTAAGACAACAGCCCATGGCCATTCTCAGGTAAGTGGTCTTTGCGTATTCCCACAAGGGATAAGATAGAGCCATGAGTTTCTCCCTGCTTGCCATTCTTTGAATGAGCAAGTAGGAGCTAATAACTCAATAAAGATTATTGAAAATTGTAAGAATGTTAGGAGATTTCAGAAATCAAAAAGTAGAGAAAGGGTACCCAACAGTGCTAATTCCCACAGAAAAAGTATGTAAACTAAATAAGAAGAGAAAAGCATTTCACAGGCCGTTGCTGACTGTGAAAGAGCAATTTCAAGTGCAGTGGAAGGAAAGAAAGGCAGAACTAAAGGTTTGTGTAATATAATTCAGAAGTGGGGGCATTAACTGAAGAAATGTTTATAGAACAACAATTAGCTATTTTAAAAGGCAAGACAAGAGAACATTGTTTTAGGATAGTGGAGCACACAGACTTAGATATTGTCACTGTAGAAGATAGAGATGTTAGATTGGAATAAAATTGGAGGGAGGAGGTGGAGACAGAAAGATAGAGAAATAAGAAGGATGAAAAGAATACCTCAAATTCAGAAAATACTTGCTGCTATAGGGGAGCAATATAAAGACTTAAACCAACCAATAGAAAACAAAAAATAGATGTTTACATCTTCAGGGAACCTGGGTAGGAGTCAAATCTCATTAAATAATTTAACAGGTGAGATAACAGAAGCTTAGAAATTCACAGACGAAATAGGCAGTCAGGTCCGGGCACAGTGGCTCAAGCCTGTAATCCCAGCATTTTGGGAGGCCGAGGCGGGCAGACCACCTGAGGTCAGGAGTTCAAGAGCAGTCTGACCAATATGGAGAAACTCCGTCTCTACTAAAGATATAAAAATTAGCCGGGCATGGTGGCGCATGCCTGTAATCGCAGCTACTGGGGAGACTGAGGCAGGAGAATTGCTTGAACCTGGGAAGCAGAGGTTGTGGTGAGCTGAGATTGCGCCATTGCACTCCAGCCTAGGCAAAAAGAAAAAAGAAATAGGCAGTCAGAGATATTGGGGGACACCTAGAATAAATGGGGTCACAGAATTCAATTCGAAGTAATGGAGAGTATACTTTTATCATTACTTATTACAAGCCCTAACCCTAAGCTACAGTGATTGTTTCAGAATTATTTTAGACAGGCTTTGAGGTTAGGCTAGACTCCCATTTTTAAATTCCCACTGTGCCATTTGCCATCAGTCTTATTTTAGGTAATTAATTAACACTTTTAATTGTCAATTTCTTCATCTGGAAAAGGAGAATAGTAATTGTACCGCATAGAGATAAACAGAAGCAATAGAAGTAAAGTTCTTAGCATCACACCTGACTTAGAACTGAGAGTAAAAATGAGGAAATGCTTCTCAACTTGAATAAAATATATGAATACTTTTCATTTTATTATTGTTTGGCATTTTTTGTGTATACACACATACACGCGCACATGTATATAAACACTCATACACCCATACATTTCAACAAGCATGTGAGAGAGGCAGGGTGAAAGCTATCTTTATTTTATATAAGAGGACTTCGAAGGTAAAGGCTACTACGTGATTTGCCCAAGGTCTGATATGTAATAGTAGAAGCCAAACTAAAACCCAAGGCATCTGATTTTCTGGGGCCTTGGAAGCCTTAGATTCATGGATATACTTATATTCTTCCAAGAAAAGCTATTGGGCTGGATGCGGTGGCTCACGCCTGTAATTCCAACACTTTGGGAGGCCAAGGCAGGCGGATCGCGAGGTCAAGAGATCAAGACCATCCTGGTCAACATAGTGAAACCCCGTCTCTACAAAAAATACAAAATTAGCTGGGCATGGTGGTGTGTGCCTATAATCCCAGCTACTCGGGCAGCTGAGGCAGGAGAATTGTTTGAACCCAGGAGGCGGAGGTTGCAGTGAGCCGAGATTGCACCACTGCATTCCAGCCTGGCTACAGAGCAAGACTCCGTCTTAAAAAAAAAAAAAAAAAAAAAAAAAAAAAAAAGGGATAAGCTTATATTCTTCCAAGAAACTTGGCGACTCTCCTAGTGGTTCTAGAAAATCTTCATTAAATTTCAAAGACGTAGGCAGAGTGACTGTCAAGGATAGGAGTGTTCACATTTGAGCCCTGTCATATGTATATTTCTGTATGTTAGAGTTCAGGAAGATGCTTCAGGATAATTTTGTCTGATCTCTTCTTTTGCACATGATGAACAAAACAATATGTCCCAATTTGCAGCAGAAGAGCTCCTGGAGCCAGCTTCCCTAACCAGTAATCTTATCAATACAAAGCTTCTACTATTTGTCAAATATAATGTAGAAGATAGGTTTTGCTGAGATAACTTACCAGGAAAATAACTGATGAGAAATTGAGAAATGAGGTATAATGGAAAAATGGTATTTGTGTTTACAATTGTACATATTTATTTCTATAAATGTTTGCCATTTTAAAAAGGTGCTTCTTGTCCATTCCTGTCATTTAAAGTGCATTTATTCCTGACCTAATAATGTTTGCTGACACGTACCAATGGTAATATTCCTTACTTTGTCATTTTACATACTTGTTACAAAATAAGATAAATATTTAGTGATATTAAATATGGTCACTTATAAATATTTTATAATGTATATATTTTGCATATTATCTCATCGAATTTCTAAAACACTTGTATAAAGCAATGATTATTACTTTATATATTTTATAAATAAAATATATTTGAAACAACCACAAACTAAATAATTTTTTACTAAAAACAATGAAAAGTAATTGCCACATCAGAAATTTTATACTTTGAGTACTTTGGCAAATTTAAAATGTAATTTATATTTTCAAATATAAGAATTGTGAGGTTATGTATTTTCAACTTGCTAACCCGCTAGCTACATATTTTCAACTTGCTAACCTGCTAGCTTCGTGTCTATAGGAGTTTATATGAGGAGATACCAATCATATGCATGGAATGTGGATTCCAGTTACCTGTACTTGTGAGTTGTGATAAAATGTTTTCTGAAACCATGTAAGTAAGAGAAAAGGAATTTCTTCTTCAAGGCTGAAAAATGGTGGAATACAGGAAGGAAAGACAAGTTACTCTAAGGTGGAAAACTTTCCCTAAGTAGGACATGACTCTAATTTGGTTGAAGAGATTGACATATTTAAAGAAGAATGTATTAACCACTAGACTTAGAAAACAAAAAGGAATAAGGTAAACATGAATTGTATCCAACTAGACACTACTTAACATAAAGAGACATTCCTGGTCGAAGCACTTAACCTGTGCTATTCCCAGACAAGGCATATGCTTTCTGTGAACATAACATATACCTCATTATCTTAGCCTGAGACAATTCAATATCCAAATTATATAATTAACTCGTGAGATACTAACTCCAAGGTTAAAAAGCAACCTTCTGCTAAGTTCAGTGATTTTGTTGAATGTCTTTAGAAAAGTCTTGTCTTGCACTGTCCATTATGGTAGTCACTAGCCATAGGTTGTGAGATAGTGGAGATGGTGGTAGTCAGTGATCAGTGGAGAGTCGGCGATTGGAGAGAGACAGAGAGGCAGCAGGATGGTGAGACAATGGGAGGATGAGACAGTGAGAGGCAGAGATTGACAAGAGACAGCAAGACATTGATCAAAAGCTGCAGAGCTGTAACCCTGAGTCTCTATCAGTCAAGAGCTGTTAACACTGCAGAGCTGTCCCACTAGCCAAAGGCTCATTTAAGAGCCACCATCCTTCACAATGGGCAGCGGAGCTGAGGGAATTGGCAAGGACCATAGTGGTGCCTCATGTGAGACCAGCTACTCCTACCAGGAGGCCAGCAAGTCACCGGTCCCTGCACTGCTCCCTCATGACAGTCAAGCCCACCCAAGCCAAGGAAACCTGGAGAGACCTTCACCTGGGTCCCACATGGAAAATCAATCAACGCCATTTGGGATCCTCTAGATGGGTGAGTGTCCTCTCTGACCGCCCCCCAACAACGCCCCCTCCCCTCCTCCAGCAACCCACCAACTAATATTAGTTAAGCTAGGGAATAAAAGCCTTTAGCTAAGTGATAGTTAAAAGTCCGTTGTTTAAGGCAGGACAATTGATTGTGAGAGGTCCCCCATTGTGTGGACTCATGGAGGCCAGAGTCATGTGGTTCTCAGGCCTTTGGGGTTCACTGTTGGACACCTCCCTGATGATTCAGGGATTTTCGTATTTGGTTGGTCCTCAGATTCTCCAGGGTTTCTGGAATTTGGTGTGGGGACCCTGCTTAGCTGATGCTTGGGTATTCCAGGTTTTGCACTTTCAGTATTGTTGGCCAGCCCTTTGATGTTCTGGGGCTTTCAGCATTGGCATTCCTTCTAGGATGTGGTTTGGAGGCCCACCCTGGAGGAATCTTAGTCTTGCCTTTTCTTTTTTCTGCCCTAAAGTTATCATTTCTACAACAGTATTTTCTTTTCTATCACTTTATTTACTTTTCCTTATTGCTTAATAAAAATATTTCTTTTGTTGTATTTCGTTCACCAGCAAATGCTTATAATCCACTTTCCTAACACCTTGATGTCTATACTTACACCTTTTCTGCAGGAAGTGAGAATCTGAAAAGGAAAAACAGCAAGGGCCTACTTGTGTTCCCTCTTTCTAAACTTAGAAAAACTTCTGTGTCCAGTAAAAAGCCTTGTTAGTCATGGAGACAATGATAAGCATTACAGAGGAATCGTGCTGGGTATCTTTTAGGCTACTGGAGCAAATTCAAATTTGGCTTAAAGGAAAAGAAACTTGCTTTATATTGCAACATTGTGTTTAATCTCAATTAGAAAACCAACAGATTTGGATTAAACATGGTTCTATAGGTAATAATGATATTTCACAATTGGACGTATTCTGTAAAAAAGAAGGAAAATAAAAAGAGGTCCCTTATGTACAGGTTTTTATGGCCCTTTACTGGTTCATGTTGCTTCCAGGCACTAGGAAGCTGCACCTACGGGATCCCCTCCTAGCTACTCCCTTTAGAAGGCCTATGCCCTCCCCAGAGTTTCTTCAGTCCTCCAATTCTGGGTAGGGGAGTCCAACTAGTTCTCTAATGAAGGATCCCACCCCAAGATCATCAGGCATCCCCTCTCCCTTATCCAACTAGCCTCAGCCTACAATAGACCTCACTGCCCAAGAAAGCTCAACCAGTACCACCAGGAACAAGGCCCCATATCAACCCCTAAAGTCAAACTTATGTTAAATGTAGGAGGCAGCTGATGGAAATGGGGCAACACTTAGAGTATATGTGCCCTTTTTATGTCTAATTTGGCTTTATACAAGAAAAAACTTGGCCAGTTTTCAGAGAACCTAGAAAAATTTATGGAGGAGCTTGTTAATCTATGTTCTTTGATTTAACTTGTCATGACTTACAAATATTGTCATCTGCTTCTGTGCTGTGAGAAAAAAGAAGAGGAAAAAGTATATGGTTAAGCCAGTCAATTATGACAAGGTTAGAGAAATAGTTCAGGGAAAAGTCATTCAGTTGAGGCACTCAGGAAACATGCTAAAACAGACCCAGACTCCCCAGAAGGGCAAGCTCTCCTGGGTGTTCATTTTATTACTTAATCTGCATCTAACATCAGAAGGAGGCTACAAAAAGCAGCAGTGGGACCTCAAACCCCTATAAGCCGACTCTAAACATGGCATTTAAAGTGTGCAACAATAGGGACAGGGCAAAAGGGTTGATAAAACAAATAGCCAAAAAGTGCAAATATTAGCCAATACTTTAAGGCCCCTGTCCCTCAGGCTTACCCATCTTGAGAAAGTATTGTGGAATCCCAGATGCCCAGAAGAGGCCCTGACTTGCCAGCCCATGGGCCAGAATCAGTATGCCCACAGTTATAAGCCAGAGGCTATTGACAATAAGAATATCTTAATTGTCCCTGGTGAGAGACAAAAAAGCACCTCATCAATTCCAGAGTTAACCATCTTCACTAGCCCAGAGAGCTGCCTTGCTCAAGTAAGTTTACTGAGGTCTCTGACCCTTGACATGATAAACAGCTTTCCACAGTGGAAGACAAGTAGCCACTTGAATATTTTTGTTCAGTGTCACCACTGTTGGGTGTCTTCTGCAGTGGCTCAGGAACTCCAAAATCTTCTTTTGAGCAACACAGCTCACCCTCTTCCTTCCTTATTTGATGTTACAGGACCCCCTTCTCTGCCTTTTCTGTCTTCCATACGTACTTGGACAGGTAGATGAATCTCAATGTTGTAAATAACTTGAAATCAGTTGTCATTTATAGGGGGTTTTATTTGATTTATTTGTTTAGGTGTATATGCAGATATTGTGATGTGCATTGTGTCTAGCAGGTTGTCAAATGGCTTTTAAATAAATTATCACTCATAAATTGAACAAGACTAGTCTAAACTTACTAGTTTGAAGAGAACGTTGTATCTTTTAAAATTTAACTTTAAGATTTTTAGCTATGTAAATCACTGATATTCATGGGCTTTAAAATGGTTAATATGGCTTTAAATGGTGACTAGGTTTGTGAAGTATCTTGCTTCTTGTAGGTGGTCTAGGTAAAACTGAAAAAAACTAAATACATGCGAATGGAATACATGTAAACAGTGAGCTTTTTGTATAGTAAAAATCTTAAAATTATAAAATGGTTCTCATCTGTAGAATACAAATGTCTGGTGGGAAGTTAAGGACTTCTTTCCTAGATTTATATAAAATGTGTCAAAAAGATGTATCCTTTATTGGAATAAAAAAAAACTTCTGTCTGATTCAGAAGTTATTAAAAGGGAGGTTCAAAATATGAGGGAACCAATGAATAGAAGAGAGACATAAAGAAAGTTATGAATAGAAAATATATTTTTTTGCAACGAAGGATATGAAGAAAGAGTAATTTTGTATGAGGAAAGATCTTGTATAGTAAATTATTTCCTACAATTTAATTGATTATTTAAGAAAGAGGTAGTATAAGACAAATCAAAAATTTCAACCATCTTATAGATGGTCAGCGTAAGTCATGATAAGGTTCATTAAAAGAGGATTTATGAAAGAAATTTTGTGTGTGATTCAGCTAACTGTAATAAAGTATCAAAGGAGTCTTAACTAATACATGTGTTCAATTCACCATTCAGAGAGCCTGAATTAGTTCTTTATATTCAATAAAAATAATATGAATGCTGAATTAAGTGTGCTACTACTGAGTGAGTAATGGGCCAATAGCCCATTGGATGAGAGGCAGTGATGAAGAAGAATCACATGTCTTGTATCACCTCACATGCTTCTTTTTCTCCCCCACCCATTATTCATGCAATGATCCTGCTACTAAAGAGCTAAGGTTGGCATTTACTGCCAATATTTTGGAAGGCAGGCACATCATTGAAGAATTCGTGGAAGAAACGAAGCTTGAAGGCAGCCATTTTCTTCAATGAACATAGGAATTAATCCATTACTGTCTCTTTCACAGCAAAAAGAATGAAATAAGACAAGCAGGGAGGACAATGCCCTAGAGTGCAAGATTGGTTTATTAACTTTAATAAACTGGATAGGATACCAGTTTATTAAGGGTATCCCACCCACTTCATTAAGGTTAATAAGCTGAGCTCAATTATTGTTTTTGTTTTGTGTTTCCAAAGAAGAGCAATTTTGACAGACAAGTTTCTAGATCTCACCAGTTTATAAGGGTATCCCATCCAGTGTAATAAGGTTAGTAAGCTGATTTTTGCAGTCTAGTAACTTGCTGCAAGTTACTACCAGGACTTGCTGGTAACAGCCAGCTAGTCCTCCTTCACATTCCTTCAATTATAGCAGGGGCATGAACAATTGAAGAGTGACGTCAAAAGACTTCTGGTAGAGGTGTCAAGTTTCAGGAAATGCATGTAAGCAGAAAGGCACAGACATATTCAGGAAATAATGAGTTTGTGACTCTGAGAAAGATAACAGAGTTCATGTAGGAGAGTTAAGGGACACAAAGGTGTAGAAATAAAATCAGACAACCTAAGGTGAGAAAAATGCCTGCAAGAGCATCAAATTCAAATCTCTGTCCCACGCAGATATCATTTCTGACCCTTCTATGCCTTTAGCATCCTGAAGTAGGGGCCATTCTGATTCAGCCTGAAGACTTCCAGGGAAAGACTGTAACTACTCTAGGGAATCGTGGGTTTTCATTTGGTTTGTTTTAAGTAGGATTTCTATTTCTTATTTTCAATTACTTGGGAGCAGATAGTAAACACAAAGTTAAGGTGTTTAAATTGGGGAGACATTTCTTTTTTCTAAGGTGATGCCTTAAGGAAAAGAGCAGAAATATAGAAGAGGTAAGAAGAAACTAGAAATGTATATAGTATTTGAATAGTAGAGAATAGTGAAAATATATGAATTAAATGTTAATCCAAAGTGGTAAGCCCGGTTTAAAAAAAGCAGTTTGAATTATATAAAAATGATGATACATTTCATTTTTAAATGGTTGGATTTAAACTTAAAGTGGGTATGCAAGGGAATATACAAGAAATCAAATGTCACCCACCTTTGGTTCATTGCAACAAAACCCACATAAAGCTCAGCTAAATCAGAATACAGGTTGAGAAAACTGGGGAAAGTTTATTAGTAAATTTTGTAAAGTTTTAGTTATTATTATTTTTTTCTTTATGGGCCTTTGACAATGAAATTAGCACTTTCTAAATATTTATTAAATATGTGGAAGCTTTACTAAAGAAAGGAAGGATGAAAGAGAAAAAGGAGAGAAGGAAGAGAGAAGGGAGGAAGGGAAGGAGGGAGAAAGAAGGAAAAAAAGAATAATAAGAAAGGAAGGAAGGAGGAAGGAAGGGAAGGAGGGAGGGAAGGAGGAAGGAAGGGAGGGAGGGGCAGAGGAAAGAAGGAAGGAAAGAAAGAAGGAAGGAAGGGAAGGAAGGAAAGAAAAAAAGGAAGGAAGACCAGGGTGTTTGCTTAGAATCGTGAATGAAAGCATAGAATAAGGAAGCAGTTGGTCAACTCAGTTATCACAACACATAGCAGTATCATTGTCAGGACTTGGATTGGTTACAAGGCCTTAAGGAAATGAGAAATTGTTTTAGTTTCCAAAGAAGTCGAGAACAATTTTGAAGACAAATTTCTACACCTCACTATATTCTATTGTTGTAACTAAACACAGGCATAACAAGGCTCATGTTGTATAGAAGGCTTGTACGGAAATCTATTTTCTCCAGGCTTATTTTTTTAATTAAAATGATTACAATGTTTTGATACATTATTTATTTTTATAGTTGCTGGTATGGACAGAGTTTGGGATATACATATATATGTATGTATATCCCAAAGATAAAACTGCATTTTGACTTCTTTAGATTTCTAGGTTTCACATTCTGGATATAAATACAAACCGTTTGGACAAAAATGCATTTAATTATTATTTTCTTATCTTGTCAGTTCACCCTTGCCTCAACTGCACACATTTCAAAAACTGGTGGAACAGGTGAAATATTATGGTTCTAATGATACCTGGGATGTGTCAACTGGTTGGTTAAAAAAGAAAAAAATCTAAGAGCTGTCTTTGCCCAAATTATTTGTTGTTGTGTGATGCATGCTTAAATTCAATCATGATGAAGTAAAATATTACACAAAGAATGGAATATATCTGTTCTCTTACCTTTTTCTTATGCATGGAGCTTACAGTAAGCTCTTGGACATTAATAGTGCTCTTACAATCTAATGATTTAGGAATGATAGTTCTATGCATAATTCCAAAACCTGCAGAGTGAAGTTCTGAATATGAGATGAATTAACACCTGATTTATGAATCAACAGCCTCTTCTTGCCCAATTCAGTAGTAGGTTGTGTTTACAGAATCCAATGGTTCTTTCTCAGCCATCTTTCTCCTTAACACCTCTCTAGTTCTTGGAATGTATGACTTTCTCTTATTTTTCTTCCTAAATTCTGGGAACATTTATGTGTTTTCCATGATACCTCATTATGCTTGCTCTCTTCTGGGCATATGGGTAGTTTATTCTTTGATTCTTTGTTTAGCTCCACTTTTATCACCCAGTCCTTAAATATTAGAGAACTCCAACAATCTATTTCTACTACCAGTATTTTTCCTCTGAGAGTTATATCCCAAAGGTTAAAGACTACATTTTGACTTCTTCAGATTTTATTTTCTGAATTTAAACACAACTGTTTGGATAAAAATGCATTCAATTATCCTTACTTGCTAGTACACCCTTGCCTCAACTGGACACATTTCACATAAAGGTGGAACAGGTGAAGTAGCTTGGTTCTTGAGAACTGTACCAAGTTTACTTTGATACTCTAATTCATGATCTCAGGAATTATACTTTTGAAGTTGAGAGAGTAAAACCTTTCCAACCTATTTAAATATTTCTTGCATAGCTCTTCCCTTCAGAAGCAATTATTCTATCTGTACATCCTGAAATTAGTTCAGATTCTCTTGCTTAGCTATATGTATTCTTTGACAGAGCCACAATGACATTTCACGATCTATAACAGATTCCTGTGCCTGTTATTTGGAACTAGATGTTAAACACTTCCCCGGATGATTTTAACTACAATGATTAAGTCTAACGTCAAAGTGCCCCTACAGAAGCATAGTCTGAGACTGAGAAGAAAACTGTCTTTTTTCATCAAGTTGTACCTGCTAAGATGAAATCCATACCAGTAGAGTTCCACATAATTCCATTGTTGGTATTGTATTGCAGTTGCAGTTTTCTCTTTTCCATCAACCTGTCCCCAAAGCATAGGAGATTGTGTATGCCTTCGGGGAGACCCAGAGCAGAGTCTGAAGCAGCCCAGCACAAACAAATGTCTTTGAAGTCACATATTTTATTTTAAAACTTCCTGGGAAATTTGCTTTCTATTCTATAATGTATTTCTGTTTTCTAAAAATAAATAAAGTATGCTAAATTATTCAGCTTTGAGTGAAGTTGAGTATATAGACAAAATGTTGTGTTTATACTAGGACAGTGTCTCATGCCCTTAGAGATGAGAGCTCACAACCAGAAAGCCCAGATTGATAGCACTCCCTTGAAGAAAGGCAATATTTAAAAAATCGTTGTGAGAAGTTCTCAAAACAACTACTATGAACAGACCTATTATCTATGAATGACACTAAGTCTTACAGATCTCCTAGTGAAACAAACTTTGTTTTGCATTTTTCATAGGGATTCATTCTAAGCAAGATGATATGAACATTTAAAAATTTCTTTCTTTGTTAGACAAATGTATTCCTTTTAGATCATCAGAAACAAATCAGTGAAGTTAGTGTATCTCATCATCTCAGGGATTGTTACCTTGAAATTAATCTTAAAGTGCCAGGAACTATTCTTACTAAGAACTACGTATCAAAGACTGTCAGCTTTACCATTACATTCTAAGCTAACCAATAGAATGTAAGTTACTTGATACCAAAAATCCAAGCCTTTATTCATTTTACTTCTCATTGTACCCTGTATTGTAGATAAGTGTTTATTTTGTTACATATTTCAATATCATGGAATAAATGTTAAGTTTTTAAGAAAGGATCTAGTAAAGGTGCAATATTCTACACATTTTGGCATCATGTTATTAACTTTTTTTCTACTTAAAAATACAAATAGAAAATGCAAACATATGGAAATCTTACTATAACAATTCCCTAAATTAGTTCTTTAGTACATAGTAATCTTATTTAAAAGCTTTGTTGAAATAGAAATTAAAGCAAATATTTAAAGGCTTGTTTTTCATTGAAACAAAATTTATATAAAAGTAAAATGGAAGGATGTTGGTTAATGTACGTTGGTTAAGATATACACCCATGTAACAAACAAACACCTCACTAATATAAAAACATACCTCTTTATTTTTTTCCAAAACCTTAAAAAAATTTTCAAATATTAAGAAAAGTTGAAATTTAGAGTGAATATTCACATACTCACTTCCTAGATTCAACCGTTAAAATTTTACTGTTCTTGCTTTTTCACACATATATCTACTTGACCATCCTTCAATACATCTCTTAATCTAATAATGCAATTGAAGTAATTTTTCTGATATCTTTCAAAATAAGTGGCAGACATCAGTATACTCCTACCTAAACAATTCCTCATGGATTTTATAAACTATAGAATTCAAAATTTGCTTAAAATTCTTGTTGTTTTACACATAAAATTTACATACAAGGAAACACATAGATATTAAGAGTACATTCACTGAGTTTTGACAAATATATACAAAATTCTGTGCAGTTCCAACCCCATCAACACACAGAGCATTGACGTCTTCTCAGAGTGTTTCCTCATACATTCTTACAGTCAGTCCAAATCCTAATCCCACTGAAAAAATTACTGTCTTGATTTTGTCTGGCATACTTTATAATGCCTATTTACTGCATATTTCCATATAATTATTCTCTTTAGGGTAAAACTTCTTACACTTACTGTAATATGTTTGAGATTTATGTATGATATTCTGTGTATCAGTGGTTTGTTCTTCTTTATTGTTGAATAGGATTCTATTGTATTAGTATATCAACACAATTCACCTATGGATGGGCATCTGTACCATTCTATTTTGGATATTAAAATAAAGTTGCTATGAATATTGTTATGCAATATTTTTGAGGACATATTTTGTAATTGGGGGGGTAAGCACCTAGGTAAAATTTCTGGGTCATAAAATTAGTGCCTGTGCCTTTTTAATTTTGTATAAAATATGAAGGAATTCCCAGAACATTTTGCAAGATGTTATCATTTTGCACTGCCATCAGCAAGGCATGAGAGTAAGAGATTTATTGTTTCACATCCTTGCCAACATTTGCTGGTGTTAATATTATTCATTTTAGCCGTTCTGTTATGCATATGTATCATTATGTTTTTAACTTGCATTTACTTGATGACTAAATGAAGTTGGATACTTTTCATATCTTGCTCATCACTTACACATCTTCTTAAGTGATGTGTATGTTCAAATATTTTGCACATTTTACTGGATTATTTGTCAATTTAATATTGCGTTATAGGAGTAATTTGTATATAGTGAATAGTGGTTCTTTGTCAGAGAGATATTTCACAAATATTTTTCCCAGTTGTGGCTTATGTATTCTTGCTTATGTATTCTTTTATTAACAGTATATTTTGGTGAGCAAAGGATTTAATTTTAATCAAACCTAGTTATCTATTTTCCTTTGCTTAACTGAGTCCATCCCACATACCATACATACAAAATAACTAAAAATAAACCAAAGATCTAAATGTAAGATGAAAATCCTAAAAGTCCTAGGAGAAAAATTAGGAGAAAGTTTTCATGGCCTTGGATTAGGCTAAAAGTTCTTGGATACCCTACCAAACACATAATCCATTTAAAAAGTGATAAATGAAATTTTGTCAAAATTAAAATGTACTACTCCTTGAAGACACTATTAAGTGAACAAAAATATAAACCACTTCTTAGGAGAAATTTATAAATCACATATCTCATAAAGAACTTATATCTGAATATGAAACAAACTCTCAAAACTAAACAATAAGGAAATGACATAATTTTTAAAATGGACAAAAGTTTTGAACAGGCATTTTACCAAACAATGTATATGAAAGATTAATAAACACATCAAAATGTGACCAATTAATTTGCAATTTAAATAAAAATTTAAGACCATTTCATCATACCTACTAGAAAGATTTTTGTTGTTGTTGAGATGGAGTTTTGCTCTTGTTGCCCAGGCTAGAGTGCAATGGCGCGATCTCCGCTCACTGCAACCTCTGCCTCTCAGGTTCAAGCCATTCTCCTGCCTCAGCCTCCTGAGTAGCTTGGATTACAGGTGGCAGCCACCATGTCCAGCTAATTTTTGTATTTTTAGTGGAGATGGGGTTTCACCATGTTGGTCGGGCTGGCCTCAAACTCCTGACCTCAGGTGATCCACCCACCTCGGCCTCCCAAAGTGCTGGGATTACAGGCGTGAGCAACCTGGCAGGCCGAAAGATTTTAACTAGAAATCTAACAAAATTAAGTTATGCAAGGATGTGGAAAAAATTAGAACTCTTATTTATACATTGCCAGTTAGTGCAAAATATTACAATTAAAAAAACAAATTTGACTATTCATTATAAATTAGATATTCAACTACCACAAGACAATCTATTCTAATCCATCATTTCTGCCCAAATAAATGAAAGCAGATGTTCATAGACATACTTGTATTCAAACATTCCTAACAGTTTTATTTTTGTTAGCCAAAATCTGGAAACAACTCAAATGTTCATCAAGTGAAAGGATAAACAAAATGTGGGATCACCGTACAACCCAACACTATTGAGCAATGAAAAGGAACAAACTATTGATACATGCTGCAACACGGATGGACCTCAAATTTGTTATGCTAAGTGAAAATAGCCAGACGTAAAATTCTACATTTTATGTAATTCCATTTACACGGTGTTAGTAGCAAAGGCAACAATACAAAGACACAAAGAACAGCAGTGGTCACTTGGGTCTCGTGGTGGATATAGAGACTGCCTGTAAAGGTTCGTGAAGGAATTTTGGGTGTCACCAGAATTTCATACCCTTGACTGTGGTAACAACAGTTGCACAGTTCTTTTCAGTAAAAGACATCCCGTTATACAATTATGATGGATATATTTTATGATACATAAATGATACCTCATAGAGCTGTTTAAAAAGTTAGAAGAAAACAAGAGGATAGATAAGAAGTTTACCACTGAAGTTCAAAAATATGCAACCCCTGTATTCCAGGGCTCTAAGACTTTTATTAATTTATCCTTTTAAGTGTGAGTCCCTCATTGGACAAAGACGGTGGAAGCCTTTTTTGTTTCCCACTGGGTGGAAAACAAAAGAAAGTAAGAATTCTAACTATATAATTTTCAGCAAAGATTAGAGAACAAGAGACAGATGGCAGAATTATACATTTATGTGTATATATAAAAAACATTATATGTATAATATGTATGTATAATCTCTATACATATATATATATAATTTTTTATTTGAAAGATCATTTGATAAAATCCAAACTTTAAACACGGAATAGATGAATCCCTAGAATACTTTAGTAACTGACTTCAAGATATTTTTAGATTTTATATTGGATGGGTCGCAACTGATAAAAATTGTTCCTTATCCTCTCTTTATGTAAGTAAAGTAAGACTGAAATGAGAATTTGGTCAGAAGACTAAATTGGGATGAAAAATTGTAGATCTGGTATATCTCTATCATGTAACCAGATATTTCCAAAGGGACCTAAAAAAACTGGCATTTAAGACAAACATATGGCCTCTCAAATAAATAACTGATCTCCAATAGAAAAATAATCCAAAATTTCTACATCATCTAAGACCTAAGGGCCTATTGATAAGTTTACTTTCAGACTCTGTAAAGAAACAGTTTATTGAGACAGCTAGTATCAATATTAGCAGAAAAATGTGCCAATTCCCCCAAACCTACTCACTGATGCTGCTTTGAAGAAGACGTTTAGCATCTAATAACTGCCTATGCCTTTAATTTCCAAGAAATTACTCAACAAAAATGGCATGTTCTTGTAGATATGGTAGCCATTATTTCAATCATAAATTTCATTGTTATAGAAAAGCAGATCCCTTGGTCTTCTCTTACTTGAATAGTATGAATTTCTAATAATTTCAACTCTATTTTTATGTATAAATCTTTAACTGTCCCACTGTGACCATTATCACCAGATTACTTCTTTCTCTTTTAAGAAACTACCCTATCAAATTTATCATCAAATTTATACACAGAGATTTACTCTATAATTAAAACTGCCAAAAGATGTTTAACTGAAAGACTGTAAACAGAGTTCCCAGAACGTTTTGTACCTTTAATTTATAGCTGATTTTAATATTTTAATATTTATTTTAATATTTTAATATTTGTTTTCCTAAAGTAAATATTAGAAAATTGTTGATCAGTAATTGAGAATTAGATAATCTTAAAAATATTTATGAAAAAATGAATGTATTAATATTGTTAAAAACACAAGTTAAAAAAATTAGCATTCAGGTTGATATTTTTAGTTATTATATATTCTTTGTAACAAGTTTGTTACTTTCTCCAGTGACAAGTAGCATAATCTTTCTGCTCAGGTTTTAACTTGAGGAGTACACAGATCTATCCTGACTATTTTAATAGAAAAGAAAATAATCATCCCTAGTACTTGTGTGTATAATACTTATTTTACCAGTAACCAAATTATGAAGTTATATGTTTGTTCAAGAATTGAGAGCATAATCCCAGCACTTTGGGAGGTCAAGGCTGGTGGATCATGAGGTCAGGAGATCCAGACCATCCTGGAAATAGCTGGGTGTGGTGGTGGTCGCCTGTAGTCCCAGCTACTCCGGAGGCTGAGGCAGGAGAATGGCATGAACCCAGGAGTCGGAGCTTGTAGTGAGCCCAGATCGCGCCACTGCACTCCCTGGGCGACAGAGCAAGACTCCGTCTCAAAAAAAAAAAAAAAAAAGAAAATTTGCAAGCAATTAAAATATATATTGCTCACTTTTCTGTAGTACCTAGTGCAAATATGATATATCATCTAGTCTGTTCTACAAAATTCTCCACAGTAATGCATGTAATTGACATTTTTTGGTTTCTTAAAGTATACAGATAGTCAATACTTGCCTTGGGAAAAGTTATTATATAGATAGACAGTAGTGGTTCAAGGCTTTACCAAGGGACCATCTTATTTCTTTCAGGCTTTAAGTTAGAGCTCTGAAATTATAGTTTCTTTCTGTGTCTATTTCAAGCTGATACTTTAGTTTTTCCAAGTTATAGGTATTTGGATAGTTCTAAAATGGGTTCTATACATTTGTTGATTGAATTGCTAAGCTTCTGAGGGAAAATTTTAGTATTTAAAAAATAGCTCATTATTTGAAAGATATTAGAAAATATATTACATGAAGACAAACCTATGAAGATTCAAAATTATATATTTTTTAAAAAGATAGTATAGAAAATATCTAAGATTGAGTGTTGTAGACAATAAGTTTAAAACTTATCTGAACTAATGAGATGCATATATGTTTTGTTCCATGGAACTGAGAAATCAACAGTGCCTTCAATTACTTCACAATGCCACCTCAAAATCACATGGATTATGTCTTCCACATTATCAAAAACTTTGTTGTGATAATGAGTGAGAAACTCAAAGCTTTCCCACTAAGATCAGAAACAAGACAAAGATGTCCCTTCTCACCACTCATTTTTTTAATATCATACTAAAAGCCTTAACTAATGTAATAATAGAAAAAAGAAAATAAAAAGAAATGAAATGGATATAGGTTGGAAAGGAAGAAATGAAAGACATAATTACCTTTGTAGAAAATCTGAAATAACCTACAAAAATGTTTTCAACTTATATACAATTATAGCCAAATTGCTAGATGCAAGATTAATATACAAAAGTTAGTCAATTTTCTATAGTTTCTAGATACAATATCAAAGACATGATTCATAAAGAAAATAATAAGCTGGACTTCATTAAAATTAAAAATATATGCACAACAAGAGATATTTTCAAGAGCATGAAAAGACAATCCACATAATGGGAGAAAATATTTGCAACAGTCATATCTGATAAAAGACTGTTATCCAAATTATACAAATAACTCTTAAAACTCAGCAATCAGAAAACAGACAAACTGTTTTTAAAATGGGCATGAGACCTTAACAGACACTTCACCAAAGAGATATATCAAATAAGCATATGGGAAAATGCTCCGTATCTTGTCATCAGCAAAATGCAAAGTAAAACAACAGTAAGATACCACTGCACACCTATTAAAGTGGCCAAAATTTAGAACACTGACAAAACCGAATAATGAGAGGATGTAAAACAATAGGAAATATCATTAATTGCCACTGGGAATGCAAACTGGTACAGCCACTCTGGGAGACAATTTGAAGATTGCTTACAAAACTAAACATATTCTTACCATATGACCCAGCAATTGCACTCCATAATATTTACCAGAAGGAGTTGAAAACTTATGCATGGACTTACGTCCATACAGAAATCTGCAAAAGGATACTTGTACAAGTTTGGTTTATCATTGCCAAAAGTTGGAACCAACCAAGTTGTCCTTTAGTAGTTGAATGGCTAAATTGCAGTACATCCAGATAATGGAATGTTATTTAGCTCCAAAAAGGAATTCACAATCAAGTCATAAAAAGACATGGAGGGAACTCAAATACATGTTACTAAGTGAAAGAAACTATATTCATGAATACTGCTAACTGAAAAAAACTACATAATGAATGATTTCATCTAGATGACATTCTGGAAAAGACAAAACAATGGAGACAGTAAAATGATCGGTGCTTACTAGAGATTGGGGGAAAGGAGGAATGAATAGGCAGAGTGTAAAGGATTTGAGGAGTAATTAAATGACTGATTGATACTACAATTATGGGTACATGTCACTATAAATTTATCTAAACCTACCAAATATACAACACTGAGAGTAAACCATAGTGCAAACTATGGACTCTGAGTGATAATGATGTGTCAGTTGTAATAAATGCAACATTCTGGTAGGAGATGTTGATAATGGGATAAGCTATGCATTTAAGGATTAGGGGGTATAGGCACATGCTTCCTGGAACTTAAAGTAAAATTTAAAAAAATCTCTGCCCCTTCCATTCAATTTTACTATGAACTTAAATCTAAAATATCAAAACTTATTAAAAACAACAATTTGTGGGTTGGAGGAAATTAAGAAATATCATTCATAAAAAATATATAATACAAAAAACTCTGTCTATGAAAGCTCAGGCTAGATCATGTTCTAGAGGCATTTACTCAAGACCAATTATTCTTATAGTCTGTCTATTGATCCAATATGCAAAGGATATTCTTCTTCCTGAGAACAGTTGCAGCTTCTGCTAAATTTGCTGAAGAATTATCAGACCTTTCACTTAGTTTATTGAATCTTATAGTGCCATGTGACTTAAAATTTGGATACACCAAAAAGTAATCTTTAGCAGTTAATTAAGTCGTTAGAAATAATGTTACTTGACTATTCTTACGTAACAGTCCCCTGATGTTATCTTCATCCAGCAGTATTTTAATCTTTAATCTTATGAAATGAAAGCGTATGACTGTGGTTTGTAATTTGGAAACCATCAATGCCTAGTGTATTTGGAAATCTTATGCAAATTACTGATACATGCAGCTATTTGAATGGATCCCAACTGTATTGTGCCTAGTGAAAAAAAAATCGAATCATAAAAGGTTATTATACTGTATACAACATTATTTATCTTATACAACATTCCTGAAATAACAAAATTCTAGAAATAGAAAATGATTAGTCATTAGCTAGTGGTGCAAGATGGAAGGAGTAGTTAGGGAGAAAAGTGGCTTCTAAAAGATAGCATGAGGAATTGTTGTGATGTAACTGTTCTGTATATTAACTATGATAGCAGTTACACAAATTTGCACATACGCTAAAATTACTTGGAATTAAATATACAAATACCCACAAATGAGGGCATGTAAAATGGTGAAACGGTGAATAACTTTAGTGGATTGTATCATGGTCAATTTTCTAGTTGTAATATGATATCATAGCTATGCAAGATGCTAGCAGAGGGAGAAACTGAGGTAAAGTTACTGAAGATATTTTTCGCAGCTGCGTGTGAATCTAAAATTACCTCAAATCATTTATTTCAAAAAAATTGATCATATAAGTGCAGGTATAATTCTGGGTACCTTTTTGTTTCATGAATCTATTTGCTATCCTTCTGCCAACAAATTGTTTAGATTACTGTAACTTTATTGTAAGCCTTGTAATCACGTAAGGCAAGTTTTCCAGCATTGTTTTTCTCTTTCATTGTGTTATTCTAGACCTTTGAATTCACTGTGTAAATTTCAGAATCAGCTTGTCAAACTTCTTTTTAAAGGCTCACACAATTTTGATTGGAGATTGAATTGTATTTAAAGATCATTTAAGGACAATTGACATTTTATCAAACCATGCTTGCATCCCAGGGATAAAATCTACTTGGTAATGGTGGATCAGCTTTTTACTTTTTTTTTTTTTTTTGAGATGGAGTCTCACTCTGTCACCAGACTGGAGTGCAGTGGCATGATCTCAGCTCACTGCAACCTCTGCCTCTCAGGTTTAAGCAATTATCCTGCCTCAGTCTCCTGAGTAGCTGGGACTACAGGCACGTGGCACCACTCCCAGCTAATTTTTGTATTTTTAGTAGAGACGGCATTTCACCATGTTGGCCAGGATGGTCTCGATCTTTTGACCTCAGGATCCACCCTCGTCTGCCTCCCAAAGTGCTGAGATTACAGGTGTGAGTCACTGCACTAGGCTGGTGGATTAGCTTTTTGATGTGCTGCTGGATTTTGTTTGCTAGTATTTTGTTCAGGATATTTTCATCTAAATTCATCAAGGATATTGTCCTGAAGTTCTTTTGTTGTGTCTCTGTCGGGTTTCAGTGGCAGAATGATGCTGGCCTCACAGAATGAGTTAGAAAAGAGTCCCTCCTCCTCAATTCTTTATAATAGTTTCAGTAGGAATCATGTCATTTCTTCTTTACACATCAGGTAGAATTCAGCTCTGAATCCATCTGGTCCTGGGCTTTTCTGATAGGTAGACTTTTTATTACAGATTCAATTTGAGAACTAAAAATTGTTCTGTTTAGGGATTTAGTTTTTTCCTGATTCAACCATAAGAGGCTGTATGCTTCCAGAAATTCATCCATTTCTTCTAGATTTTCTAGTTTGCGTGCAAATTCTCTCAGCCTTTTTTTGCCTGAAAAGTATTTTATTTTTCAGACTTTGTGTATGAATAATAAGTATTCAAAAGTATTTTATTTTTCAAACTTTGCTTATGAAGCTTAGTTTTGCTAGATATGAATTACTGGTTGGATTTTTTTTTTCTTTAATAATTCTGAATACAGGATCCCAATCTCTTGTGGCTTGTAAGGTTTCTGATGAAAGGTCTGTTGTTCGCCTAATGGGGGTTTCTTTTTAGGTCACTTTCCCTGCTTTCTTGGTGACTTTAACATTATTTCTTTCAATTCGACCTTGAAGAATCTGATGTCTATATGTATTGAAGATGGCTATCTTATATAGTATCTCACAGTAGCATTTCCTAAATTTGAAGTTAATTTCTCTAGGAAGGTTGGGAAATTTTTCACGGGTGATATACTCAAATACGTTTCCCAAGTTGTTGCTTTCTCTCCTCGTCTTTCAAGGATGCCAGTGAGTGGTACTTTTGGTCTCTTTACATAGTCCCATGTTTATTAGAAGTTGCTTATTCTTCTTTAGTGTTTTTTCCTTATTTTTGTCTGACTGAATTATCTCAGGGAACCAGTGTTTGAGTGTTGACATTCTTTCCTCACCTTGGTCAATTCTGCTGTTAATTATAAAAGTCTTGGAGTGAGTTTTTCAGCCCTATCAGATCAGTTTTCTTAAAATGGCATTTTTATCTTTCATCTCCTGTATCATTGTATTGTATTCCTTAGATTCCTTAGGTTCCTTGGGCTGGGTTTTGACTTTCTTCTGGATGACAATGATCTTGCTTCCTATTCATATTCTGAATTCTATTTCTGTCATTTTGGCCATTTTAGTCTGGTTGAGAAACATTTCTGGGGAAGTAGCCTGGTTTTATGGAGACAAGAAGATACTGTGGCTTTTCGAGTTGCCAGAATTCTTGTGCTGGCTCTTTCTCATCTGTGTGGGCATATGTTACTTCATTCTTTGAAGTTACTGTGCTTTGGAGGGGATTTTGTTTTTGTTTCTTGCTTTTATCTTTTTTGATGCTCTTGGAGGTTTGATTGTGGTATAAGAGGGGTTCAGTCGACTGAGCTTATTACAGGAAAATTTTAGGGGGTCAAGGCTCAGCTCAGCACTCCTAGTCTGCATGCTCTAACTCTGGGGGGGTGGTACAGGGCCCTCATCTTTGTTCTCTGGCCCCTCAAAGTTAGAAACCTGCTGCACTGGAGGGGTTGAGGTGTTCTTGTCCATTGGCCACAACACTCCAATGGGTAGTGTTGGCCAAAACATTTCATCAGAAGGTGGCAGCAGGATCTGTGATTGCTCATTCATGCCAGCAGCCATGGCAGCATGGTGAGGTGCACATGCATTGGTTAGGCTGGGGTACTGGTGGAAGTGGGGCTGTGGCATTTCTGCACATGCTCACATTGGCAGCAGGTTGCAGGTGGGGATGAGATTGCAGTGTCCATGCTCACTCTTATGCTGGTGGAAGTGAGGGCAGGTGGCTGGCAGGCTGGGGCTGCCAACCTCTAAGCAAGTATTCACACCATCAGTAGTGGCAGTGTATGGGTGGGTGGGTAGGTTTGCTTGCATCCATGTGCATATTCATGCCAGTGGTGTTGGCGGCATTGGGGGTTGGGACCACTACTGACCATGCACTTGTTTGCAGTGACAGTGGTGGCAGCATAGGGGAGGGCAGAGCTGCTGACATCAATGCACATGTTTGCGCTGGCAGTGGTGGCAACACAAGGGATTGGCAGGGTTGCAGGCATTCATGCTGGCAGTGGCAGCACAGCTGGGTGCCCACACATTAGCATGGGGGAGCAATGGTGGGTTGCACTCAGGCTGGCAGCAGAAGCAGGTTGTACATGCACACGCATGCCAATAGGGGAAGGGAAGTGAGGTCCACTTGCAAGTGCCTTCCAGCAAAGTGGTGTTGGGTGGCTGTGGGTAAATCCATGCTATAAAAGTGGCACAGGAGAGGCTGCAGTGAGGGTAGGGTGCAGGTGGGTTGGTGCATGTAAGTTGGGGCTTCTCTGCTGGAGCTCTGAAATCAGAAGCAGTCTGTCAGTGAAGGACATATGATGAGGGACCCTGTGAAGCATCCTGGGTGGTCATCTGATGCACTGCCAGTGGACATTGCCACGCAGGGACCGCAGGAGAGGCCCACAGACAGGGGCATGCTCACATTGGACTGGCCCTGTCTCATAGGCATGACTGTCCTGTTCTGTCCTGTTCTGTCATGCTCTGGCATGAGCTTCCCAATGGCCAAACTCTATTAGAGGAAGCATGGTGAGCCTTGGGGGATGGGAGTCCCTGGTCATGCTCCACTGCAGACATTCAGGCACAAAACCCTCTAGGCTCTGCACAAAACCCTCTGGGATCCGCATAACCTGGAGTCCTGCTCCTGCCATTTCTCTAAGCAACTCTTTGTGCCAGCTCAAGTGTGAGTAGGGGTTGTGGGATCCCTGCTATCCAGATTCTGGAAGTCTGTGTTGGGAACAGGCTGCTCCTCACATGTTCAGTTCATCTGTTCTCGAGGAGTCACGGGTGGGCAGAAACAAGTCGTGGTGCTTGGTAGCCCCATGTAGAGTTCCCAGCTTTTTCCCCCTTCATTGAATGGAGGGAGGACGCAGATGTTGGACTTTGCATCCCTCCAAAAATCTGCTCAGACTCTACCACTCTTTCCAATGTCCCAGTCTCTTGGTGGCAGACATTTCTCTTGACTGCATCTAGTTGGCTATCTTGGCTTAGAGTCACTCATATATTTCAGTATATACATTTATATCAGGATTACATGTGGTATATGTTTATATCATGTTTAATTATATATTATAAGTGATATAAATACATGACGTTTTGTTTATTCAGCATAAAAATAAATGAAGTGCTGAGAAATGCCACAACATGAATGAACATTGAAATCATGTTAAGTGAAAGAGATTAGTCACAAAAGTTCACATATTATGTGGTTCCATTTCTATGAAATGTCCAGATTACATAAATCCATGAAGACAAAAAACAAGATTGTTGTTACCAGGAGTTAAGGGGAGGAGTAATGGGGAGCAACTTCTTAGTGGGTACAGAGTTTTCTCTTAGTGAGATGAAAATCTTTTGGAATTCGATATAGGTGACAGTTGCACAACACTATGAATGTGATGCAGGACAGTTTTAAAATAAACACAACTGCCACACAGAGGAAATTTTAAAGCTCGCTCTACTGGGATTGTGAACCCCATATTTGGGGCTTAGCCCAAGAGGCTTTGGCAAGGGAAAAATTCAAGAGTAAGCTGGTGGTGTTAGGCAGCTATCTTTTATTGAACAGTACTGCTTCTTGAGGAGCAAGATTAACTCATAGGCTGTGCACCCAGAGTCAACAATGTGCAGGCTCTTGGCAACTGCATTTACATTCATGTAAACTCACTTCCAGTTACACGCAGATTAAGGGACTGGCCAATTCAAATGGAGGTGTGAATTACTTAGAACTTTCTACAAAAGGGGCAGTAACTTTGGGGTGGTTGCCATGGCATTCATAAATTGTCATGGTGCTGGTGGGAGTGTCTTATGTCAATGAGCAATGAGGGCAGCTAGAGATCACTTTTGTCACCATCTGCTGATTCCTGCCAGTTTCTTCACTTTAGACTTTCTGGGTCAAATATTGTTTTGGTCAGCAGGGTTATCACCAGAAACAAGTCCTGCTAGTTTCCCTACCTCAAATGCACTAAATGCCACTGAATTGGTCACTTTACAATGGTTACTTTTATGTTATGTAAACACCTTCTAAAAATCAGCATCAAAATTTAAAATGTAAAAGGAAGAAAGAAAGATAACCTTTATCCTATATGCCAAAGATCATAGATAAGATGTCAGTCACTTCAGGCTTTGATGCCTTTTGTAATCTCAGGAACTATACTGCTCCTCAGACTGAGCTTTTATTTTTGCTTTTCCTCTTACCTAGAAAGCCCTTTGTATGCCTTATTGATTGGCTTATTACCTACTCATCCTTCAAGTGTAAGCTGTTATCTCTGTGGGAACTCTAGTCTGAACACCAGGCTGGAATAATTGCTCTAGTTCTAATTACAATATAGTGAAATTACCTGTTTGCACTCCTGTCTCTTCAAAATGTTCCTAAGTATTTGAAGGCATGAATTGGGTTTTAGTGACTTTTGCCAAGTGTTAACAGTACTTACCATATAACCTGGTTTCTTAGCTCAGGCTCCTATAACAGAATACCATAGACTCTGTGGCTTAAATTATCAACATTTACTTCTAACAGTGCTAGAGGTTGGAATTCCAAGATCAATGTGTTAGCAGGATTGGGTTACTGGCAAGGCCCCTTCTCCTAGTTTTCAAAGCCATTTTCTTGCTGTGCCTTTACGTGGCAGACAGAGAGCTAGCCAGCTCTTGGTTGCATCTTATAAGGGCAGTAATCCCATCGTGATGTCTAATTATACTTACCAAAAGTCTGCCCTTCTAATACCATCACATTGGGATTAAAGGTTTGGAGAAATGCAAACATTCTATACATTTTACTTGGGGATGAGAGAGACAGAGGGAGAGAGAAGGAAGGGAGAAACCAGGTTCCCAAAAAGCCAGTTTAAGTACTGACCTACTTGATAGCAATTTCAGGCAAGGTACAGTCTGAAAATCCTGACTTTGAAAGCAAATCTAGAAGGAGGTTCTGGTGTGAACTAAATATTCTGTCAGAACTGCAATGATAATAACTTTATTTACATCAGATAGGGACTCTAGGTATGGCCAGGCATGGTTGCTCACGCCTGTAAACCCAGCACTTTGGGAGGCCGAGGTGGGCAGATAACGAGGTCAGGAGTTTGAGACCAGGCTGACCAACATTGTGAAACCCTGTCACTACTAAAAACACAAAAATTAGCTGGGTGTGGTGGCGTGTGCCTGCAATCCCAGCTACTCTGGAGGCTGAGGCAGGAGAATCACTTGAGCCCGGGAGGCAGAGGTTGCAGTGAGCTGAGATCACTCCACTTCACTTCAGCCTGGGCGACAGAGCAAGACTCTGTCTAAAAAAAAAAAAAAAAGAACTTCGAGTGTCTTTGAACAATATCCATTAAGAGACAAGACTGATACAGGAAAAGGAAAAGGAAGCATGGGTCAAGATGTTTAGCCAAGATTTTTACTGAACTATTTCAGTATAATTTATAATTGCAAATAAAAAAAAAATTTTTTTGTTTTTTTTTTTTTTTTTTTTTTGGGGGGGGGGGGGCAGGGATTTGCGTCCTTCTTATGGTTTAGTCATTGTTTATTCCTTTATTTTCCTTGGTTCTCTAATGAAAATAAAATTCAAACTTACCTTCTCCACTAATTCACAACAAATTAATTCCCTAAAACAGGATAAATAGACATGATAAAAATATTTTGTAGCATATATTTTGTACACATAGTCTTATTTTCTCCTCTTAATTAGTTACATTAGGCAGGATTATATTCAATTTATGGGCCTATGTACTGAGGCTCAGTGAAATATAAAATATTTTCCCAGGTTATCAAGCAAATTAGTGGTAAAAACTTAGGTGGGCTATTCCTAACTTTCTCATAAGATTTAATAGTAAAGCACACTCAGAAATGCAGGGAGAGCTGAGGACTCACAGAAAATGGGAAACCCAGAAAGGATTGAGAAGTGGCCACATGAGAATATTAATCCTTCATCTTTTTGGTTTATTCAAATGATTGTGGGTTGACAACTTCAATTAGAAAGAAAATGAGTAATTTTGTAACAACAGCATGGTCTCAGGAGTTGGAAAAATATGCAATTGAAGGCCATTTACTAGTTTTGCCATTTAATAGGTAAGGTGTTCTCAAACCTTATCTGGAAATGTGCTTCCTCATTTTCAAATGGGGATAATAGTTGTAGTATTGTGATATTACTAGGATTAAATGAGGCAATATAAGTGAAAATCTCTCTGATATATTAGTGCTCAGTAATTGTATTTCCATTTTCTGCTTTTCGATTTCATTTTTTGCTTAGAATAATGCTAAAATCTTAATTTTTAAGATGTTTTCTGAATTCTGGTCAAACCCTTTCATTATACCTAGAATCAACCTAAGAATGGAAATGAATTCATAACTTGTGTTTGAGAGGACTGAAAACCCTAGTGACCTCTTCCAGGTAAGATAGGCAAGAAATCTTTTTAATTCAATTCAGAGTAAGTAATGAATTCAATTTGTTAAAATTGATTATACTCTTCAGAAAAGTTAGATACAAATAAAATGAATCTAATAGGTAATGTGCTTCTATATAAGCAGTGTACTTTTTTACTCACCTGAATCTCATATCTGAAATGTTAAAAATCATTTGAACAAAGGGAGCTAGGACAATTACAGTAGTCCCTCATGACCAGTGGGGGATATGTTCCAAGACCACCAGTGGATGCCTGAAACTGAGGATAATGCTAAATTATATATATATATACACACATATATACACACACACACGCATATACACACACATATATGTGTGCACATATATATATGCACACACATATATGTGTGCACATATATATATGCACACACATATATACACACATATATATGTGTACATACATATATATGATGAAGTTTATGAATTAGGTCCACTAAGAAATTAACAACAATAATAGAAAAATTATAACAAACCATAATAATAGCTATGTGAAGGTCATCTCTCCCCATCTCTCAAAATTCATATTGCATTGTACTTAACTATTTTTGGACAGCAGTTCACCATGGGTAACTGAAACAACTGAAACTGAAATTGAAATTGTACCTTTAATTCATTTTCCAGTACAATTTGTGTATGTGAATACTTTATTTTTACAACTAACATCTTAATTTACATGGTCCCAAATTATGTGTTTATATTTGGCAGAATATATATGGGTATATTCAACACAGTGGTACAGATAGCATATTCACTCTCTAATATGCATGTGTATAAATGTGTTGTGCATATATATGCATATATGTTAATGTATATATGCGTGCGTCCGTGTATGTGTGTGTGTGTGTATGTGTATAGTGTGGAGTTTGAAGTTAGTAGGCCTGGCTATGAGATGTTAAGCAATTTACCTAATCTTTCTAAACCACACTTTTTCTTATCTAATGAATATAATAATAATAATATCTAGAAGCCTGAACAACAAAGTGAAACTCCTTATCTCCAACATTTAAAAATAAAGTTAGCTGGGCACAGTGATCCTTGCCCAGCTCCTCAGGAGGCTCAAGCAGCACTTGAGCCCAGGAGGTCAAGGCTGCACTGAGTTATGCTCGTGCTACTGAATTCCAGCCTGGACAACAGAGTGAGACCTTGTCTCAAAAGAAACAGAAAACAAAACAAAACAAAAAAACT
This sequence comes from Rhinopithecus bieti, assembly GCF_001698545.2. Lineage (NCBI taxonomy): Eukaryota > Metazoa > Chordata > Mammalia > Primates > Cercopithecidae > Rhinopithecus > Rhinopithecus bieti. The sequence continues at coordinate 3,459,684 of NW_016806443.1, forward strand.
CTAGAATGGAGAGTATCTATGGGAATTAGATAAAAGAAGAGAAAATCAACATATACATTGAAAAAATATTTATGTAACTATGCAACCATTCATTATTATTGTTCACTTTTAATCCACTGCTGTCATGGAAATTTTCTTTTTCCGGTGAGGAAGCTCATTTATAACATTAGTTTAGAAACCCTTGTATCTCTCCTTTTCTTTTCACATGTGAGAACTCTCAACATACTATAGCCAAAGTCAATATTCTTAATCATTTTCCTTCGCCACAAAACCAAAAACACAAAATCTTATTTTTTTCCTCCTGTATTTTATTTCTTAGGTAGTGAGAACATCTCGTAGAGGGAGAAGCTGCCTATCCTCTGTGCAGAAGGGAAAACCCTCCAATAACAATGACTGTGATGGGTGTTGAAATATGCCCACAATGGACAGAATATCTTTGTGTTATGATTCCTGCTCCTGCTTTATTACAATTATTAACACTTACTGAGAGTTATATATGTGCGAGCAACTGTGCTAAGCACTTTCCACTATTTAACTCACTTAAACTTTATAACAGCCCTATGAAATATTTATTATTTCCTTATTGCCATTGTAAAGATAAGGAAAGTGATGCTTTATGAGTTTGAAGACCTACAAGTACTAAAGTCAGAACCAGAATTTAATTAAAGTTTTCATACCCTTAACCAGCATGTCAGCTAATAGGAAAAGAAAGTTCGAATGAGGAAGAAGCCAAACCTCCAGCCATGGGTTCAGCTGACTCAGATGCCACATGATATCACAGAGTTTGTTAGGGACTTGTACAGTATCTGAAACATCATCTGGTTTCTACAACCTTGATGGTTCCCACGAGATATCATTGCTATGATATTCTAGGTTGCATTCTATGATCCACTGGGCTCTTTCTCCTAATGCGCAGTTTTTTTTTTTTTTTAAAGGAATAAAACAGTGAACTTTTATGCATTATTTTTTTCCCAACTCATTGTTATTCTCTGAGGCAGATCTTCTGTTAGTTTTGAACAAAATATCAAAAGCAAAGACATATTACATACTGTTCTGTGAAATGTTAATAAATGTGTTCAAAGTCACTGGCAAAATTTTGGCTGAAGAAAAGAAGTACATCATAAATAACACGATTTCAGGTATATTACTATAGCCCGAAAATGTTGGAGCAAAATCAGTTCAGCTTGCTTTGTGTGGGGACCATCTGCTTTTTCTATTGTAAAGAATACTAGGCATTTGCTTTCAAGAAACTTAAAAATAACTGATAATCTGAACTTCAATGTCTCCAAAAGGAGGAGACAAACAATCCAGTTTACAAAAATTGACATTGTGTTGAAATATATATATTTGAGAACATGTTTTAAAAGCAGAGGCAATTACTTCCTCCCTCTTGGTGGTGCTCTTTGGTGAACATTTAAAATGATATACTTGCTATTTGCCAAACAAGTCAGCTTCTGGCAGTGTGGTCAGTAACTGTAGGTTAACTAACTTTTTCCAAGTAAAATTCACTATTAGAATATATTTAAAAGGAGAAGGTAGAATACAAGTAAAATAAAATAATTAAAACTCTACTAATACTTTCATCTCTCTCATCTTATGCATTCAGCAAATTAATTTATGACTCACACTTAAAACTGTCTACTTTTTATGAATATCTACATGCAATCCAGAAGCAGATCATGCAGCCAGTTTACAAATCAATATACTTAAGCCTTGTTTTGTTTCTTAAGTTATTTTGGGGGATGAGATGTAAATATGAGAAGAAAGGATGAAAAGAAATATCAAATGGCATAAAAAATTATTATATTTTTACTTCTATTCCACTTCTTGCTTTTTAAAAGACTGTAATGTTCTCACATCATTACAAGGTAAGGAGAAAGTATTTACACTCAAATTCTTCCCAAGCCGTGCTGAAAGTCCTCATAGATGACCTCACTATGCTCTATGAAATCCTCTTGTTACATGAAGTCAACTTTTTTACTTTTCTTCATTCGAAATTGTATAATGCTTCTGCCCCTGCTAACACCAAATGCAATGCTGGGCTACTGACACTTGCTTAAGATGTCACCATTCCTGCTGTTGAGCCTGCCTTTTCTGAGGTTGCTGGTGCTTAATATTGAAAGGAGCCAACATTACATACTGTCCTAAAGACATTTATTTCACTCCAAGTCATTTCCTGCGATCATGGTTTCCAGGATCTACTGAGGATAATCCTCCTCAGAGGAAGATTAGTCCTCCTCTCCCAAATCCAAGCATTAGATACCTAAGGTCAAAGGGATGACAAGTGTTCTAAGAGCAACATTTTCTGTGGCTGCCTAAGTGGCTAAAACCAGTGATGATCTTGTGCTTTCAGTGGCCAAGGACCTTTTGTCTCCTCATCCTTACTACAGTTCTTCTTTCACTTTAATCCTTAGACAGATGAACCCTATCAAAACCATATTAAAAGACATCCCACTCCCAATATCCAGACCATGCAGCTTGTGTCTTCTGGCAGCCCTTTCACGGTAAGAACATATATAGGGTAAATATAAGGTTTGTCATTCACTTTGGTATAATCGGAGCAATAGAATTAAATGTAAGTTACTGGTAATCATTATTTTTCTAAACTTCCAGAAACATCCTTAATATTTGTTCTTCCTATTATCAAGGGTACAGTTCTTTCCTTACCCCGACCCTAGGCTTTCAGTTTTGTCCAACGGTATATGTGATATACCTCTAGAGAATGCAATTCTACACCACTGAATGAGGAAGGCTTTTATTTGTACTAGGCACTACAGTCTTGACTAAATCATAAACGGGGCTTATCTCATTAGGTTTTCCCTTGTAAAAGTATCCCAAAAGAATTATTTTGACTCAGGATGAAAAGGTGCATACATTTCAGTAGATATATTTTCTCTCACTCTGCAAGTGCCAAAGTCCATGACTATAGGATGGGGGAGGAGCAAAGGAAAATAACTGATATTGTGACTTAAATTTCTTTTCTCTCTTTCTTTCTTTCTTTCTTTCTTTCTTTCTTTCTTTCTTTCTTTCTTTCTTTCTTTCTTTCTTCCTTTCTTTCTTTCCTTTCTTCTTTCTTTCTTTTTCTCTTTTTCTTGTTGCTGTTTTGAGATTGAGTCTCACTTTGTCACTCANTTTCTTTTCTTTCTTTCTTTCTTTCTTTCTTTCTTTCTTTCTTTCTTTCTTCCTTTCTTTCTTTCCTTTCTTCTTTCTTTCTTTTTCTCTTTTTCTTGTTGCTGTTTTGAGATTGAGTCTCACTTTGTCACTCAGGCTGGAGTAAAGTGGCACAATCTCAACTCACTGCAACCTCCACCTCCTGGTTCAAGCGATTCTCCTGCCTCAGCCTCCTGAGTAACTGGGATTACAGGTGAGCACCACCAAGCCCAGCTAATTTTTGTATTTTTACTAGAAGCAGGGTTTCACCATGTAGGTCAGGCTGATCTCGAACTCCTGACCTCAAATGATACACACACCTCGACTTCCCAAAGTGCTGGGATTACAGGCATGAGCCACCACGCCTGGCCTGCCTTATGTTTCTTAAGCACAGCAATAAGTGCTTATATAAATTAACTCATTTGGCTACTACCATATACTTGAGATACAAGTACTAGAGCTGAGAATATTGAGGCTCAAAATGGTTAACAAACTTGCCCCAGATCAAAGTGCTACTAAGTGGCAATCTTTGAATCTCTGTCTGGCTTTTCCAGGAACTTTTTTTTTTTTTCCTTTTTTCCTTCCTTCCATCCTTCCTTCCTTTCTTCCTTCCTTCCACTTGCGTTTTTTGTTTATTCTTGGTATGGCAACAAGAACGCCTTATAATTCTTAGATTTTGGTTGAAAGGGTGCCATCTGTATGTGCAATGCCATGTTATCTTAAACAATAAATAATAATAAACAGTTACTCTTAATTGAATGTATCACGTATCAAGTTTGATGTTGGTTAGGAAACCATCTTAAGAATATCATGGTAATAATTTTACCAAAAAACAAAACAAAAAAATGAAAAGAAAATGATACTTTAAATGACTGAAACTGTTTAGAATGCACTCATGAACTCTTGTGAGTATAGGAATTAGAAATCTTTGTGTGCTCATGACTAGATGTTCCTTTTCTTATTATCTAAAGTTTGCTGTAAAATAGAAGATAAACATGTGGAATACATATGAAATCATCCGTAATAAAGTTTTCTAAAAATAATTAAACTAAATATCAATGAACCTACATTTAAGAAATCTTGTACAAGGTGGGCTAGACAATCAGACTGATGGCAGAAGTAAGAAACTGAGATTTAGAAAGAACAAGATCTGGTTATGGGTGAGAGCTCTAGCACTTGTTGGATTAAAAATCCTTTTCTCAAATGATGGAGATGAAAACATGTTCGTCAGCTTTCTTGGGGACAAGAGCATGGAAGTTTCTAGAAGGAGCTCAGGAGAAGCCAATACATGGTCCAAAAGAAGATAGGAACACCGTATGCATTGCATGTCATATCTGAGATTATGATAATATTTTGTCTTGAGATCAATGGTTTTAAAAAGTGGCAGAAATGTTATATTTGTTTGTCTAATTTTTTTATTGCCATCTTCCCAGTCAGTAATAAAGATCTACTCAATATATTGGTTGTTATAAGAACACATGTTGATTTTCCTTACAGATGTTGTATGAGAACAGGTAATGACCTTTTTTTACTGCGGAAAAGGTTAGGTCATCCTATAAGGATGCCATCATATATGAGACTTAAGATGCAGCAATAGATTTTAAAGTGGCCCAATAAAAGTGCTTTTCGGCCCAATAAAAGTGCTTTTCAGCCCAATAAAAATCAAAAGGACATTATTAGAATTTCAGGAACTTTGTTCTCAGCCTGGCCCAGACTCTTGAACTTCAAGAGTCTTGGAGACAGCATTCATCTCTTTTGCTTCAGTAAATGTGTGGCCTTGATGAAAGGTGTTTTAATTAATTTTTCTCTGTTAATCCTCATAAAGTTGTTGGAAACACATAATAACTTCACTTTAGAAATGAATAAAATGAAAATATGAATAATTTACCCAAATTTTCACAACAAGGGAGGGTAGCTCTTGAATTTAAAAGCAGGTCAGTTTGAATCTCAAGAATATAATCTTAAGTGCTACAATATGTTATACAGTAAGAATGCTAAGAAGCTATTTGCTTGTCATTTCTTGATGAACTTTCTTTTCTTTAGTCATATAATTGTGGTTAGTCTGATACTCACTTTGATTAAGAATTCTGATCAGACAGAATACCACAAAGAGGGCAATAGTTTAACCAATACTACAATTTACATTTATTTAAAAAAACACTTATTGATTTTCTACTATGTAAGAGTTACTGTGCTAAGCACCATATGAATCAACATGAACTTGATATTAAAAATAATGCAGAAAGGAAATATTACAGAATGGTTTCTGGGCTAACTTCCTATACAGACAGCCAATTCCAATATTCTTCTGGACCACCTGAACATTTCAACTAAATTAAGCATATATAATCATCAGACATCTAACTAAGAAAGGAGGAGGCCTCTATATTGGGTGCAGCAAATAAATTAGAAATATTTCAGAAAGATACAAGGTAATAGCCTTCATCTCCTCTTTACTTCATTGCTTTTTCCTCATTCCATGGTAGAATATTATTACACTGAAAACACTAGAAAATAAATGGAAAGAATGAGATGCTACTCATATATCTTGGAACAGAAATTTGCTGAGGTAGGCCTCTGTATCAGTTATTTGGGTTTTTTTCTCATCGAAGATCATGTTAACTGAGGTGGGCATCCAAGTTTGTCCTGATTAGGCAAAGCCGGCACTTAGCAGCCTGTTACCTGATCTGTCCGGCCCCAATCTCCAAGCTCCTGTCAATTTCAAAAGGATTAGCTCTTCCATAGTCCTTCCACTCTCAAGTGTGGTAATCATTTAATGGCATATTTCTTTCTAAGAATCGGTTGAAAAGGAAATGTATATCTGTTATTGACCCCACCGCTTTGTCTGACTTAGGGAAACACATTCAGAAGTGGTAAAAATTGAATAATGGATCTGGTGAAGTTGCGTTGCTGAGTGTGACGTAAACTCTGCTACATTACACATTGCAAGCTGCAATATACTATTTTCTGAGTATTTAAAGTTAGTCCAGCCAAAAATAACATCTACTTCCTAGGGTTATTGTGAAGATTAAATAAGCTGGTATGTGTAAAGGCTTAGGACAATATTGTAAGCACACTCAAACCTCAGCTAGTATCATTTTTATTTCATTGTGTTTGTGTTGTCAGGACAATGCAAAACATATGAATAGTCCTCAGTAAAGATTCCTGACTAAAGAGACTGGCAACTCTTTTTCCCATTTTATATCAAATAAATGTCATAAAATTATAGCTAGAATTTAAAAAAAAGACTATCAAGACTTTTCATTTTAAGGTGGCAGAATAAGGATATGTTTTTCTATTGTTATCTCTGAAAGTAGAGGGAGGATAAGAAGTACACACGTAAACTCTTCTGTCTAACTAGGACACACTGTAACCCCACATGCAATATTTGAGGAGTGTTGTTAGGCCAAGAAAAGTTTATATCAAGCATGCCTGCTGCCACAGGTGCAGCAGACAGGATTAGGAGAATCCAAAGAGTCTCAGGCCAGGTGCCTCACCCTGAGAGACGAAACCAACTCTGTTGTTACGAATAATGGCAACAAGAGACATGAGCTACTGAGTTTATTTCTCTGGATCCCGCTAGATACTACAGATTAGAACTGCTGGAATAATAAAAGAATCCACAGAAGTAGCATTAATGAAGGATTTATCCAAAGGTAAAGCAGAGAGGAAGAGAGGCCAAGTTGTGACCAGCCAGCTATCTGTCAGAATAAGGAATGTCTAGAAGAAAATCAAACCAAAGCGTTTGTATTCTCTCGTTCTCTCTCTCTCTCTCTCTCTCTCTCTCTCTCTCTCTCTCTTGCTCTCTCTCTCTCTCTCTCTGTCTCTGTCTCTCTCTCTCTCTCCCACACACACATACACACACACGCGTGCACACACACACACACTGTTCCAGGTTTTAATTTTTTCTAGATCAGAATGCTAGCCCTTCCTTCACATAAACTGCTTCAAAATAACTTTTCTCAGAAGAATGTAAATCATTCAAATACGAGTAAGAGTCTTCGGACAACAAGAGCTTAAAGCAGGCACAGAAAGAAAACAAAGACAAAATGACATGGCGGGGGAAGGACATTAAAAAAAAGTTGCCATTGTTTGGTGATGACATTGAAGAGAAAAATCAAATGACACAGAAATAAAGGTCACTTTAAAATATAAAAAAAGAGAAGACTGAGTACAATTGAAAAAATAAATGCCAGAATGTACAAGACTAAGAAACAATTAGCAAAATAACTTAAAATAAATAAAAAGTTAAAAAACACATAAAATGGGAGATGTGGCCTCTATAAAGATGAGAGATGAAGAAAAGTAAAACAATACTTATTTGAATTTATTTAATTAGAATGCCATTCAGAAATCATTCAAAGCTTGAATCTAAGCTTTGAGGCGTCAGTACAGCATGTCTCCAGAATAACTGATTCCGAATGACAAATTTCAAGACTTTTTCGGATAAACTGTTGTGATTTCAAAGATGAGAGAAAGAGAGAGGCAGAGACAGAGATTCTCGTATGTACAGGAAAAGGTAATAAAAATAGGCAGCTCTCAGACATGTATACAAAAAAATTCCCATGTTGGAAGAGAGGTCTATTATTAGAAATCTAATCAAGATAAATTGCTAAACAGGGAATGAAGAAAGTCGTAAAATAGATATTCCACACACACACAGACAAATACAGCAGTCTCATCGAGTCAGAAACAATATTTCCTTCTAGTCTGCTTGATAACATGGATTATTCCTGTAGTCTAAGACATTTTGTTGGGTGTTCTAGTTATTTGTGTACTTGGCTTTCTCGTCCATACTTAAGCCCCTCTTTTTTTGCACATAGATTGGGCTCAAGGCAAAGCTGTAGCCCAATGATAAATAGTCTGAGATTACAATCAGGAATTCCATGACTTACTTCTCTAATTATTAATAATTGTATTTCATGAAAAATAAAACTCTTGGATAAACAAAGAGTTTTAAAAGTCTGTTCTGGTATGGTTTTGTGTGATAAATATTCCTCTGTGTGTAAGTCTAAGTCGTGTGGAATAATGAGGCATTAATACAAGGCAGGAACTTATTCTAGGTACTGGTTCAGGCATATTTAGCACTAAGATGATGTTCCAGGGAGTCAGGCTGCTATTTTTTTAAATTACTTTAATTTCTGGGATACATGTGCAGAACATGCAGGTTTGTCACATAGGTATACATGTGCCATGGTGGTTTGCTGCACCTATCAACCCATCATCCAGGTTTTAAGCCCCACAGGCATTAAGTATTTGTTTTAATGCTCTCCCTCCCCTTGCCCCCTACCCCCTGACAGGCCCCAGTGTGTGATGTTCCTCTCCTGTGTCCATTTGTTCTCATTGCTATTTTTTTAAACTAAAGTTTCAGACCAGTCTCTGGGCCAGATCCATTCTCAGCTGAATATGTCCAGTGCTCATGTCAGCAGGTTGTGACAGTCACATAACGTTCCATAAAATGGGCTTCTCAGAAAGACCATCTCAGCCTTGAATATCTGTGAATGGCAATGTGAAGAAAAGCACATTAGCTTATCTCTCTTCTCTGATCTTCCAAGTTTATGAAGTAAAAATTTTCAAGGGCTACCTCTAGAGAGAAAACATGTTTCAAACCTGACCTAGTTGCTATCTCTACCTGATAAAACTATGGTTTAAGTGTATAATATATAAACAAGCAATGTGTTAATACAAAAAAAGGAAAAAAGGGAGAAATAGAGAGAGAGCAAGAGAAAGTGGGATGGGGGAAGGAAGGAAGGAAGTAAGGAAGGAAGAAAGGAAGGAAGGAAGGAAGGAAGGAAGGGAGGAAATACCTAGGCTCAGGATCCCAATCAGACATGTTTAATTTAACATGATCTTCTTACAAAGAGGGTTAAATAAAACATAAAACATCCTGGGAACACCCAATCACATTGGTACAGTAGCCTAAGGCTGACTTTTATGAATCAATTTCACAAAACATCATCCTTACAATATCATTTTCATCAATTAATATTTATTGAGCAGCTTCTCAGGTAAATGACACATAAACAGAGATGATTAACTTCCTGTTCTTTTCCCTTCTCTTTAGAAAATGAAGCCAGTACAACCTTCAAAATATCTGCCTGAGGGGAAAAACTGGACTTGCTCTCACAGCCTGAACAAACATTATTTCCAGAACTAATTTTCCACTTACCTGATTCTTGCCATCCATATTTTTAATATCCCGTGATGTCTCTGAACAATTTAAAATTGAAAGTCACTATGTACAAACTGTCACAGTCAAGAGCGTGTTTTGTGTCCATTTCATTTGTTTAATGTTTTATATTTTAAAATTCCTTTTGATGGCAATTACTTAAGCTAACCAAAGTAGCTATTGTTTTTCTCAATTTATAGGTACACATTTATAAAATTTAAGTGATTTATACTACATCTCCTTGTTTACTTGGGCTTCAAACTTTCTGTTATTAATTTGTAAATAAGGACACATGCTCACTCAAAATTACATTACATGCTGCAGAGTAATTTTATATTACTTTTCCTGTTTACCAACAGCTTTCCTTCTACAGGTTGAGAAAGAAAGAGATAATGTAAGTGTATCTAACAACAGCGAATCTTTGTTAGTACTTACTGTGCCAAGCTCTGTGCCAAATACTTTGCATTTGTGGTATTTATATTTAGAACAGACTTACGGGGTTGGCATTTGTATTAGTCTTATTTTGGATGAATTCGCTGATGCTTTTGAAAGTAAAGTTGCTGGGTCATATGGTACTTCTAGTTCTAGATCCTTGAGGAATCGCCAATCGGCCATCGTTTCCGTAATGGTTGGAACTAGTTTACAATCCCACCAACAGTGTAAAAGTGTTCTATTCTCCACATCCTCTCCAGCCACCTGTTGTTCCTGACTTTTAGTGACTGCCATCTAACGGTGTGAGATGTATCTCATTGTGGTTTGATTTGCATTTCTCTGCATGCCAGTGATGACGAGCATTTTTATGTGTCTGTTGAGTTTGTGTTCCTTTGTTAGGAATGCAATGCAGCTGGAAACCACATTCTCGCAACTATCGCAAGAACAGAAAACCAAACCACCTCTGTTCTTCACTCATAGGTGGGAACTGAACAATGAGATCACTGACTTCGGAAGGGGATACATCCACCACCGGGGCCTATTGATGGGAGAGGGAGAGGGAGAGGGGAGAGGGAGAGGGGGGGATGCATTGGGTTTTACCCGGATGTAAAGGCGAGTTGATGGGTGCTGACGATTGTCATGGGTGCAGGCCACCAACATGCACAGTGTAATACATATTGTAAGCAACCTGCACGTTATGCACATGTACCCTGAACTTAATAGTATAATAATAATTAAAAAATAATAATAAATAATAAAATGGTTCAACCACGAAAAAAAACAAAAGAAAGTAAAGTTGCCTATTAAGTGGCAGAGCTGGGATTAGAACTCAGGTCATCGGAATCCAACACCCATATTCTGAATTACTGCAATACACTTGCCCTTTTTACTTTGTGGAAACAGCTAACTTACGTTTATACATCCTCCGGATATGTACATTATTTTAGATGACACATTCCTATATTTTAATTACTGGATCATCTAGACCATATAGGCAATAATTTTTAATATGTTGGTGGTAAGTACATGTTTAAACACTGAAAATCTCTGCCCAAATATTTTTAATTCTTTTACATACTCCATAGATATTTTGATTTCAACCAAATTCAACAAACATAGTGATACACTCTATGTAGAAATAAATTATACGTGGCATTATGAGATCTCAAAGGTAAATATAACAGATTTCTAATTCTGAAGGAAAAATGACATATTACTGCAAAATTCTAATAAACAAATCTAACTGGAAATTAAATGTGGTTCTTGGTTCTGTTTCTAATTCATTCATTATATTTATAGATGTAAATGATCTATGCCAAATAGAAGCATACAAACATCACACCAACAAGAAAACTGTTATCCTATCTACCAATAGAACAGCTCTTTGATTTTACAAAGAGCTCCCAGTATATAACAGCAAAAAATTTTGAGAATTCCTTGTACCAGTTTACAACCCAGGACGGTCTAAAATATAGAGCAATAACAATTTTATAACTTTTCTTATTGTAACGCCATGTTATTTATCCCATAATGTTGTTATTGGTAGCAAAATTTGAGGGAGAAATTTTGCAGGCAGTTTTTGTGGCAATTGTAGATTAACACTTTCATTATTAAGTTCTTCAGTGTTGGCTTATTTGTAGATTTCATTAATTGATAATAGCAATAATGGCTTACTATCTAGTTTTGCAATTATAAAAATAATGCCTCAAATTTTCACAAAGTATCTAGAACATAAAACCCTAAATAGAGTGTATCTTGTGGTGTCAGAAAGTGGAAGGTTGGGATTGGACTGAGGGGTAGACAGTTACCATACAAATTACATGAAGAGGTTAGCATATAATTGGACTTTGCCCCTAGAATCATAAATTAGGGATGTATCCTCATCCTCCTACACTTGTAAGCTTCTCTTTCTTGAAAATCCTGCCTAAAGAAATAGCACCATTTTGTTGAAGTTTTTAAAATACTCTTCATAATTACATAGTATATGACTCAGACATAACCCCTACCTAGAACGTCATTTACTTATTTTTTTGTTTAAACATTGATTCTACTCCGCTATGTGATAGCATTATGCTGCTTCCATTATGTGCAATGATGAGCGGGGTCAAAACTTTCCCTGCCTCATTATAATAAAAGCCTAGTGAGAGATCTAGATGAGTAAACAGGAAATAATAACACGAAGCAATGAGAGCTATTGGTGGGGTAGTAGAGAATATCAGGAGAGTACATGTAGGGGAGAAGCACTGTTCAATGTCTGCCACGTGCCATGTGCATTTGAGGGTGTGTAAAAGTGATCAGGGAATGCTGTCCATATAAGCTGACAGTGCCAAGGATGCCACGGTCAAAGAATACAGAGTAGCAGATACATAGGATGAATAAGTCTAAAGATCTAATATACCATATGACGACTATAGTTAGTAGTAGTGTTTTGGATTCAGAATTCTTGCTAAATGAGTAGATAACCCCTGCTCTTTGCTTCAGGAGGGAAAAATAGGTAGCTATGAGAGATTATAGATATGTTAATTTTCTCCACAATAGTAACCATTTAACTGTATACATATGTATCTTATAACAGCATATTGTATACCTTTAAATACACACTTTTTTAAAAAAAGAATGCATCTGTTCATCCGGCAAACATTGGAGGAAGAGAAGTTAAATGATGCTTCACTCAGAGAATGACTCACATAAAGGCTGAGGGTTGAGAGGGGTCAAGATATTCGTGACATTAGGAGTAACTGAACTGAAGGGTACACAGAGTAGGGTGAGAAGTGGGTGGCAGTTGCTCAGAATGGATAGCTGTGAAGGAGCCATGTAACAAAGGATCTTGTAACTCTCGATAAGGGAGATGCACAATATCTTAAAAGTAATGGGGATCCATTAGTTTATACAGGTGTGAGATAGGGTGTTTGTTTTTTTTGAAAGATTGCTATAGCTATAACGGGAAAAATGACTAAAGGCAGAGGCGAGAGGGGAGGAAGGAAAGTTTCTACGTATTTTTAAAATATATAAGTATATAGGTACATAGAGACATACACATATATGCATATATATAATCAATATACAATGTACGCATAATTAATATTACATCATTTTTCATTCTATGTGTCTTTCTTTCTTTATACCATATGTGTCAATGATTAAATAAGTTAATTTATGAAAACAGTTTGTACATCACCTTCTCACATTAACGTTTCATGGACCTTAATTAGTGGTGATTCCACAGCACCATTCAAAGAGTGATGGGTTAGAAATAAACGGAAAATATCAGAGAACGCTAGGGATCAAGTATCTGCCATTGCTGAGTGCTTGCGCTCCATTTCAGTGATGCAGAGGCCTGTGTTTCTGAGTGGCAGCAGTCTGGAACTGTGCAGAGAGGGTAGAGTGTGCAGTGACCCAGTAACTCAGTTATTTTTAAAAAAATACATAGCCAGGTCAGCATATCCAATTCTATTTTTCTTCAAGGAATGCTGTAACAGGGAAATCATTCTTTCCTGTATGGAAAGAAGACATATTCTAGATTACTCAAAAGTAAAATAAGGGGTTGCAGATTCTCCCCACATTTCAATACTGTATGCCTCAGACTCAGAAATTAAAAAACCAAATGGATAATTTAGCTCAATAGCCCTCACGCTTCCCATCTGCAAATCTCTCACGGAGGGGATTAGAGAGTGTGGACAACCTCCTGTGGTCTAAAACATAACAATTCATAGTCAAGTGACAAGTTGTGCCCAAAACTTTGAAATATTTAGCCCAATACCGAATGGAAAGTACATCATATTGGTTGTTTGCAAAAGAAATGCTAGCATCATCTCTTGTATGCTGATAGTTATAAGTAGTTTGAGTAGAAATATCCTTTCAAAACTTGAACTATCTATACTGCATAACATCGACAACCATATCCTCACTGACTGTATTAGACGAGAACTCATTAAAAGCATACAATTTAAGTGATCTAAAAATTCACAATGTAATCATTGAACACAAAATAAAATATTTAATCAAAAAGTCAGTGTACAACTGAAAAATTTTCAAATGGTAACAATTCAAAAGTTACGGTTGTGTTCCCTGTTTCCTTTATCTATTATATTTTATTTTATCCCATGGGTAAGAAGATATTATATAGCTGGAAAGTAAGGAAAAGCTAACAAAAGTAACTCAATATACTCAGTTAGTTGCTTCTATAAAATAGAGTTATAACTCAGTAAAATTGTAGGGTACTTGCCTTTTTATAACAAGAATTTTGTTTCGATTTAGTGCTTTAGATTTTGTTTTGTCACTACCTATGACCAAATAACTTGCTATAAAGCATTTGTCATGAGGTGCCAGCACGGACTCTGCTTGATGACACAGGACCAGGGAACAATGAATGAGGGAAAAGAGAAAGAATTACAAGTGGGAAACAAAATAAAGCATGTGAAGGAAAGAATATGGAGAATAACTTGTGTAGTAACTATATCATAGTAGTCACTCAGTAGATGAAAAAAAGTGACAAAGGCTGAAAAACTAAAAGGCGAAAAGAAAATATATGATGCTTTAATTCATGATATGGAAAGAATGCTCTGCTCTCATTTATACGAAAGAACTAAGTAAGGAGAATTCATGGACACAGAGAGGGGAAAAACAGACTCTGGGATCTGCTTGAAAGTGCAGGGTCGGGGGTGGAAGAGGATTAGAAATTATAACTTTTGGGTACTAGGCTTAGTACCCAGGTGAATAAATAATCTGTTCAACAAACCCCCATAACCTGAACTGACCTATACAGTAAACCTGCACATATATCCCTAAACCCAAAATCAAAGTTCAAAAAAGAGAAATAATGCTCTACTCTGGCAATTTCTCCTCATTCTGTTACCTATTCCAAGGCGAGGACTTTCCTTTAACCATCCCAATGTGCGAATATTTACCTTAATACCACTTGCGTTGATGCCCACTTCGTCTTTTTTTTTTTTTTTTAATTTAATAATCTCTCTGCTTCTATAATGTCAATCCAAGTAGCTTAGTGTTTTGGGAAGAATCTACTTAATTTTCAAAGTCTGTGTAACCATTATTTCACTGAAAAATATGCTTTAGTTCCTTTCTCTAACAGTCTTAAGCTAATTTTACACATTGGCCCCATTAGAAGAATTCTCTTTCTCTCTAAAGGACACCACTAAGTCCAGTACTCAGTTAGTGCAAAGAGCAGAATTGTCTTGCAAAGTGGCACAAAACAGATCACAGAGACCAAAACTCAGTCTTACAGAAAAGAAAAAAAAATCTTTTAAAATGCAGAGGAAGAAAATTTCATCTCCCTAATAAATCAAGAAGTCATAAGATATCTGTTATTTATTTTACAGGTGGAGGTCAAACGCCAACTATTTTTCAAGAAAAAAAATACCAGCCTTTCATTTCAATTAACCTTATAAAGCAGTCCATAAATATCTTTGAAAAATATTCCTGGCAGCAGGAATTGTTTTAAAGGAAGTTTTTTACTAAGATAAATGGAGACCTATGTTGAGTTTAGCGTTCAATCAACTTTCCAACTTAAGCATTTGAAAGATGAGTTTCCTGAAATATACTTCAAAGCCTGATTTGAAGACCCTGATTATCTCCTTTAAGGCACCACACAGGGAATGTCCAGAAATCTTTCAAAGAACAAAGTCAGCCTCCAGAAGCAATGACCAAGTTCTTTTTTCTCTTTTTGAGATAGTAAAGATAAATGTATTATATGTGGCTTATCACATTATGTAAATTACATATGTCTAGTGTTTAACTTATTCCAAGGAAGAACTGTTGTAGAATTCTGTGGTTCTAAAAGTAACAATTTAGAAAATGGACAAAATTTTAATTTTGAGCTAATTAATCTAATTGAAGATCCAATTATCATATTATACATATACTAAATGTTTTATAACAAGGTCTTATTATTTCAAAGTTATCATTAGTTAAAGATATTTTGAAATTTCCTTGGGAAAGTAAAATAAGTTGAAGAGCTTGGTACATAAACAGGAAAGAAATAACAATCTATATAAATTTAAATATGTTTTATATTTTAAAATAGCATCATGAAAACCAGAAATAATACCACTATTTTAGTTATTGAATTTAAATCTTACTATTAATTAAAATTCTAAAATTGCTGATGAAAACATATAAAGATCTATGCAAATGAATGTATTTGTTCCAACCATGAATGGACATATGTTTCAGGGTTATATCTAAGGCTGATCCTTATTTGTGGAATAAGGATTATGTAAGTTGATATAAATAAGGATAATACAAATCATATAAGTTGCTCATAATACCTTAAGTGTAATGAAAGTATATTTAAATTTTATATGTATTCCAAACTCAAACTTGTTTCTATTGATTACAGTCCTTACAGGTAGGGGGACACAGAGAGAGAGAAGGAGAGAGAGAGAGAGGCAGGGAGAGAGGAAAGGAAGGAGGAAGAAAGGAAAATTTAAAACACAATATTATAATTAAAATATTCACTATTATAGAAGAAGCATTTAATTTTAGTAAGTTTCAAGGACTTTTATAAATTCATAAAACAACATGGAATCTAGAAGAACTAAATCAGACTACATGAGTAAGTCACCATTATGTATTCATATTCTAAACCAGGTATAGTACCATAAACTTAAGATATAGAACATACTATTGGAATTAAATTGTAGAAAGTTATTTAAAGATAAAGATTAGAATCAATGCAGGTCTTTACACAAATACTGGCTGTTTCATTATAAAAAGGTATCATTATTACTGGAGATAGAAGACACTAGAGAAAACTATTTTGTAAGTTTATTTTAAAAATCTTCAAATGGAAGCTTCAGTGGAGCCTGCAGATGGGAGATGCTACAGGCCGGACTGCTGTTCTTCATAAAAATAATTTTAACCAACTCCAGATACTCATTTTGGTACATATATGAATTTTTGAATGCTATAATATTTTCCCCTTAAAAATCATATGAGTTAACCACGATGCCTTGGGTTTAATGTGAGTATATTAAAATTAGTGTGTATTCCAAACTCAAACTTGTTTCAATTGATTCCAGTCTTTACAGATAGAGGGACACAGAGAGAAAGTGAGAGGGAGGGAGAAAAGAAAGGAGGGAGGAAGAAAAGAAGAGGTTTTCCTGCATCCACTAAAACACACCTCATCTTGATATCCAGCTGTTGTTGAGTGGTTTAAAAATCCTTTTTGCTGACTGGGTTATGGGGAGAGATGTGAGTTGCTGTGATGTCATATCAGCCATGCAGAATGAAACACATGCTGAAAATACCTAAAACAAGTTTATCTCTCACTGCAGCTGAGAATGGTGCTGGTGGAGAGAAACAATTCAGAAATGGTTTACAAGAATTCATTTCTACATATAACAAGGACCACCATGAAAATACATAGGATCATTTCCATTATCAGTAATAAAAAATGATGCATAAGCAAGGCAAATATGTAATTAGACTGAAACATGACAACTAGAGATTAGACTAAACTTCCATGAAATTGACAATAGACAATGCTACTGATATTTCCTGGAATTTTGTAACTGACATGAAATGTTACATTATGCATCAATTTATTTATCAATTTGTTTATTTCACTGAGATTTTTGAATAACCCTATGCAAGACACACAACTACAAGATGTGGCAATTCAAATATAAAAATGATGGCATGCATCCTGCCCTTAGAGAGTTTACAACCTAATGGGGGATAAGAGGGAGATAAGCTCTCCATATAAATGATTATAACGCAATGAATTACCTAGTTAGTGTTATGGCCTGAGTACAGATAAAGTACTGTATGGTTTCACCTGAGAGAAAGTTTGATTATAGTTGTGAGATAGGAATGTTTCACTAGAAGCTTGTGTTTGAACCAGGACTTAAAGGGTGGGTCTGTAGCCTAAGTGGGGCAGGGCACTCCACATCAGCTGCTATAAAGGGAGAAATGCTGTAGATACAGGAATCTACAAGAATCAGAATGGATATGTAGCCAAAAACAATTTTGGAGCTCTCTTAGATTTAACTTGTGTATATCAATTAACTCAGCAATTTGATGTCTCAGTCACCAGCCTTAGAAGCATTCACCCATGTATACAAAGTGACAGGTGCAAAGATGTTGCAGAGTTTTAAGATCATGTTGTTAAGTGAGAAAAATGCACAGAGCCCAGATAAAGTATGGTGTCATTAGCACCAAAAAAGTTACACACAAATAATTTTTCTTATAGGTGTGCATATGTGATTATGCAGACATGTATGTTTTCTGAAAAGAAACAAATCACATTGATAGCATTGGTTTTCCTCTGAGAAGTGTAACAGGATGGAGGTAACAACATTCTTTTTTTCATGCAGAGAATGAATTTGTTCATTTCTTGTGTAATCAAAATCTAGTTAAAGAGTAATGGATACGAAAGAGTACACTTAGATAAATAATTTACTTTCCTTCATATAACTAAAAGCAGAGGCACTCTCATTTTTTTTTCAGTCCGCTGGAACATGTTTGGTTTCTTTTGATCTTTACAGATTACCTGCTTAACTGTAGGTAAATATCCTTGCTTCCTATTATTTAGTGTCTTTCTTAGTAAAGTATAGCTAACGGTAATCTCTTGCTTAGCTACAACAAAGGTATCTTACAAGAATTTAATACAAATACATCATAAATATCAAAAAATGAACCCGTGGAGAATAAAATAATGTCAATTATTATTAATTTTCTCCTTCTTAATTTATGTACATACTCTCTTTGAAACTTCATGGCCAAATTTTTCTATGTGTCACTTCACAAGGTATTAGAATTTCAATTAATAATAAAAACTCCTGGGAGAAGATGAATAAACAAATGCAATCACCATACTGGACTCTGGCCAAGATCCCAGGATCATTTCTCTGTCAAAAAATGCTATGAATTCATTTCAGGTGTTCAAGGTCAGGACCTCTGATCTGCGTCTCATTTGAAACCATGGCCTCTGTCAGCCAATAGGTCTTAACAGTGTTCCAAGCCTGACTGAAGGGGTCTGAGCAGAATAGAAGGTGCTGCTGATTTCATTCCCTACTTCTTTCCACTCTCTTTAGCGATCCCCTTTTCTCCCTGAAGAAATCTTTGAAGTGGAGGGTGTTAAAACCCTGGGTCCCTGGTAATGGCAGCCTGGTGCTGCTGAGAGCAGAGAGATTGAGCGCCATTTATGAATGGATCAGTCACTGCAGCAAAGGGACAGAGACACAGAGAGGATTTCTTCACAGACGCTGCTGAATTTGTCACAAAGAGCATACTCCTGTTGATGCACTATTTTTTGGTAATATTTAGAGAACTTTAGCAATTATATTTGAGATAGAGAAAATTAGCATGGCCTTGAATTTTATTTTAACCTGTAAAATATTTATGACTGCCTAATATATCTTTCTAAATAATGTAACTTGCCTTAATTAGACATATTTGCCTCATTTAAACCTCTGGTTCCTGGACTTCATTCTGTATTTTGAATTCTTAAATTCAAAAATCTGCTAACTTAGCGATTGGTCTAGTTATAGTACTTTTCCCATACCTGAAATATTGCCCACTAGCCAAAGAACCCTGGAAAGGTACATTTGTAAAACCAGAAACCTTAGCTTTTTATTACCCAGTTATGTGCATAAAGATATTCATACTAACACAACACTGATGGCCAGTGGGCAAGCATTGTCCAATTAGTATCAGACCCCAGGAGTGATACCTTATTTGGCACTTCAAGCTGGCACTGCTTCTCTGTGTGCTATTATAGGAAAAAGCTGAATGCCAGAACAGGGAGGCATTTTGTGCCATCAACGCCAAAGTAATATTTAGACCAGAGCATTTGCTCATCCATATGTTTTTACCAGGGTTGTAATTTTCATTTTTCACAAAGGTAGGAAATCTGCTCTATAAAGAATGATCCTAAAATTATTTCTTTCTTCCCTTTCGGAGGTTTACTTGTGAACATAAACACACAGAAAAATCTCCTGAATTGAAAGGAATATTTTATTTGAATTTGTTATATGTGAGCTTGTAGTTATACTATTTTCAAGTTAGAGTTTAAAGAGTGTCCTGATGTGTAAATCTGTTTAGCTGGCTTTGAATTTAACAGTGTGAGTGTGGTGGATGAGAATGGGATGGGTACACTATTCTAACTGCCTCAAAAGTGAAAAGAGGGCTCTAGTAGAGGAACAGAGAATTGTAATAATAGAGCTCTGATGACGGAAGGAAGGGCCGCCAAGAAAAGAAAAGAGAAATCAGTTCACAGATAAAGGACGAATTAATGAGGCTGAAACTGCTCTGGGACAATAAAGAAAATTTTGCCTCTTCTCAAGCTTTGCTTATATGCTGATATATATGCTAAAATAATTGTGACTTCAAATGACTTAATTTAGGAGACAGATAAAGATTATTATATCCAACTTTCAATGAAAAATCATAACTAAAGTAATGCCAAATATCTGTATTCGATAAAGGTAAGTACTCCAAACAAGCCACGGGTTAAATTAAAGCAATAGAAATTTGAATATTTCACCTCCAGCTAGTTCAATATTGAGGGCTAGATCAAATCTTTTTTTGAGGTTCCTTTAATGTCCAACTGCTGTGACTTTCATACAAATACTAATAACCAGTAGCTATTTCTCCATACAGTCCATTAATGGGTTGTCAAAGAATATAAAATAAGCATCACTTCACTTATTCTTGCCACCCTCTATCCACAAGGTGAAGCCAGTTCATTTTATAATTCAGTTGTATTCAACTTAGTTAAAATGATAAAATGATCATATGTCATTACTTCATGTAAGCTGAAAACAAATACTTGCTATTCTGTCTTCTCTCAAGGTACAACATACTCATCTCTTCAAATGTAAACCTCTTTGGTTGCACAGTTATAAAGAACACCATAAATCTTTGTCTGCATCAAGAAATTACTTAATCCCTTCCTGATTTAGTGTATTAATGATAACACATACTATTTTAATTATAATAAAAGGCCTTTTTTGTAGAACATGTGGTTGGGTACACAAATATAGTCATAAATTAAAGCCTAATTTAAATGCCTTATATATATATATATATATACACATACACACACACACACACACACACACACACACATATATATATATAAATTTTATAAATAGTAAAAAAAAAAAAAAAAAACTGTTTGGCTTCAAAGATGGAAACTGCCCAAGATGGGACCGAGCTAGTTATATCTGATAGTGAAATCTGGTAATTCCAACTAAATTAATATTATATTGTTCTGACATATATCTTAAGGGTATTTAAGGTTATTGTTTGCTGTCATTTCTGCATTCTAAAATAGGCAGTAAAAATACTGGCATTCCAGCCTTGATTGGACATGATCATATTCTTATTTATTGTGTGCTTCTTTTTTCTCTAAGACCATTGGATAATAATTTTATTATTTTTTCAATGAAAAACTTGGGGTAGTTTATTGATGGGTACACCAGGATGATTAAAGAACAACCAAATAGCTGTGTGAATGGGAAAAAGATACCACTTTCCTGGTTTCATGTTCTTTAGTTTTAACTTCTGATTGCCAAATGTTCCTTCCATGGATTTATACATGCTTTTACAAACATCTGTCAACATACTACTTGTTGTTAGTAACCATTAAAATAAGTTGATCTACTTAGGGTAGATAATTTTTACTCAAACTAACTACTGGGCTCATTAGACAAACTTAAATACCGAAAGTAAAATCAAATATCTTTTCTTATGGCATGATAGAGTAACTTGTACCACATTATATTTCCATTATAAACAACTATAAAACAGGACAAAATATACAAAGCAATATTTTTCAGACTTTGGAAAAGAGGAAGTGCAGAAACATCATTCCTAAGCGAAGACAAACACAGGAGGTATTCCCCATGGTTACCCCAGTTGTCTGCCTTGAAGCATTGTTCAGACAACAATATAATGAAATGGAGCCTAAGCAAAGCAGGGTAATATTAATAAGCTGAAGAAGCAATAATCTGACCCCAGACCTAAAGAAGTGGCTGGAATTTGCTGTGTAGGGTCTTGAAAAGGAAGTTGCTGCACAAAGAAGGAGTTCTATGTATTTGCAGACGGATCTACTTAAGTCTTTGTACAAATACTACACTACACATATGTAAGATGAAATTTAATGAATTGTAGCCAAAAAAAAAAAAAAAAGTTACGGGTAAGCTCAGCACTGAACAGAGATCTCAGAGGCCACAAAGTACAAGGAAACATAAGAATTTCAATCTGACAGAGTAGGGAGAATATGCTGAATACCCCAGGTTTTCAACTGAGATTCCAAAAGTTCATGCTATAAAAGGAGAACTACTTGAGAAATTAATTAAGACGTAACCTATACTTATCCTTACAAAGCTTTAAATCAATCATAATTAGTCGCATATTAATCCACAACTAAATTGCTTCTTAGAATGAAACTCAATACTTTTTAAAGAAAGACAAAACAAATCCAGACTTTGAACACTGTAGCATTGAAAATTATTTTAAAACATAAAAAATGCTAAGCATATAGAGAATCAGAAAAGTTTTGCCTATAATTAAGAAAAACAAAAACAATAAGAATAAAACCACACATAAAATCTGTATTTATCTGTTCTCACGCTACTAAAAAAGACATATCCAAGAAAGGGTAACTTATAAAGGAAAGAGGTTGAATGGACTCAAAGTTTCACACGGCTGGGGAGGCCTCACAATCATGGCAGAAGCTGAATGAGGAACAAAGTCTCATCTTATGGGGTGGCAGGCAAAGAGAGGATGAGGGCCAAGCGAAAGGGGAAACCCCTTATACAACCATCAGATCTCGAGAGATGTATTCACTACCACGAAACTAGTATGGGGAAAACTGCTCCCATGATTCAATTATCTCCAGCAGGCCCCTCCCACAACATGCGGGAATTATGAGAGCTATAATTCAAGATGAGGTTTGGGTGAGGACACAGCCAGACCATATCAAAATCCTAGCGAAATGATATAAGGAATATACAACATCAATATTTAGTCAATTTTAAAATAACAAATATACTGTTTGAGAAAATAGTACTCTCTGTAAACTAATAAAAGAATAAAACAAAATGAAATAAAATTTATTGAACTTAAGGATAAAATATTTAAATAAAATATATTGGAAGTAATAATAGCAAATTGAAACCTGCAAAGGAAGAAAATCAGTGAAGTTTAAAGTGGTGGCAAGAGAAACTACTCAAACAAAAATTTGGAGAGAAAAAAATCTGTTAGAAAATAAAAACTGACTAGTAGATATGTAATGCGAGGAATGTTATACATAAATCTTTATGTACAAGGAATAGAATGCCAGGTTCAATCTGCATCTACACAAAGGAATTAAGAGCACCAGATATAATAGATATGTGAGAAAATATAGAAGACATTTTTTTACTGTTTCCTAATTTCAAAACAATTGACTACTTAAAGCAAAATATGTTAATAATATATTCTGGGGTTTGTAACACATAGAGAAGTAAAATGTGAGGTTTATAATATAGACAGAATTAAAATGCATGACTACAACAGCACAAAGTAAGCAAGGGAAGCAAGTGGAAGTAAACTGCCATAGAGTTTTTACATTATACATTAAATTATATCAGGTGCATTTTTAAATTTCTAAAACAGGCTGGAGGAGGCAGAGCAAGATCGCAGAATAGAAAACTTCACTAATCGTTCCCTTACCCCCACTCCCTGCAGGTACACCAATTTAACAACTATCTACACACATAAAAAAAAAAACACCTTCATAAGAATCAAAACTCAGGTGAGCCCTTACAGTACCGGCGTTTAACTGTGTATGACTGAAAGAGGAACTGAAGAGTTAGAAAAACAGTCTTGAATTGCCAATGCCACCTATTATCCCTCAACCCAGAGCAGTTGCAGTGAGGTGCATTTCTGGGCTTTAGGGGAGGGAGAACATAGCAATTGTGAAGCATTGAACTCAGTGTTGTTTTGTTAGAGCAGAGAGGAAAATCGGACCAAACTCAGCTGATGCCCACCCATGGAGGGAGCATTTAAACCAGCCATAGCCAGAGGGGAGTCAACCATTCCAGCAGTCCAAAGTTGAGTTCCCATGAACCTCACCACTGAGAGCCAAAGTGCCTTTCAAAGTAGACGTGAAAGCCAGCCTAGCCCACAAGGACTGTAACTCTTAGGGGAGTCCTTGTGCTGAACTTGACCCAGAGACCGGACTGAAGGGCCATGCAACATACTGAGACATCAGTTGGGGCAACCAAGAGGGCACTGGCATCACTCCTCCCTCAGCCCCAGGCTGCACAGCTCTCTGCTCTAAAAGAGACCGCTTTCTTCCACTTGAGGAGAGGAGAGGGAAAAGTGAGGAGGACTTTATTTTACATTTTGGATACCAGCTCAGCCACAGCAGGATAGGGTAACCGTCAGAGTCGTAAGACCCCCATTCCAAACCCTAGCTCCCAGACAACATTTTCAGACATAACCCGGGCCAGAAGGGTACCCAATGCCTTGAAGGCAGGGCTCCATCCTGGCAGCATTCATCACCTGCTAACCGAAGAGCCCTTGGGCCTTGAATAACCAGCAGCAAGACCCAGGCACTATGTCAAGGGACTTGGGTGAGCCTATGAGATTTGCTGGCTTTGGGAGAGAGTCAGCACATCCTCAGCTGTGGTGGCTGTGGGGAAAAGTTCCTTCTGTTTGAGAAAAGCAGATGGAAGGTAAAGGGGACTTTTTCTTGCACTGTAGGTGCCACAGGGAGGTAGAGCATCAAGCAGGCTCTTTGGGTACCTAATTTCAGGATTTGACCCTTGGAAAACATTTCTGGACCTAACCTGAGCCAGAGGGGAGCCCACTGTTATGAAGGGTGAGTCTCAGGTCAGACATTCACCACAAGCTGATTTAAGAGCCACTGGGACATAAGGGAACAATGATGGTAGTAACATGAGAAGGATGTGCACTTTTATCACTGTTATTCAACATAGTACTAGAATTCCTAGCTAGAGCAATCAGACAAAAGAAAGAAATAAAAAGCATCCATATTGGAAAGGACTAAGTCAAATTTCCTTGTTTGCAGATTATATGATCTTATATTTGAAAAAACCTAAAGACTCCACAAAAAAATCTATTAGAACTGATAAATTCAGTACAATTGCAGAATACAAATATCAACACACAAAAATGGGTAGCATTTCTATGTGCCAACAGAGAGCAATCTGAAAACAAATTTTAAAATAATCCCATTTACTATACCCACAAATATAATTAAATACATAGCAATTAACTGAAGAAATGAAATCTCTCCGTAACAAACATTAAAAAACACTGATGAAAGAAATTGAGGAGGACACCAAAAAAATGTGGAAAAATATTCCATGTTCAAGGACTAGAAGATTCAATATAGTTAAAATATTTATACTACCACAAGCAATCTACAGATTTAATGTAATCCCTATCAAAATGCTAATAGTATTCTTCACAGAAATAGGAAAAACAATACAAAAAATTTATGGAACAACAAAAGACCAAGAACAGCAAAATCTTTTCTAAGCAAAGAGAACAAAACTAGAGCAATCACATTGCCTGACTTCAAATTATACTACAGAGCTATAGTAAACAAAACAGAATGGTACTGGAATAAAAACCAACAAATAGACCAAGGAAACAGGATAGAGAATCCAGAAACAAGTGTCCATGTTTACAATCAATTCATTTTTGACAATGATGCCAAGAACATACTCTGAGAAAAAGACAATCTCTTCAATAAATAGTGCTGGGGAAACTGGAAATACATATGCAGAAGAATGAAACTAGACCTGTATCTCTTACTGTATACAAAAATCAAATTAAGATGGATTAAAGTGTTAAATGTAATACCTCACACTATAAAACTACTACAAGAAAACATTATGGAAACGCTCCAGGACATTGGTCTGGAGCAATGGGGAAAACATATCTTCAGCAATACCCCACAAACATAGGCAACCAAAACAAAAATGGGAGAAAATATTTGCAAATTATCCATCTGACAAGGGATTAATACTAGAATATATAAGAATATAAACGGAGCTCAAAAATCTCTATAGGAAAATATCTAATAATCTGATCAAAACTGGGCAAAATATTTGAATAGACATTTTTCAAAAGAAGACATATAAATGGCAAATAGGCACATGCAAAGGTGCTCAACATCATTGATCATCAGAGAAATGCAAATCAAAACTACAATGAGATGTCATCTCACCCTAGTTAAAAAGACCCTTCTCCAAAGAAACAGGCAATAGCAAAGCTGGCAAGGATGTTCAGAAAAGGGAAGCCTCCTACACTGGTAGGAATGTAAATTAGTACAATTCCTCAAAAAACTGAAATTAGAGTTGAGCTACCATATGATCCAGCAATCCCACTACTGGGGATATACTCAAAAGAAAGGAAATCAATATATCAAAGAGATACCTGCACTCCCATGTTTGTTGCAGCACTGTTCAAAATAGCTAAGATCTGGAAGTAACATACGTGCCATCAACAGATAAAAAAAGAAAGAAAATGTGGTACATATACATAAGAGAGTACTATTCAGTGATAAAAAGGAATGAGAGCCTGTTACCCGCAACAATGTGGATAAAACTGGAGATCATATTGTTAAGTGAACTAAACCAGGCACTTCTAAACATTTCATGTTCTCACTTATTTGTGGGATCTAAAAATAGATTGAACTCATGGACCTAAAGAGTATAAAGATGTTTACCAGGGGTGGGAAGGGTAGTAGAGGGAATGGGGGAAAGCAGGGATGGTTAATAGGTACAAAAAATAGAAAGATTGAACAAGATACTCTATTTCATAGTACAACAGTGTGACTATTGTCAATAATAACTTAATTGTACATTTTAAAATAACCAAAAGAGTGTAACTGGATTGTTCTTAAGACGAAGTATAAATGCTTGAGGAGATGGATACCATATTCTTCATGATGTGATCATTTCACATTGATGCTTGTATCAAAACATCTCATGTACCTGACAACTATATAAACCTAATATGTACCCCCAACAAATTTTTTTAAATTAAAAAATATAAGTTGGGTGCGGTGGCTCATGCTTGCAATCCCAGCACTTTCGGAGGCCCAGGCAGGTGGAGCATGAGGTCAGGAGTTCCAGATCAGCCTGGCCAATATGGTGAAACCCCGTCTCTACTAAAAACACAAAAATTAGCTGGGCGTGGTGGCGTGTACCTGTAGTCCCAGCTACTCGGGAGGCTGAGGCAGAAGAATCACTTGAACCCAGGAGGCAGAGGTTTCAGTGAACTGAGATGGTGCCACTGCACTTCACCCTGGGCGACGGAGTGAGACTCCGTCTCAAAAAAAAATAATAAAATAAAAAATATAGTAAAACAAATTCCTAAAACAGTCACTTAAAAACAATAAAGAGGAAAAGCTAAATGAAGATAAAATATTAAAATACACGTAATATATTGAAAAGAAGGAAGAAAAGGAGAGAAAATAAAATAACAATATGAGGGAGGCCGGGCGCGGTGGCTCAAGCCTGTAATCCCAGCACTTTGGGAGGCCGAGACGGGAGGATCACAAGGTCAGGAGATGAAGACCATCCTGGCTAACACGGTGAAACCCCGTCTCTACTAAAAATACAAAAACTAGCCGGGCGAGGTGGCGGGCGCCTGTGGTCCTGGCTACTCGGGAGGCTGAGGCAGGAGAATGGTCTAAACCCGGGAGGCGGAGCTTGCAGTGAGCTGAGATCTGGCCACTGCACTCCAGTCCGGGCGACAGAGCGAGACTCCGCCTCAAAAAAAAAAAAAAAAAAAAAAAAAAAAAAAAAAAAAAAAAAAAAAAAAAAAAAAAAAAAATGAGGGAAAGACATAAAGAGAAAGTTAATAGCAAGATTTTACACTGGAAGATAATAATATTAATTTAGTATATCAAATACATGTGGTGTTCCACTTTCACTAGACTTAAGAAAGCTAAGAAGCAATCTTAGCTTTAGAAAGTTTTTGAAATTAGAAAGCAGAAGAAGCCGTTCCCACTCTAATAGCAAGTTACAACCAGGATAATCTATTAAATAATAACTTGTTTTGAGCCAATCAGACACATGCAGTTGCAAGGCAACCAAAGGAACTAAATTCCATACCTGAATTTTTAACCTATTTTTGAAGGCCAAGTATAGGCAGGATGTTGTGTCAGATTGGAAAACTGCGAATCTCAGATGTGAGGCAAGTTCTCATTACATCATTTGTTCCACTCCAGACTACCAGGTTCTTACAAGAAAGACGGAAGGCAGCTGGGCGTGGTGGCTCATGCCTGCAATCCCAACACTTTGGGAGACCAAGGCAGGCGGATCATGAGGTCAGGGGTTCAAGACCAGCCTAGTCGACTTGGCGAAACCCCACCTCTACTAGAAATACAAAATTAGCCAGGCGTGGTGGCAGTTGCCTGTCATTCCAGCTTCTTAGGAGGCTGAGGCAGGAGAATCTCTTGAACCTATGAGGCGGGGGTTGCAGTGAGCTGAGATCGCGCCACTGCACTCCAGCCTAGGTGACAAGAGTGAAACTCCATAACAGAAACAGAAACAGAAACAGAAACATAAAATAGAGGTTAAAACATTAAAAAACAAACAAACCAAAAAAAAGCCCATTGAAGAACTCTGAGGCAATATTAAGGGTTCTAATATTTGCGTAAGTTGGAATTCCACAAGTGAGCTGTTGGAGTGGGGCAGGAGAAATATTTTTTAAAAAATAATTGCCAAACATTTTCTGAACTAGATGAAAATTATGAACACAGAGATCCAAACATACAAAATGTGATGAAAATTGTATCAAGTACATAACAGTTAACTGCTTAGAACAGTTGATAAAATGAGTCAAGTCAGAAAAAAAGCAGATGCAATATGTAAAGATGAACAAAGGTAAGGAAACAGAAAACTTTCAGTAGAAACAATGCAATGTAGGAGACAAAGGAGCAACACCTTTAAGTCCTAACAATAATAACAAATAAAAATTTGTCAACTTTGAATTTTACCCTTATTGAAAATATATCCTCGAAACAAAGGCCAAATAAAGACTTTCTCAGGTATACAAAAGTGAAATGAATTTATGTAGAAAGCACTACAAAAAGTGCTAAAGGAAGTTCTTAAAGCAGATAGAAAATGATACTAGGTGGAAACTTGGAACTATACCAAACAAAACAAAATAAAAAAAAAAAAAGGAAGTACACGGGAAACAATTATGAAAATGTGAGTAAATATATAAGGTTTTAAAAAAATAATTGTTTAATGTAAAATAACAACAAAGTACTGTGTGGTTTGTAACATGTGAAAAAGTAAAACAAGTGATAGCAATAATAGAAATAATGGAAATGATAAAAAAAATTATGTACAGTTCCTACGCTACACACGAAAATACAGAATAGTATTTGAACGTGGGCTGTCATAAGTTGAAGTTAAAAATCCTAAATAAATTATATTCATCCGCTACATGAATAAAAAGAAATTAGAAATGATAAATAAGAGTGAAGATAATATTCAATCATAAATCATATTGAATTAATTAAATCAAAACCAGAAGAAAAGATATTTTACAAGTAATACATGGAGATGAAATAAAACAACTAACAAGATGACAAATATCAACTGACTGGTCATGTAAACAAGAATAAGAACATAGATTACTGATTTCAGGAATGAAAGACAGGACATCACCATACATCACAGAAACATTAGAAAGCTAATAAGAAATCATCATGAAAACATTTATTCCAGTAAATATGTTAACTTAGATAAAATGGATTATTTTAAAGACTCAAATTAGCAAAGCTCATTCAACAGGAAATAGATAAGAGAATAATTCTGTATTTGTAATAGAATTAAATTATTAATAATAAATAACTTTCACATGGAGAACTCCAGGCCAAGATTGTATTACTGATTAATACTATTCATACCAAACATTAAAGAAGGAGCAAAAAGAAGGAAGGGAAATTTTAGGTAAACTTGTTTAGCACATGGAATAGGAAGGAACACTACCCAGGTTCTTTTTTTTTTTTTCTTGTGAGATGGAGTCTTGCTCTGTTGCCCAGACTGGAGTACAGTGGCGTGATCTTGGCTCACTGCAACCTCCACCTCCTGGGTTCAAGCAAGTCTCCTGCCTCAGCCTCCCGAGTAGCTAGGATTACAGGCATGTGCCACCACATCCGGCTAATTTTTAATTTTTAATAGAGATGGGGTTTCACCATGTTAGTCAGGCTGGTCTTGAACTCCTGACCTCGTGATCTGCCTGCCTCAGCCTCCCAAAGTGCTAGGATTATAGGCATGAGCCACTGTACCCAACCACCCAGGTCTTTTAATGAGACCAACAATACTCTGTTAAGATTCAGAAAAATACATAGCAGACAAAGAAAATTTTAGAATATTCCTTATGAACATTGAGGAATATTCATGGCCAATTGTTAAAATTATATAATTGTAATACTCAAGATACATGCATGTCATTGTATGCAATTTTATACCTTAATTTAAAAAGTCATATTAGAGAAAGAAAAAGATGTACTTAACTTATCGATATTTTTCATTAGTATAGTTCCTCAGAGAGCACAAAATTCATCATGTGAACCTATACGCTTTTAGTTTAAAAGCAGAAATAGCAACGTGAATGCAGTTTTCTATTTTATTAACTAATAACAGTAATGAGAAAAATGAATATGGAACTTGATACAGAACAAGATATCTGCAATTTGAGTAAAAGGAAATGTTATTGACTTTTTTTCCATCTATTATATACCACACCCTAAAGAAACGTCTGAATCTGAAGATTGGGTAGGATATGTTTCAATGTCTTTACACATTTAGGTTAATTAAAAATGGGATTTACTGCAAGGAAATGCAAAAGTTCCCTTTGCCTATAAGTAATTGAATACTGTCCACAATCTCTAGAGATCTTCTGACAGCAGTGTATAATCCAAGCCATAGAACTTATAGGTATAATTTCAATTAGATCTTGGTCCTTTGAGCTTTCCACAAAATTTATTCATCTCTTTTCTTTCATATTTTCAAAGTAGTTTCATGAAGCATTTCAATGCTTCAACTTTGAGTGCTTTATTATCATAACATTTTCTTTATGAAAAGGAAATTCCTCATTCGAAAACAATTTAAATTTTAAATCATCTTCTTTGCTCCAAATAGGTAAGATACTCTACTGTTTGGTTAAACATGATGGCTCTATTCTAGTACTGGAAAATACAAATGACAATCTTCTATGATCACTAAAAGAGATCACAGAAGATCAGAGAAGACATCGCATTCTTCTGCTCTCCAAAGAACCCACATAATTTTACAATGCTGTTTTATTCAGATTCATCTACTTGATTTGAAAGATCCTTTGCTTTTTCTTTGTGAAAGACCTCAATGTTAATTTTTCTGTGAAGTTTGTCTGACAACTTTCCATACCCCAAAGTGGAAAGAAAATTCTCCACCCTGTTCCACCAGATTACTTTGTAAGCATATGTTACTTCTTAGGATATTTTATCTAGCTTTTTGTTTCAATATGCTAATCTTTATGTGGGCTTTTGAGCTGCCATATGGCAAGATCCATACTTTATAATCCAATCCATAGAGTATCTGAAAGAGTTTAGGTGTCAAATCAATTATTGGAAAATTAATGAGTGAATTCAAAACCAGAAAATATTGAACTATGTGGATTTTTCAGCAATTGTGTTGCCTTTTCGAATTGTAATTTTAAAACAGTTTCATTCAGATGTATTTACACACTTTAAAACTTACACTTTTGAAGTGTACAATTCGGTGCTTTTTATTGTATAGATAGAGGTATGCTACCATTCTCACTATTTAATTTTAAAACCTTTTATCCGTTTTAAGAAACCCCATCCCCCTTAGCAGTCACTCCTCACTCTTGTTCCCTCTCCCTAATCTACTAATATCCCTTAATCTGCATTCTATTTGTCTATTCTGCAAATTAATATAAACAAAATCACATAATATGTGGCCTATTGTGACTCAGTTCTTTCAGTTAGCATATTTTCAAGGTTTATTTATGTTATTGCATGTACAATTACTTCATTTCTTTATATTGCCAAATAATATTTCATTTTATGGATATTTTATATTTTGTTCATTCATCAGTTGATACATATTTGGATTATTTTTACTTCTTAACTACTACGAATAATGCTGCTATTAACATCTGTGTACAAATTTTTATGTGAACATTTGTTTTCATTTCTCTTGGATATGTAACTATGATTGAAATTGCTGAATAATATTGTAACTCTGTGTTTAACTGTTTGAGGAAATGGCAAACCCTTTTTCAAAGTGACTGCAGCATTTTTACAACCCCACCAGTCATATATAAGCATTTCAGCTGACTCACATCCTTATCAGGACTTGCTATAGTTTTTCTTTTTTATTTTCTCACTGGGTATGCAGTTGTATTTCATCATATTTTTAATATGTATTTCTCTAAAATCTAATGATATTTAACATAAATTCATGTGTTTAATGGCAATTTGTATATGTTCTTTAAAGAAATATCTGTTCGTTGTCTTTGATGCTGCCAATCTGCTAAGCTCATTAACTCTAGGTTACATTTTGTGTATAGACTCTTTAGGATTTTCTAGATAAAATATCATGTCATCTGCATATAGAAACCATTTTATCTCTTTATGTTTCTAGTATGGATGTTCTTTATTTCTCTTCCTTTTCTAATTTCCCTGGTTAGCACTTTCGGTACTATGTTGAGTGAAAGTAAGAAGAGCAGACAACCTTGTCCTGTTTCTGATCTTAGGGTCAAAACATTCAGCAGTTAATTATTAAGTATAATATTAGCTGTGGGTATTTCATAGATTCCCTTTATCAGGCTGAAGAAATTCCCCTCTATTTTTAATTTGCTGAGTGTTTTGTAAGGAAACGTTCTTAAATTTTGTCAAAGGGTGTTTTGTGTATCAATGAGGATGATTATGTCTTTTTTTGTCCTTTATTGTATAAATGTGGTGTTTTACAATGATTGATTTTTGCATGTTAAACCAAACTTGCAGTTCTTGAAATAGATCCCAATTTGTCATAACGTATAATCCTTTAAATATTCTGCTAGACTTGGTTTAATAGTGCATTGTTACAGTGTTTTGCATTTATAGTCAAAGTAATATTTGTCTGTAGTTGTATGTGTGCTATTTTTGTGTGTGTCTGGTTTTAGTATCAGGGTAATACTGGCCACACAGAATGAGTTTGAAAGTGTTAAATTGCCACAAAGTATACTGTTTTACTCTCTTAAGAAACTCTTCTGAATTGTTCTAAACTTTTGACTAATTTCAGTAATTCTAAAAAACTTGATTTCAACCATTTTTGCCAGTGTTCTCATTGTTTTTTGGAAGGAAAGGATTTTCAGAAGTCTTTACTTCTCTGGAATTGCTTTCCTCTAGTTTATTTTTAAAGATCTGAAATGGATGATGTTTTGCCATATTCTCTTCTTCATTCTCCAATTTTCTTCCCCAGAAAATACAGATTTTAGAAATGGATTTAGAGATCGTGAAGAACCTCAGCTTTTCTCAAACACCACTTTATGAGTGTGTATTGTTATTCATTAAACACATATTTACTGAATATCAATTGTTCACTAGGTACTGTGCCAGAACATGATAATCAGGACCATGTATTGGCCTGTCAGGAACTTCCAGTGACATATGCTGCCCCCTCCTTTCCTACTACTCACCCCTTAATCCATAACTTGAATAGAAGAGACTCAAGGAGCAAGAATGTTAAGTTAAAAGCCACAAAGCAATCTGATTAAGCAGCTTACTGACAGAGTAAGAATGCCTTGATTTTAAATGTCACATTTTCAAAGAGAAAGTCATTCTGGAAATTTCACCATGATGACAAGAATCTGTGTTAATATCAACACTTGAGAGCATTTTTATCTGATTTTCATAGAGGTAATTCTGCTAATGATCATTTTATGTTATTTAAGGAAATGATTATTCAGTCTTTTTTCCATATAGTATTATACAATATGATAACAGGAATCAAAGACACATAGCATAGGCTTCCTCATATATACATATATAGTATATGCTTCTTGATTTTAATAAGCATAAGCTGTTTAGTAAAATAACTATGAATAGGATATTACAATAGAATGCTCAAGTAGTAAAAGTTTAGAAGCTGAAACAAAGCAGGCATCATGAGGTGAGGAGATTGGAAGACTGATAAAAAGAGAGGTGGCTGCCTTTACAAAAATAACTGTCTGAATTCAGGTTAGAACTCACGTCTCAATGTTTTCCCAGTTTCTCCATTTTATAGCGGGGCTTCCCCTATACTATAAAAAGGACAACCCCAGGTATTTAGTTAGCTTTCTAATTGTGTGCAAAATTATTTAAAATAAAGTATTTCATGTAACATAAAATTTTTTAAAAATGTACCAATGCCAATTCAATAGAAATCTTCTATTATTTTGCTTTCATATATAAGGATTGCACTACTATTAATCGAATTCCTACGAAATGTTTTATAAATTACACTTACAATCTAAATGTATCTATTTAATATTTTATCTATTATATGCTGTTGATAAACTGTTGGACAACTAATCAAAAGTGCACCGAAATTTCATATTACCTTATCACAATTTTCTAATCCTTAAATATATGCCACTTAGTCTAATTTAAGAGCATTAAAGCAAAATAAATCACTTGTGGAATCAGAATGTTATCACACAAATGTTAATTGTTGCATACCATTGGTGCCAGGTCATTGACTATATAACCAACTTCAAAAATAAAGCTTGCTAATTTTTCTAGTTGCTTACAGTAATAAGTAACACATGTGAAATGTAACTATAGGGAAAACTAATGAAGAAGGAGCCATCAAGGAGCTTTCCCAGAACCTGATCTTGACAAGCTAGAATCAGGCAGCTGACTAGGAAATTCAGGGTGGGTGGATCACTTGAGGTCAGAAGTTTGAGACTAGCCTGGCGAACATGGTGAAACCCCCATTTCTAATAACAATACAAAAAATTAGCCAGGCATGGTGGCACGTGCCTATAACCCCAGCTACTCGGGAGGCTGAGGCTGGAGAATCGCTTAAACCGGGAAACGGAGCTTGCAGTGAGCCGAGATTGCGCCACTGCACTCCAGCCTGGGCGACAGTGTGAGACTCCATCTCAAAACAAACAAACAAACAAACAAAAATAAAATAAAAAACGAGAAAGTTACACACAATTTGTTTGGCCTTATTTTTTTGAATTTCAAAATGTTATTTCAGGAAGATAAGCTACATATACACCAGAGAAAGCATGAACACAAACACATAAAAGAAATGTTGTTCTACCATTTGAAATAGGTTATTATCATGCAGTGAGACAAGTAGACTTCTTTCCAGGATGTAACCGTGTTGCTGCAAATGGAATGCTCCCTGGAGGAAATGCCACTTCCACCAACTCCCTAATGCATCCATTTTCAGATACATTTCAATATAAATGACACTAAAAAATTCACGCTTGAGAATGGAAACTAACCAAACTTTTGGAAACTGGACTTACTCCAGAATCTAACACACACAGCTCCAATTGAGTGGCCTTGTTCATGGACAATTTGTCCATATTTTTAGATACATCAAATTGATGACAAGAAAAGCCAAAATTATCATGTGAAATGACAGAAATATTTGGCAAAATGCAACCTGTAATTTCCTTTTCCCTGTATCCTCCAACATATTGAGGATGTTATGCACTAGGAGTGGATAAATAAGTACTTATTGGAGCCTCTCTTTCCAGCTGGCTCTGTACTCAGTAAGCCCTGGAGCTAAGGCAGGGGATTTAAAACAAAACTAACTATGACAAAAATAACAACAATGACACAAAGTATAAATCTTTCTGTTTTCTCATGCTACCCTGGGTAAGATTGTCATTTAAGTTCCTGAACAGCTGTGCCTATACTGGGTTACCAGCTCACCAAAAGCACATCCATAAATGAATATCAGTTCACCAGAAATACCACTGAGGGCTTATTATGGGTGAGGTGGATAATTCATTTCCTGTATTTTTATTTCTTTATAAGGCTATCTACCTTGGTTATCTGTGGGAGATTAAATGCTTTTACACTATAATAGTAATATTATTAGTAGGAGCAGTGTGACAACAATAGTAATAGCGTGTTGGAATTTATTAAACACTTATGATGAAATAGGAACTGTTCTAAGTGCTCCAGAGACATTGTCACATTTAATTCTCGTAACAATCCCTTGATACTGGTACTACTTATAACTCTATTTCAGAGGGAGTTTGTTAAATTGCCTGAAGTCACATAGCTAATAAGAGCTGGAGCAGAGATTCAAACCCAGCCACTCTGATTAGAAACTGCACTCTCAGTCACTACACTAAACTATAGCAATATCATTCAGTGCCCTCAGCTCTCACCCATAGGCTGGAAAATTTGCTTTTTATGTAGGTGTTATAATTTAGCAAGTTATTGAATCCAGCTACCTTCCAAGAGGGGAAAAGCAGACCTTCTTAATGCAAGTAGAAATCAGTCTTGGAGTGTTTTCATGGGGTTCTTCATGCTATGTACGCCTTTACATAGCAGACATGGAGAGGCTTCTGGAGAACCAAGAACCAGAATCCACATGGCCACAAATTGGTATAAAGTAGCTGTGTTGACATAATTCCTGTTTGAATGATTTCCATCTCATTCTCAGATAGCGAACAAAAGACTTTTCAATGCTGAGTTCAGGTGGGAGTACTGCATCATTTCCCTGTAGTTCTTTCTAGGTTGTGAATGAAGTAAAGAGGTGAGAGAAAGTACTGAAGACAGAAACAAAAGCATGGACTCAAAAATGAGCATCACTGCAGTGACACAGAACACATTTTCCAGATTTCATAGCCAAAAAAAAAAAAAAAAAAAAATCCTAGCAAGCAAATGAATCTCTGTATTATTCCAGTAAAGTGGCAGGAAATGGATAGCTAGCCATTCCTTGCCAAAAATGGCAATCCTGTTCTGGCCCTCAAAGATAATGCACAGTTCTGAACTACACCACCATTTCTGCTGCCTCTCAATAAATGATGTACATTAAGCTATTATCATTGTGAACGAAGTGATTACAATTTTTCCCCTGTGACAAATCTAAAATCCCATATAAGAAAACCATTGCCTTGACTAGGTGTAAAAGCCATTACCTTTGTTGTCAGCATTTGAAACACAGACCAGCTGGCTTTCAAAACAGTTAGGACATTTAGGATACATGTAGTAAGATTAACCCTCCTTGCTGGCAATGTAATTACTGTGTTTATTCATTTTAATGATCTCATAAAGGACAATGAGATATAATACAAGTACAGGACAAGAGAAGGTACTGGAAAGGCAATTGTTCCATTCTTTACAAGCAGAATGTGAGCTGGTAAGCATGAGATAAGGCAGAATGAGCTGACGGCAGATCTCTGTCTTCTATGGAGTGAGGAAACCAACCAATCTGGAAGTGACCATCTTTAGTAGTCCTGGTCCAGTCCATACTGTGATTCATCTTTGGTGGGGAAAGATCTGTGATCTTTGCTTTTGGAAGGTGCTTAATTCTATTGGCTCTTATTTTGTTAGCTGAATCACACAATAGAGATTTAGGCTATAAAGACTTTTAGATGCTACTTAATTCAAACTTCAATCTCAGGACAGAAATTTCCTTACCAGAATAATCCTGATCTATGTTGATTGAGTCACTGGTTAAATATTGTTGCTGATGGATTGGTTTTACTTTTGCAAATATCCTGCTCAATATTTAGACTTGTCTTCTGGTTACAAATTCCTTTAAATTGAGCTGAAATTAATCTCATTGAACCATCCGTTTGATCAGTTCTATTTTTTTGAGCACTCCATATTAATTTTCATTCATTTTGTTTTACCCATTCCTACTTCAAATGCACCAATCTTACACCACTTTCAGATTCTTTTCTTCAGAAGAAAAAGTAATACTGTAGAATTAATATACAGTAGGTACTAGGGATTTTACAGTGAATAAGCAACATGGTATATTATAGGGTTGACAGCTCAATGTGGTTACAGAGAATGAAAAAATGCCCTAGTGCTGTGATAGCATTTTGGTGGGACATTCTACCAGGCCTAGTATTTAACGCGTTCCTTGTGTGTATGGCTTATGGACTTCTTACCATCCCAGATACACACTAAATTGTAAATTGCCTCTTTTAAGGGGCTATTATCCTTAGCAAACTAACACAGGAACAGAAAACCAAATATCATATGTTCTCACTTATAAGTGGGAGCCAAATGATGAGAACACATGGACACATAGAGGGGAACAACACACACTGGAACTTTTTGGAGGATGGAGGATGGGATGAGGTAGAGAATCAGGAAGGATAACTGGTGGGTCCTAGGCTTAACACCTGGATAATGAAATAATCTGCACAACAAACCTCCATGACACAAGTTTACGTATGTAACAAACCTGCATTTGTACTCCTGAACTTAAAAGTTAAAAAAAAAGAAAAAAAAAAAAAAACCCATAATACTGCAATGTAGAAGTATCAACTTTAACTGAGCACTGTAAACTATTCTATTAAGCAGACCAACTTATTTTTTTTTTACAATAATGTTTGCAGACCATTTTTTACATGAACATTTGTCTAACCAGTTCCATATTGCCATGAGTACTTTACACCATGTTTTGAAATTCAAAGCCTAGGTAATAATACACGTTTATGTTTATAAGCAAGTCTTATGAATTTATGCCAAAAGATACAACCAACCTCATGTCTTTCTTCTATGATATTACATTGTAATTATATATTTTATTTTTAAATGACTAATACCACCTCCTATGATGTTATCAATTGTAGAATTTAATATCATCTATATTTCTACAATTAACCTTTGCTTTTTTCTCTATTTTTACCTTTTTTCAACATTTGTTTTGACCCAGTGGATATAAATGATACGATACAAATTTGAAGACTTAAATATGGCACTCTCACTCTCACCTGAACATATTCACAAATATGCAGATACAGACTGTTTATAGCAGATCAAATTGATAAATCAATGACTATCACAGCAACAAAGATCAATATAATAGTAAAACTATTATATCTTCTGTTTTGAAAATCTTTTGTCTGAAGGATTAATATTTAATGCTGTGCATTGATATAATTTAAATTATCTAAAATATTTCAACATATATTCTTTCTATCCTTCTACCTATCCATAGAGTTAATCAAGGTTGAATATCACTATTCTTATTTTATAAATAACAGTGATGTTATAAAATGCTAAACTAGCTAAAGTCGCACAAAGTAATAGAACCAGAACTAAAACCCATACTCCAGATACCTGATGTTCTTTAAATATACCATAGCATAAGCAAAAATTAAATGTCTGTATGTGGTTCATACATGCCTATAAACAAAATTATTACCTTTAATTTTTTATTATTAACAAGTT
This sequence comes from Rhinopithecus bieti, assembly GCF_001698545.2. NCBI lineage: Eukaryota > Metazoa > Chordata > Mammalia > Primates > Cercopithecidae > Rhinopithecus > Rhinopithecus bieti. The sequence goes on from NW_016806443.1 coordinate 3,498,854, forward strand.
TGTGGCATTGGCTAGTGATAAAATAATAGCGGAAATAGCAACCACTGATCACTGCTAACTCAAAGGTTATATGATTGAGATAATACTCAGTGCATTTGGTTATGATGGTGATATGGTCTGGTTCTGTGTCCTTACCTAAATCTCATCTTGACTTGCAATCTGAATTGCAATTCCCATGTGTTGGGGAAGGGACCTTGTAGGAGGTGATTAGATCATGGGGTCGGTTCCCCCGTGCTGTTTTCATAATAGTCAGTAAGTTCTCACAAGATCTGATGGTTTTATAAGCGGCTTTCCCCACCTTTGCTCTGCACTTCTCTTGCCTGTCGCCATGTAAGACATGCCTGTTTCACCGTGCATCATGATTGTAAGTTTCCTGAGACCTTCCCAGCCATATGGAACTGAGAGTAAATTAAAACTCTTCTCTTTATGAATTACCCAGTTTCAGGTATGTCATCATAGCAGCGTGAAAATGGACTAATACAGATGGCTTTTTAAGCAAAGCACGAAAATAGTGTATAAAAAATTAGCAAGCATAAATTCAGAAGTTTCAAGTTGGCTTGCATTATATAAACCATAATGAACTTTCCATTTCTTGGCAAAATTTCCATGTTTAATAAAAGTTAATAATTCTTTACATAAAAGCTGTGTGTGCACTTTAAAATACTATAAAGGAGTCTAAAATCAAGCCGCTTCAATTTTCACAACTTTCTTATACTCTTTCCATTAGAAGAGCTATAAATGAACTTTCAATAAAATCAGAGCTTTTGATGTGGCCATTTATTTTTAAAAGGCATTCTATAGCATACCAATTGCTGAATCTAGAATCTCCATTGATATTCCATTTAATAAACTTGGAAGCCAGAACATTTATTTTAAAGTTCAGGTTTAATTAAAAGATAAGACTAGAGTGACAGAATGGCAAGGGAAAGACGGGTGTTGAATTTTTTGTTTATTATTGCAGAGCAGCTGCTTTTATTTTTAACTAATCTCCATTAATGTCAAATCAAAAGCCGATACTTCTTATAGGCTTTTGCATTTGCCTTGTTACCTACTTTCCCTAGAAAATTACTATGTATTTTCTCATTCTGAGATGAAATCCAGTATGCGTCCATAATTATTTACCTGAAGTACTGAGAAATGCTTGTCATAAAGTTTATTTTTGAAATTGAAATGCATTCACTTATTTCTTCAGCAATATTTTCTAGGTGTTAACCTCTGTTTTGGGAATTAGGGGCTAGTCAGTGAATAAACATACCAAAAAGGAAAAAAAATAAACAAACATACACATTAAAAAAGAAACAAACAAAAACTCCTGCCTTGCTAGAATTTACTATATAATGAATACTCATTTCAGACTCAAGTAAAGTTACATGTAAATACTAGAAGGCTAGCACTAACAGAGCGTTGCAGAAAACTACCTTTCTTCAACGCTCTGTTAGTTCAGAGCATTGAACTAATCTTTGAAACCACATTTTCAAAGATTTTACTGAGAAAGCCATTGTTCAAATTGTTCAGTGCCTACCTTTAGGACAGAAAAAATAAAGGGTTTTAGCGTATGTGAGAGAAATGAGAAGGAAGAAAGAGTTGCAGGGTAAATTCAGGATGTATCCCAGGACAGAACAGGGAAAGCTAGCTCATGATAATTTAACTTCTTAGAGTTTCTTATTAAATGAGCTGCACACTCTTCGAGGATCCTGAGTTCCACAGTGATCTTTTACTTTTCAAAAGCATTCAGGACATGAACCAGCAGAGAAAGAATTAAAACTAGTGAAAGGAGTCCCATATACATTTCTGAATCCACATGTTCCTTAAGAATTAAAAAAGATGTAGTGCATGTAAGAGAATCTCTTTTCTGAGATAAACTGTACCACATTTTCTACCAAAATTAAGCTCCAGGGATATGAGAAAAGTCTTTTCTGAAAGAATACACCATTACAAATGTTTTTAATCTATAGAATCATGATGGAAACATTCATTAAAGTAGAAACAGTTACTTTTAATTATGTGGTGTATTAAAATAGAAAACAATTACCACAAACATATAGTGTTTTCATAAGTACAATATCATTTGATCTTCAGGACAATTTATGAGTTAGATACTATTTTATCATTATTATACTATTCATGTGTAGAATAACTGACTGACTGACTGACTGATCCAAGTTGTTACAACTGATCAAGGCTCACATCAAAATTGAAAACCCAGGCGTAAGAGCTCAAACCCCATGAAATCCCCACTGAGCCACACAGCTTTTCAATTGACTGATCAAATGAGAAAGGTTTCGTTAGATATTTTTTAAAAACTATTTTAGACAGTTCAAATGTTACAAAGGTGCCTATCCCCATCTGTTTTCCTCTTGGCTTTTGTTTTAGGTGCTGATGCATTCTGATCTAAATCTTCCCTCTAAGATTATTTTTAAAGTAAAATAAACAAAGGCAGCATATCCACCTGGAAAAAATTATGCTGTATTAGTCCTTAGTAGAATTTCTGTTATTGATGTTTACTGAGCTTTGTGAGACACTTGATAATTGCAAAACTTCCTGGGCCATTTCAGTTGTTCTCTGATCACGAGGTCAGCAATGTAATAAGGGTTTGCTCTGCCTCTGCACCAGGGTCTTTGCAAGAACTTTGGCTGTAAGCTGAGGTAGTAAAAATATGAATGCGGGAAAAAATGGAGTATCTTCAATGAAGTTAGGAGGTAATAGGTGAAAGATTAAGAGCATAAACTTTGAAGCCAAACAGACATGAATTCTTATTCCCATTTTGTTATCTACAGGCAATGTGAGAGCAGAAATTTAATTACTCTCTCTAAGCTGCCATGGTCAATAATGATCATAAAGTGTAAAGTTGTCATGACTAAAGAAGGTATTTAAAATTACACACAAAAATAGACTAATTGAATCTGCTATTAAGAGTATTATTAACATTATTTTATCCCCTTTCCTCCTACTCTAAGATCTATGCATTGTCATAAATGCACATTTATTTTTCAGATTTATCTGGGAACATAGAATATCTATGTCTACATAACATATAAAAAGCAATATGGGGTTTTCTTAACATAGAGTAACATTGATGGAATACATATATTTTATATATTCTAAGTTTTTGTTCTTAGCCTACTTCTTAAAGAACTTGAGATAGTCTGAATTCTGTCATAAAGTTTAGTAGTATAGTTGAGGTTCAGAAGAGAATACCTGAAGTAAGTCCATAGCATGTACTATATTTCCAGACAGTTGAAATGAGTTTGAGTGGGGTTTTGCATATGATCCTAAGCATTCTAGGACCCAGGCCTCCTAAGATCTAGAAAAAAATAGGGAAATATGAGTCATTAAATAATTTTTTTCCTGTGGCAAAATGCCAGACATCTAGCAAAAATTCCCTTACGGAGTTCAATTATTTTTTTTAAAATAAGGCTAAAAATGAATTCATGGCAAAAGTCTCTGCTTAAGAGACAGTAATTAACACAATGGATAATCTATGGCTTCCTAAAAGACAGAAATTTTCAAATGTGTGCATCTACTATTGAATCTTTATAAAGGAGAAGGCATATTACTAAATCGTAGCTCAGTGAGAAGCTGAGATAATTATGTGTTAGGCTCTGTTGCATTCTAGTGATCTAAATTATAAGAATAGTAACTTAAGAGAGACCCTCATGGACTCTTAGACTGCATAGTCTCTCTATCCAGCTATTCTTCCTCTCGAGTATCATATGTCTTAGGCAAGCATTTGGCAGGTGTTAAATTGCAGTAAATCTATGATTGGATTATCTAATAGAAACCTCTAGAGCTTATAATCTATTGTTCTGGTTAAAGTGTAAGCCATATACTTTAATCATTTCTGACATAGGCACTATATTCACAAAAAGTATTAAAGAAAAGGAGACACATTTTCCCATCGGGTTATGGTAGCAGAATGGGAGGGGAAGGAACTGTTCCAAGGACAAGTATTTCTGATTAGATTGCATCTCTACCTCTCGGTCTTGCTCTCAGTAGGATTTCAAGGGAGACCCATAGAACTCTGACCTTCCTAAAGTCTCTAAACCACCCAGCAGTCCCAAGAAATGTAACTAATGTAAGAACTGATTGTCTGTATTTCTTTTAGATACTATTAATACTGACTGATTCCTTGATTACCAAGTCACCACTAGAAGCCTGATTTTTGTTTGTTCGTTTTGTTTTGTTTTGTTTTGTTTTGTTTTGTTTTCAGCTATCCCATATCATAAAGGTTTCCATATCCATTAGAACGTACTAACCATCACCAGACTCAAGGTCTTATTCTTTACACCATGCTGTCAGCAAAACCTCTTATACCCACTGCCTCTCTGAAGTTCGCCTTCATTTTATTTTTGCTCTCAATGTAATGTTGGTGGTGTTGGCTGAAGATAATACTACATCCCCACTAGTCCTCTCACGGTGCTGGCTGTGTTTTCTCAGCAACAAAACTACAGCTGGATCTGTAGAGGATAACTTTTTCTCCCATTTCTCATTGCCTCACCCCTAAAACAAAAAAATAATAAAGGACATTAAATTATCTGCCATCAGATACTTCATCTATGTTCCTTTGAAGACACTTCCTTTTTTCCTGGGTATATACTCTTTCATGGAAGATTTTTTGCACCTGGCTTCTTGCTCTCTCTCCACTCTGATGTTGGCCACTATTGCTAGTGTCTTAAAATAGTTCATTCATCTCACTGTGTTTCTCATCCTTTTTCTCCCCACTACTTACACTTTAATCTTCCATCCCTTCTCAATTGCTCGTTCTCAGAATTACTTACTGAACACTATTTTTCCCAATTACTATTGTACCTCATAATACTCACTTCATGTGTCCGCTTTTACAGTACGACCGGTCTCTCTAACTTAGCAGTGTAGCATCACAATCCCCAGTCCTATCCATACTTCAGATTCATTGACCCTACCAACATTTCACTACCCATCATTCTCTTTACCTCCTCAGTTTCATCTATATCCACTCTGTTTCCATGATTCATCTCTATACTAATGCATTTTCATTCACACTCCACTCTCTTGGTCCTTTGCCACTCCAACATACTCTGCTGTCAAGGCAGAACACGTTTATTCTTTGCCTACTCCATAAGTGAACCCAACAGACCCATGTAACTAGAGAAAAGCTGGTTAATTAACTTACAAATCAATGTTTTCAATGACAAGTGGGGACTCCATGTTGCCTGAGACTCCCATTAGATTCCTCTTGTCAATCCATTCTCTTCCTGTCCCAGGCAGCTAGTTCACATTTCAGTTTATGACCTTGATTTTCATTTTGCCAGGGGAAAAAAAGCAAAGTGAAGAAAACTGAAACACGTTTCCATGACCATATCTACTTCCCAGATTACTACATTTGAATCCACCTACTGTGTCTTCTCCCCAGTTATGACATAACATCTGTTTGAGCCTAAGAAATCCCTCCTTTGTATACTGGATCCTAGTAAGGATGTGGATAATAAAATTATCTCTTTCTTCAGAATATATAATTTAATTCAGTATCTACTGTATCTTTCTCATTGTGTATAATTATTGTGTGTACAAACAATGAGAAAGATTGTTTATAAACACGTTTGCGCACACCCCCATATATTATTATATTTTTCTCCATGCACAATTTCACTTCTCTGTTTCCCTCAAAGAAAGTGTCTATATTCGTTATATTATCCTCCTATTATTGCTTGAACTCCCTCCAAACAGCACTGTGTTTCTGTTCATCCTTTGGAATTGCTATTGCAAATAAGACCAAATGCCTCCACATTTCCACGTTCTAGGTTATCATCTTACATTCTCAGTAACATTTGACATCATTTAGCATGTCCTTTACCTTGAATCACTTTTTTTCACTTGACTTCTAAGTTATTTCACTTTCCTGATTTTCCACATACTGCCTTGGCCACTCCTTCCCAGTCTTCCTTGTAGAAAACTCTGTCTCATTCTAATCCATAAAAATTGGATAGTTCTAGTGTCAATTCTCAAACTTTGTTCTTTCTGTATTTACACTGCTTCCCTTCTTGGTCTCATCTAAGGTCATAACTGTAAAGGTACTATTTCCCTATTTATGACTAGTTTAGCCACAAATTTTCTCCTGTATTTCATACTTTCATACATCACTACTTAATTGTCATATCCACTAGGATTCCCAGTACATATCTGAAACATAACATGAGCTCTTCATTACCCTCCAAAACATGTTGTTTTTGCTATCACCATCATCTCTGTCAATGTTATAATTCAAATACCAAACCTGGAGATTTTTCTTGATTTTCCATTAGTAAGTTCCGTTGACACTAAATATGTGTGTGTGAATAATATCCAGAATTTGACCTCTTATTACCACCAGCACGGTTCCCATTACATTTTAAGTCACCGCTATGTTTCATCCAGACTACTATACCAGCCTCTTACTAAAAGTAAAATAAAATTTATTGTGTATATTTGAGGTTTACAACATGATGCTATGGTATACGTACAGATATGACCTCTTCATTGTGTTTCCTGTTGCTGCTTTGACCTCTCAGTCCACACTACTTACTGCAGTCAGAGTAACAGCAGCCAGGGTCATCTTTTAAGGCACAATCAGATTAGATGATTCCAGGTAAATGAAACACCTCTAGTGGCTTCTCACAGCACAGAAAGCAAAATCTAAATGTTTTTCCACAGCTCACAAAGGCTACATGTTCTAGCCTCTGGATACTTCTACAACTTCGTGTATTCACATTCCTACCATGTTTTCCGTTGTTTTAATGTTCCAATCACATGATTTTCTTTGCTGTTCTTCAAGGACCCCAATGAGCTACTGCCTTAGGGCATGTACACTTGTTGCCTTTTTGACTAGAAACTCTCCTTCCAAATAATCTAGAAGTTTCTTCCTCACTCCATTCAGGTCTTTGTTCAAATATCAGCTCCCTAGAAGTACATTCCCTGCCACCCTAACAAATTATTAGGCCCCATATACTCTTTAATTTATCTTTAAAGTTTGAATCTCTATCTAGATTTATACATCCATACCATTATTTTTATCTGCACATCCTAATTAAGTATAAGCTACGTAAAACAGCAACTTTGTCTTTTAGAGTACTGTACCCCAGCAACCATAAAACATCCAAATATATTTCAATTGATTAATATATATTTACAAATAAATAAGTTAATGAATTAAGAGAAGAGAAACAGTCAGTAGTAACTCCAAATATACAGATCTGGCCCTGAGGTTCAAGCTAGACACCTATAAACTGGGAAATTATGAAGGAATGGAAAGCCAACTTGGAAACTGGAGAAAATATTTCAGAATCTAAGAATATGGGTCAATGTATCCAATACTAAAACAAATGAATGACTTTTAATCCAGAGCAGCTAGTTATACTCTTGGCTTTGGTTTTAAGTCATTTCCTGACATAGAAAACTGTAGCCTGGCATTTAGGGACTGCTCTGTCAGGTAGAGCCAGAGAGATTTAGGACAATTGTTAAACCCTCACAGACCTGTATGAAACTAATTATTACTGACTATTTTAAGAGCTAGAATTAAACTGATTTGAAAGTTTATCTCATGTGAAGAGATAGTGTGCATGTGTCTGTGTGTGTGTGTATGTGAGTGTGCATGTGGGTGTGTGCCACATACCTGAATAATGAATGGTGGAACTTGAGCTGGCGGGCGGATCACTTGAGGTCAGAAGTTCGAGACTAACCTGGATAACATGGTGAAACCTTGTTTCTACTAAAAATACAAAAAACTAGTCAGGAATGGGGGTGCATGCTTATAACCCCAGCTACATGGGAGGCTGAGGCAGGAGAACTGCTTGAACCCAGGAGGCAATGGTTGCAGTGAGCCGAGATCACGTCATTGCACTCCAGCCTGGGTGACAAGGAGGAAACTCCATTAAAAAAAAAAAAAAAAAAAAAGGAAAGAAAAAAGAACTTGAGCATAAGAAAAAGTCATTGTCTGATGGTTATGCTGAGTTACATTTGAGTTTAAATGTGTTATTTTCTTGATAAAATGTTTAATATGAAATAAAAAATAAGACATGTTGGAATTACCCCCATGGTGGTTACCAGAATCCCCTAACCATAAAACAATACCTGGAAAAAGGAAGAAGACCAGAAGAAATTAATATGCAGTTACACCAGTCCCATGGAACCAGTTGTTCGAGGAACCACAGTATACTGAACCGGATGATGGTTTTACTAGCAAAAGCAGTCTTACTGTGTAATGAAAGGAGCATGGATTTTGAGAAGAGTAGAGTTGTTCCATTTCTGGTCCTTACCATCTAGTGACTTGGAGCATATTGTTTAGTTACTTCTGTCAGCTCTTTCTCCATCTGTAAATGCTTATGGTAACATTTACCTGTAAAGTTATTGTGAAGATTAAGATCCTATATGCAAATACCTAGTTATGTTCCTGGTCATAATAGGTACTCAAAAATTCTGCTTACCTTCACTACTTCTATGTGTCCCTAATAATTTTGCTTAGGCTGTTACATTGTATTTTGCCACTGGAAAATAACTAGATAAAACTTAATAATTTTTAAATTCTATAGCCACCCTCTCTATAAAACAACCACAGCTTTTGACAGTCCTGTATTAACCTAGAAAATATAAAGGGATTAGTAATAACTTAGGGACTTTAGTATCCTCCCAAAATTGAGAGACTATCTGAGAAAGTAAAGTAATGCATTAACTTGGTCTCAAGAGAATAAACTGACTCAAGTATATGTGGATCTCAGAAACTCATACTTTCCAGTGTATCATGAAAAGAGGAAAATACTGAGATACATCTTTGCCATGGCTGTGTATACGTTATGATGTCTTTGACACCTCCCCATTTTGTACTTCAGAATTTCTAGCATTGACCCATCTGTTGCTTTTGGAGTTAAAACTCTTTGGCTAATATTATACAGTAGAGGGGTCCATATGAGGTATGTGAATGTCTATTGACAAAAATAAAATAAAATAAACAACTCAGCTTTGAAAGAGAATTGTAATTGTATGCCCATAGAGTACCCATGAATCCATGGAATATACTGATGTTTTTTCTCTTCTATTACTTACAAAGGTGTAAAGTCATCAGCATCTAGCACTGAACTCATTAACTGTCCAGTAAGAGTTAATGATGTTCATGCCAGGAAGAATAATTCATCTTCCCATCATTAGCTCATGTGCAAAACACCCTCACATCACTCCAACACACTTAGCTGTTCAAGAATGAGGTGTGTGAGGGACAGGGAAACTGGACTCCTATGAAGACGTTAAAAGATAGTTTTCTACCTGAACAAATCCCAAAGCCTCTGTTATGAACTGAATTGTGTCCCTTCAATTTGTATATGGAAGTGCTAAACCTTGGCACTTAAGAACATGTCTGCAATTGGAAATAGGTCCTTAAAGCGGTACTTAAGTTATGATAAAATCATTAGGGTGGTCTCCAATCCAATCTGACTGGTGTTTTACAAGAGGAAGAAATTTGGACACATACAATTATAAAGGAAAGACCATGAGAAGACATAGGAAGAAGATGGCCACCTATATGTCAAGGAGCGGCCTCAGAAGAAATCAAGCTGTCAATACAATAGTCTTGGACTTCCAGCCTTCAGAAATGTGAGAAAATACATTTGTTTCTTAAGCCATCCAGTCAACTGTACTTTGTTAGGGGAGCCCTAGAAAAATAATACAGCTTCCAAGGTGGGTAAATGCATAATGTACTCTGGAAACAGTAACTATGAAATGCTGGGGTGTGATTGGTGGGGGTTGAGGAGAGAATTCTGAAGTATTCTGGCTTGCCTGCATAGGCTACTCATTTCTTTTCTTATATTCTTATAAATTTAATGCACATTATTCAGCTTGTGGCTACACATTTTATATAGTAGTTTTTATGGATTTGTTTATATATTTTAAACTTGTATATTACATTCTGTCAGCTCAGTCAGTCTATACTGGTTTGCAACGAATTTTCCTATTGATATCACAGGAAGAAAATGAAATCTGGTGTAACCCTAGGCAGAGAAACCTAATCGCCACATTTTTAAATTTTTTTTATTTTTTTAAATTTACTTTTCAATTTTGTGGGTACATAGTAGGTGTATATATTTTCGGGTACCTGATATGTTTTGATACAAGCATGCAATGTGAAATAGCACATCATGAAGAATGGGGTATCCATCCCCTCAGGCATTTATCCATTGAACTGCAAACAATCCAATTACCCTCTTCAACTTATTAGGTTGGTGCAAAAGTAATTGTGTTTTTTGCAATTACTTTAAAATGGCAAAACAGCAATAACATTTGCACCAAACTAATATTTTAAAATGTACAGTAAGTATTGGCTGTAGTCATCCTGTTGTGCTATCAAATACTAGGTCTTACTCATACTTTCTATTTCTTTTAACCCACTAACCATTCACACCTTCCCCTTCAACAACCCATTCTTTGCGGATTCTGGTAGCTGTCCTTCAACTCTCTGTGTCCACATGTTTGATTGTTTTGATTTTCGGATCCCATAAATAAGTGAGAACATGTGATGTTTTGTCTTTCTGCGCCAGCCTTATTTCACTTAATATAATGATCACCACTTCCATCCATGTTGTTGCAAATGACTGGATCTTATTACCTTTTATGGCTAAATTGTACTCCATTGTGTATATGTACCACATTTTCTTTATTCATCTGTTGATGGACACTTAGGTTGCCTCCAAATCTTGGCTATTGTGAACAGTGCTGCAACAAACATGGGAGTGTAGATATCTCTTCAATATACCGATTTCCTTTCTTTTGGGTATATGCCCAAGAGTAGGATTGCTGGATTATATAGTAGCTCAACTATTAGTTTTTGGAGGAGCCTCCAAATATTCTCCATAGTGGTTATACTAATTTACATTCCCACCAAAAGTGTACAAGTGTCTACTTTTCTCCACATCCTCGCCAGCATTTGTTGTTGTCTGTCTTTTGGATGTAAGCCATTTTAACTGGGATGAAATGATATTTTCCTTTTAATTTTGATTCACATTTATCTGATGATCTATTATGTTAACCACCTTTTCATATGCCTGATTGTCATTTGTACATCTTCTTTTGAGAAATATCTACTCAAATCTTTTGTCCATTTTTTAATTAAATTATTCAATGTTTTCCTATAGAGTTGTTTGAGCTACTTATATATTCTGGTTATTAATCCTTTGTGAGATGGGTCATCTGCAAATGTTTTCTCCCATTCTGTGGGTAGTCTCTCCACTTTGTTGATGGTTTCTTTTGCTGTGCAGAAGCTTTTCGACTTGATGTGATACCATTTGTCCATTTTTTCTTTAGTTGCCTGTGTTTGTGGGGTATTGCTCAAGAAATTTTTGCCAAGATTGATGCCCTGGAGATTTTCCCTAATGCTTTCTTGTAGTAGTTTCATAGTTTTGGGTATTAGATTTAAGTAATTAATTAATTTTGATTTGATAGTTGTATATGGTGAGAGATAGGGGTCTAGTTACACACATCTAGTTTTCCAGTACCATTTATTGAAGAAACAATCTTTCCTCCAGTGTATGTTGCTGGCACCTTTGTCAAAAGTAAATTCACTGTAGGTGTGTGAATTTGTCTCTGGGTTCTGTATTATGTTCCATTGGTCTTTGTGTCTGTTTTTATACCGGTACCATGCTGTTTGGGTTGGTATTGTTCTGTGGTATAATTTGAAGTCAGGTAATGTAATATCTCCAGTTTTTTTTTTGTTTCTTTGCTTTTTGTTTTTTTTTTTCTTTTGGCTTAGGATAGCTCTGGCTATTCTTGGTCTTTTGTTATTTCATATAAAGTTTAGAATTTTTTTCCTCATGAAGAATGTTATTGATATTTTGATAGGGATTGCATTGGATCTGTAGATTGCTTTGGGTAATAAGAACATTTTAACAATATTGATTTTTCCAATGCATAAGCATGGAGTATTCTACCAATATTTGTGCCCTCTTCAAATTATTTCATCAATGTTTTATAGTTTTTATTACAGAGATATTTTGCTTCTTTGGTTAGTTCCTAGGTATTTAATTTCATGTGTAGCTACTGTAAATGGGATTACTCATTTTAATTTCTTTTTCACAAAATTCACTGTTGGCATATAGAAATACTGTTGATTTCCATATCTACTGATGATTTTTTATCATGCAACTGTACTTAATTTATCAACTCTAATAGCTTTTCTGTAGAGTCTTCAGGTTTTTCCAAATATAAATTATAACAACAGTAAACAATAATAATTTGACTTCTTCCATTCCATTTTGGATGCCCTTTTTGTATTTCTCTTTTCTGGCCACTCATTAAAATTACCAGCAGTACGTTGAATAATACTGGTGACAGTTGGTATCCATGTTGTGTTCCAGATCCTAGAGGAAAGGCTTTCAGATTTTTCCCATTCAGTATGATACTAGCTGCGGGTCTGTCACATATGGCTTTTATTTTGTGAAGGTGTGTTCCTTCTGTATCCAGTTTTTTGAGAGTTTTTATAGTGAAGAGATGTTGAATTTTATCATATGCTTTTTCAATGTCAATTGAAATGATCATATTGTTTTTATCCTTCATTATATTGATATGATGTTCCTATTGATTTATTTGCATATGTTGAATCATCCTTGTATCCTATAGATAAATGTCACTTGCTCATGATGAATGATCTTTCTAATGTATTGTTGAATTCAGTTTGCTAGTATTTTGTTAAGGATTTTCACATCAATATTCATCAGATATATTGGCCTTTAGTTTCTTTTTTTAATGGGTCTTTTTCTGGTTTTGGTACCAATGTAATACTGGCTTTGTAAAATGAGTTTGAAAGTATTCCCTCTGCCTCTATTTTTCAGAACAGTTTGAGTAGAATTGGTATTAGTTCTTTAAATGTTTGGTAGAAATTAGTAGTGAAGTTGTCAGGTCCTGGACTTTCCTATAAAAAGACATTTTTTTGTTATTATTATGGCTTCAGTCTCGTTATCTGTGATTGAATCCTTCAGATTTTGGATTTCTTTCTGGTTCAATCTTGATAGGTTGTATGTGTCTAAAAATTTGTCAATTTCTTCTAGATTTTCCAGTTTATGGGTATATAGTTGCTCATAGCACGCACTAATGATGCTTTGAATTTCTACGATTGGTTTTAATGTCTCCTTTGTCATTTCTAATTTTATTTATTTGGATCTTTTTATCCTTTTTTCTTAGTTAGCCCAGCTAAAGATCTGTCACTTTAGTTTAACTTAAAAAAAAATTTTTTTTATTTCATTGATTTTTTTGTAATTTTTTTCATTTTGATTTCATTTATTTCTGGACTGATCATTATTATTTATTTTCTTCTACTATTTTTGGGTTTGGTTGGCTCTTGCTTTTCTAGTATTGTAAGATGCATCATTACATTGCTTATTTGAAGATTTTCATCTTTTTGATGTAGACACTTACAGATGTAAACTTCCCTCGTAGTACTGCTTTTGCTGTGTCTCATAGGTTTTGGTATGTAGTGTTTCCATTATCATTTGTTTCAAGAAATTTTTCACTTTCCTTCTTAATTATTTCACTGGCCTACTGATCATTCAGAAGCATATTGTTTAATTTCCATGTATATGTACAGTTTCCAAAATTTCTCTGATTATTAATTTCTAGTTTTATTCCAATGTGATTAGAGAAGATGGTTGACATAATTTCAGTCTTTTTGTCTATGACCATACCATCCTGAAAACGCCCAGTCTTGTCTGATATTTCAGTTTTTTAAAATGTTTTAAGATGTGTTTTGTGACTTACAATATATTCTATTCTTGAAAATGATCCATGTACTGAAGAAAAAAAATGTATATTCTACATCTCTTGAATGAAATGTTCTCTAAGTATATATTAGATCCATTTGGTCTATAGTACAGATTAAGTCTGATGTTTCTTTATTGATTTTCTGTCTGGAAGGTCCTGTCCAAAGCTGCAAGTGGGATGTTGAAACTTTCAGCTATTTTGTATTGGGACCTATCTCTTTCTGTAGCTCTAATAATATTTCCTTTTTATATCTGTGTGCTCCAGTGTTGGGTGCATATACATTTAAAATTGCTATATCCTCTTGCTGAATTGACCCCTTTATCATGATATAGTGACCTTCCTTGTGTCTTTCTACAGTTATTGCCTTGAAATATCTTTTGTTTTATGTAAGTAGAGTGATTCCTGATACTTTTTCATTTCCATTGGCATGGAATATCTTTTCCCATTTCTTTATTTTTGGTCTATGTGTGTCTTTATAGGTGAAGTGTGTTACTTGTAGGCAAGAGATCAATGGGTCTTGTTTTTCCGTCCATTCAGCAAGTCTATGTCTTTGGATTGCAGAATGTTGTCCACTAATATTCAATATTATTATTGATAAGTAAGTACATAGTCCCATCATTTTGTTATTTGTTTTTTGGTTATTTTGTGGTATACTCTTCATTCTTCCTTTAATTCCTGCCTTCCTCTAGTGAAGATGATTTTCTCTGGTGATATGATTTAGTTTCTTGCTTTTTATGTTTTGTGTATCTATTGTATATTTTTTGCATTGAGGTTACCATGAGGTTTGCAAATGCTGTCACAACCCATTATTTTAACTTAATAACAAGTTAACACTATTTGCATAAACAAATAAGCAAAAAATAAATAAATAAATAAATAAATAAACAAACACTAGTAAAAACTCGCCCTAACTTACCCCTGCCAGCTTTTTTACTTTTTGTTGTTTCTATTTATATCTTATTGTACTGACAATGTATTGAAAGGTTGTTGTAGTTATTAATTTTGATTGGCTCATCATTTAGTCTTTTTAATTAGGGTAAGAATAGTTTACCCACTACAGTTACAGTGTTATAATATTTTGTGTTTTTTTCGTACTTACTCTTGCCAGTAAGTTTTGTACCTTCAGGTGATTATTTATTGTGCATTAATGACCACTTATTTCTGATTGAAGTACTCCCTTTACTATTTCTTAAAGGACAGGTCTGGTATTGATGAAATACCTCAGGTTTTGTTTGTCTAGAAAATTCTTTATTTCTCCTTCATGTTTGAAAGATATTTTTACTGGATATGCTATTCTAGGGTAAAATATCTTTTTCCTTCATCACTTTAAATATGTCGTGTCAGTCTCTCCAGGTCTGTAAAGTTTCCACTGAAAACTCTGCTGCCAAACATAGTGGAGCTCTATTCTATGCTATTCATTTCTTTTATCTTGCTGCTTATCTTGCTCTTGTTTATCCAGAGATAAAGAAATGATTCTCTATCTTTGACCTTTGGGAGTTTGATTAAATGCCTTGAGGTAGTCTTCTTTATGTTAAATATGCTTGGAGTTCTATAAATTTCTTGTACTTGGATATTGATATCTTTCTCTAGATTTGGGAAGGTCTCTGTTATCATCACTTTGAATAAACTTTCTACCCCTATTTATTTCTCTACTTCCTTTTTAAGGCCAATAACCCTTAGATTTGCCATTTTGAGGCTATTGGCTAGATCCTGTAAGCATGTTTAATTGGATTTTACTCTTCTTTTTATCTCCTCTCACTGTGTATTTCCAAATAGCCTGTACTCAAACTCATTAATTCTTTCTTTTGCTTGATCCAGTCTGCTGTTAAAGATCTCTGATGCATTCTTCATTATGCCAATTGCATTATTTTTTCAGCTCCAGAATTTCTGCTTGATTCTTTTAAATTATTTTAATCTTTTGTTAAATTTTCTGATAGAATTATGAATTCCTTCTCTATTTTTGTTATCCTAAATTTCTCTGGGTTTGCTACACACAGCTATTTTGAATTCTCTGTCTGAATGGTCACATATCTCTGTTTCTCAAGGATTGTTTCCTGATGCCTTATTCAGTTCATATGGTAAGGCCATGTTTTCCTAGATGTTGGTTATGCTAGTAGATGTTCTTTGGTTTCTGGACATTGAAAACTTACATATTTATGGTAGTCTTCACTGTCTTGGCCTATTTGTAGACGTCCCTCTTGGGAAGGATTTCCAGATACTTGAAAGGACCTGGGACCTATGATCTTAGTTGTTTCTTCTCTAGGTAATACCCCAAGCCCAATAACACTGTGGTTCTTGCAGACACATAGAGGTACCGCCTTGATGATCTTGGACAAGATCCCAGATAATTCTCTGTATTACCAGTTGGAGACTCTTGTTTTCTTTCCTTACATTCTCCCAAACATGCAGAGTCTCTCTCATTGTTCTGAGCCACCTAAATCTGGTGATAGAGTGATAAAAGCACCTCTGTGACCACCACCACTATGACAGCACTGGGTCAGTCCTGAAGCCAGGACAACGCTGCCTTGCCCAAGGCCTGCTGTAACCACTTCCTGGCTACTGCCTATGTTCACTCAAGGCCCCATGGCTCTACAATTAGCAGGTAGCAAAGCCAGCCAGACCTATGTCCTTCCCTTCAGGGTGGCAAGTTCCCCTTAGGCCCTGAGTGGATCCAGAAGTGCCATCTGGGAGTCGGGGATTAGAGTCAAAACCTTAGAAATCTACTTGCTGTTCTATTGTATTGTGGCTGACCTGGAACTCAAAGCATAAGACATAGTCCTCCGACTCTTTTCTCTCCTTTCCAAAGGCAGCGGTACCTCACCTGGTAGCCATGATCACTCCTGGTCATGAGGAATCCTGCTAGACTACCACTGATGTTTCCTTAAGGCTTAAGTTCTTTTAAGTCAGCTTTTGGTGAATGTTGCCTGGCCTGGAGCTTACCCTTCAGCTCAGTGGGCTCTCCTATGCTCCAGGGCAGGTCTAGAAATGCTGTCCAAGAGTGAAGTTCTAGAATCAGTGACTTCAAGAATCCAGGTGGTGCTCAACCCTCCTGCGACGATGTTGGCACCTAAGGTGCAAGATAAAGTCTCCTTTACTCTTCCCTCTTCTTTTCTCAAGCAGGAAGAGTTTTGCCCTGTAACCACCACAGCTGATAATGTGCTGAGTCTCACTTGAAGCCAGCAAGTCTCAGAGGCTCACCAAGGCCTTTGATGAAGCACCTGGGTATCGCTGTTTGTTTTTCAGGTCCCAAGGGCTCATCAGTTAGCAAGCGATAGATGCTGACAGGGCTGTTTCCTTTTCTTCAAGCTGGCGGGTTTCGTTCTGGCCCAAGATGTGTCTAGAAACGTCATCTGGGAGCTAGGGCCTCATGACTCTGACCAGTGCCATATCCTGCTGTGGCTGAGCTGGTATCCAAGATGCAAGAAAAATCCTCCTCACTCTTCCCTCTCCTCTCTTAAAGTAGAAGGAAGGGGTCTCTTTTGGAGCCATGAGCTGTGCAGCCTGAGGTTAGGACATGGGTGATGCCAGCACTCCTCGCTGCCCCAGCTGGTGTATCAGTATGTTGTGTGCCCCCAATTCATTGACTCTGGGCCTAGTTCAGCCATAGGTCTTGCCTAAGTTTTCCAGTTCTTATGGCCTAGACTGCCTGTCAAGTTTACTTAGAGACTGAGAGCACATTGGTTCTTGCTGGTGAGGTTTGTGGGCACTCAAGTTTGGACCGCTGGGATTCGAGACTCCCCTCTAGCTAGGGTTGGTTTAAATGCTCCCTCTGTGGGCAGACTCAGCTGAGTTGTGTCTGGTTTTCCTTTTTGTTCTAACAGAACAGCACTGAGTTTAATGCCTCACAATTGTGGTGTTCTCCCTCCCCCAGTGCCACAAGAAGCTCTCTGCACCAGTCCACCACTGCCAAGGCTGGGGCAGGAGTGTCATCGGCTATTCAGGACTGTTTTTTCTATCTCTTCAGTGCCTTTCTTAGCAATATGAATTTAAAACCAGGTACTACAAGCGCTCACCTGATTTTTGGTTCTTATGCAGGTATTTTTTCTATGTAGATGGTTAATAACTTGGTGTCCTTGCATGGGGGGTGCACAATTGATTGAACTTTCTATTCCGCCATCTTGCTGTGCCTCTCCTCCCTGACTACTATTTTGACTAGGAGTAACAGAATCATACAAGTAATATGGGCAGTGTTTCTTTTTGATTTTAACCTATTTTGTAAAGCAAAAGAAATAGTCAACAGAGTGAAGAGACAATGTACAGAATGGGAGAAATTGTTTGCAAAGTATTCATCTGTCAAGGGATTAATATCTAGAATATACAAAGAATTCAAACAAGTCAACATCAAAAATCTGATTAAAAATGAGCAAATTAGCTGAATATATATTTCTCAAAAACAAGAAATACAAATGGCTTACAGGTATATGAAAAAACGTTAAATATCATTAATCATTGGGGAAATGCAAATGCAAAGCAAAACCATAATATGATGTCACCTCACCTCAGTTAGAATGGCTATTTTTAAAAATATAAAAAACAACAAACATTAGCAAGTGCGCTGAGAAAAAGAAGCTTTTATACATTGCTGGTGAGAATGTAAATCAGTACAATCTTAATGGAAACAGTATGATAATTCCTCAAAAACCTAAAAATAGAACTACCCTATGATTCAGCAATCTCACTATTGGATATTTATTCAAAGGAAGTAAAATCAGTATATCAACAAGAAATATGCAACCCATGTGTATTGCAGCACTATTCATGATAGCCAAGATATAGTGTCAATGAATGGACACATGGATAAAGAAAATGGGATATATATAAATTTATGTAAGTATTATGAATATATATAAAGAATACATATATTATTTGTATATAAATATATATTTATTATATAGTATAGATAAACTATATATTATAATATAAATATATTATAATATATTATAAATATATAATTTATATATGTATATATAAATATAAAGAATATTATAATATATAGCAATATACAAAGAAAATGGAATATTATTCGTCCTATTATATATATATATTACATATAATATAATTATATGTTATATATAATATATAAATGTATATTAGTATGTATCATATATTAATGTATATTATATGTACAATATATTTATATATTATATATTGGATTATATATAATGCAATACTATTCAGTCATAACAAATAATAACATCCAGTCACTCATGGCAACATGAATGAGCCTGGAGAACATACTTAAGTAAAATAAGGCAGGCACAGAAAGACAAATGCTACATTTTCTCACTCATACATGAGAGCTAAGAGTTTTGCTTGGAGAAGTAGAGAATAGAATACTGATTACCAGAGGCTGTGAAGAAGAGAAGGGAGAGAAGGCAAGGAGAGGATAGCTAATAAATACAAAATTACAGCTAGCTAGGAGGAATAAGTTCTAGTTTTCTACAGCACTATAGGATGACTACAGTTAACAATAATTTATTGCCTATTTTCAAACAGCTAGAAGAGATAATTTTGAATGTTCCTAGCACAAAAAATAGTAAATGTTTGAGGTGATAGATATGCTAATAACCCTAACTTAATCATTACACTTGTCTATAGGTATGGCTATATCATTCTATACTTTACAAATATGTAATTATAATGCATCTATTTAAATGTGTGTGTATAAATAAATATGTTTAATATATTGTGTATATATGTAACATGTAATATATACATTATTATATGATGCCAGTAAGTTTCTTTCTCCCTCTAATGCTTGCCAGCTATGACCAAACAATAGATCAGCATAAGGCAAAACTGGTAAAAGCAGCCTTCCACGGGGCACAGGATTAACTTCAGGGACTCTATCAGGCAGTCAGTGTTCTACTTCCAAAAACATCAAGGTCCGCAGTGTGATTGATTTCATTTCATATTATTTTATTTATTTACTTTTCAGATGACACAATCACCAAGCAAAGGCTAAAACCATTTGTGTTGCTTTCTATGTTTCCAGCTGAATTATTAATCTTTCTGTCAAGTTTAATTCCTGACTCTCAATTTAATTCTATTTCAGTATCTAATGCCCCTATTAGCCTCACTGCAGTTGAATTCTGTTGCCCCTTTGGCTATAGCCTGCTGAGAAATTGTGTGTATATGTGTGTGTGCATGCACATGTGTGTGTGTACTTAGCAGAAAATGCTGTTTTGTGGACTCAGATTTTAATTCTAAATACCATTTTTACTGATCATTTGAAAACAAGTGTTCCAAGAGGCTTCTCTCACGCATTGAAAGGTTATTATCAATTCATATTTATATCCAAAGACATAAATTATAAGAAGATATTTTATTCTTTATACCATTAACAGACTCCTGGGGCAGTCAGTGATTTTTGAGGATGAAAAGATAATAATTTTAAGACAGCTGAAAGCAGAGAAACATGCCTGTTAGGAAAAAAAAGAGACTAATGCCAGATTTTATTATTTCTGAATATTATTATCTATTATAACAGGATAAACAAGTAAATCAATACACAAATTCAGTATTTAAGTAAGAATATGAGGTAATCCAATAATTAACAAAACAATTCAATAATGAAAGATGACTACAATTCAGTTGATTTCATACTTTTGGGATTGTCTCACTTTAGCATACCTATACTTCATGGTAGTACAATATAGTGAAGCATTCAACTAAATTGTCCTAACTCTTATTACTGTGTTATCACCAGTGGTAAAAGAATTTCAAAGTGTATAGAGCAGTAATGCTTCTGGAAAAAGTGTTCTTTGATATTGCTGAGTATAGGAATCAATAATGTATTTGCTTGTGTCCCTTGATGAAAATTAGAGTAAACTTACTGGTTTTTCTTCTAATCCAATTTCTTACTGAACAACACTTATATAAATATCCTTAAAGTTATTTATCCCAACCTTTCTTCCCCTGCGGGAGAATGTACATTACTTCACAAGTAAGTTCATTAGATTTTGGAATGATTTTTATAATGACAAAATATATTCTTACAATAGCTTTTTAATAATTCCAGTGGCTATCCCTTGATACCATGGTGACACTGAAAACCACTGAGTGAATATGGTTCCTGCATATGCTATTTGATACCTGTTGAAATTACCTGAAATTTGCATCTTCAACTTTCCCACCCATTTCCTCTATTGCTCCTCACATAAAATAGTTTTTTTTTTTTTTTTTTTTTTTTTTGCTCTCATATGTAATGATCACATTCATCTGGACATGTTATGATGTGTTTATACATTTAAAGCTTGCCTTCACTTGAAGGTGTCGATGAACTGCTCCTTTCAACATAGGTTTCTTCCCTGGGTATGTGTGTGTGTGTGTGTGTGCGCGCGTGTGCGTGTGTGTGTGTGCATCATCTTTCTGTGTCATCAATTAAGTCATTTAACAAATATTTATAGAGTCATCTCTAGATGACTTTCATTGTGATAGTCACAGAAATTAGAATGATGTTAAAGGCACAGTCTTTGTTCTACAGAGTCAATCAGTCTAGAGGACAATAAGAGTAAACAGGCAGTTATAATATTGTGTTGTGATGAGACAGACACAAGATACTCTAAAAGTCCATTGTAATCCCATATATTTTTAAAGGGTCTGGAAGGACTTTCCAGAGAAGGTAACATTAAAGTACTACTGAAGGAGGAAATGGCCACACAAAGAAGAGCGGGTGACATCTTCCAGAGAGAATAGGCAAAGGGAACAAACAACTAGAAGTAAAACATGCATAATATATTCAGGGATCCATAAGTAGTTTAGAGGTTGTGGAAAATAGGATGTGGATCCTAAAATGAGCCTGTGGTAATAAACAGTGGTTAGGCCATGAAGACATTTGCATGCCATGGTAAGAGTTTGTG
This sequence comes from Rhinopithecus bieti, assembly GCF_001698545.2. NCBI lineage: Eukaryota > Metazoa > Chordata > Mammalia > Primates > Cercopithecidae > Rhinopithecus > Rhinopithecus bieti. The sequence continues at coordinate 3,520,465 of NW_016806443.1, forward strand.
TTTTCTGGGGTTGCCATGGCAAATTATCACAAACTCACAAACTGGGTAACCTAAAACAATAGAAGTGTATTCTCTCACAGTTCTGGGGTTCACAAATACAAAATCAAGGTGCCTCAGGACCACAGTTCCTCCAAAGACTCTAGGGAAGAACCTACCCTGGTTTTATCTAGCTTCTGGTGGCTCCAGGTCTTCCTTGGCTTATAGCAGCATAACTCCGGTTTCTGCTTCCATTTTCACAAGCCTTTCCCCATCGTGTGTCTCTGTGTCCTCTTCCTCTCTAATACAGTCACCAGTCAAGGAATTTGGGGCTCACCCTAAATCCAAGGTGATTTCATCTCAAAATCCTTAACAAAACACATCTGCGAAGGCCCTATTTTCAAATAAAGTCCTATTTTGAGTTTCTAAATGGATATGAATTTTGAGAGTGGAGACACTATTCAACCCACTACAGTAAACTGGGCGTTTATCATTATGCAGTGAAAAGCTATTTATGGTATTATGTAAGGTTGTATAAATTAGAACTGTCAGTAAGATGAGGAGAAACATTATAAATTTAGTTTAGAGGCTGAGGCAGGAGAATGGCGAGAACCCGGGAGGGGACCTTGCAGTGAGCTGAGATGGTGCCACTGTACTACAGCCTGGGTGACAGGGCGAGATTTCGTCTCTAAATACATAAATAAATAAATAAATAAATAAATAAATAAAATTTAGTTTGGGATAAATTGAGCTTAAAATATTTGAATACATTAATAGCAAGATTTTAAAGAGCAATTGATATATACGATCTAAATTATATGCTGATAATCACAGGCAATTCCATAGTGCCTTTTTTCCCTATTCTTACCTGATACTGGGTTGTAGCCAGAACTGACTACCTCACAAGAGCCAATTATTAAATATTCAGAAATTTCGTGAAGCCTTTATAAACATTTGGTAGCTTGAAATCAGTCAGCACAGGACTATTTATACCACTGACATCAACAAAAGCAGCCAATCAGGTGTTTTGTTGTTTTCTAGAGAGCCACTGGTTATCAAGACGCCACTGAATCTCACCCATTTGAAAAGTTGATAAAAGCTCTAGACTCCAACAGACAACTAAGAACCAAAGTTGTATGTTTAACACAATTTAAGAAACTTGGATAAGATGCAGGACTGGTTTGTAGCTCCTATTCGAACGGACAGAGCAGCATGTGGAAACTCACATCGTCAACTTCTGCTCCAAGAATTACCACAGGAACATACCAGGAAAGCTGAGAAAATCCACTGACCCTTTCAAGGAAGTAGATCACTGCTGCAGGCTCCCTGAGATGCCAAAAAACTGTGAGTCTGCTTGCTTTCTCAGTGGGGAAGCTGGTGGTCTGGATCAGGTTTTTAGCCTTGGCCACCAGCCGCCTGGAAATAGAGTTGGTGCTGTTGGGGGGACACGGTGGGAATGAGTCTGGCCTTTAGGACTGCAGGCTGTGTGGGGGTGGGATGAGGCCTGTGACTGCCAGTTTTCCCCCACTTCCCTGGTTACCTGTATGACTCAACAGAGGCAGCCATAATCCCCCTGGGAATATAACTCCACTGGACTGGGAACCACATCCCCATTCCCCAAACAGCCACAGCAAGCCCTGCTCAAGAAGAGGCTAAACTCAGGCAAGCCTGTCCCTGCCCCCAACTAGTGGTCTTTCCCTACCCACCCTGGTAACCAAAGACAAAAGTCATAATCTCTTGGGAGCTCTATGGCCCTGCCCAACACCTGAGAAACCTGAATACTTAACAAGGTATCTCTAGGGCAAGTTTGCTTCCTCCCTATGGGACTGCAGCTGATGCATTCTTGAAAGTGCCACCTCCTGGCTGGAGTGCACAAAACCAGTGCACTAAACAAAAATACAACCAAAGACCCTCACAGAGTCCACTTCACTCCCCTGCTACTTCCACCAGAGCAGGTGCAGGTATCCATGGCTGCAAAAACTGAAGATGGATCACATCATAGGATTATTTGCAGACACTCCCTAGTACCAGCCCAGAGCTGGGTAGCTCTGCTGGGTGGCTAGACCCAGAAGACCAAAAACAATAACTACAGTTTGGCTCTCAGAAAGCACCATCCTAGGAAAAGGGGGAGAGCACCACATCAAGGGAGCACCCTGTGGGACAAAAGAATCTGAACAGCAACCCTTGAATCCCAGATCTTCCCTCTGACATCGTCTACTCAAATGAGAATGAACCAGGAGAACAATTCTGATAATATGACAAAACTAAGTTTTTTAACACCCCCAAAAGATCATATCAGTTCGCCTGCAATGGGTCCAACAAAGACGAAATATCTTAAATGCCAGAAAAAGAATTCATACAGTTGATTAGTAAGCTAATCAAGGAGGCACCAGAGATAGGTGAAGTCCAACATTAAGAAACAAAAAACATGATACAGGATATGACAGAAAAATTCTTCAGTGAAATAGATAGTATAAATAAACAACAATCACAACTTCTGGAAATCAGGGACCCACACGTAGAGAAATGCAAATTGCACTGAAAATCTCAGCAGTAGAATTGAACAAGCAAAAGAAAGAACTTCAGCGCTCAAAGACAAGGCTTTTGAATTAACCCAATCCATTAAAGACAAAGAAAAAAAACTTTTTTTAAATTGAACAAAGCCTCCAAGAAGTTTGGACATATGTTAACTGTCCAAACCTAAGAATAATTGGTATTCCTGAGGAAGAAGAGAAATCTGAAAATTTGGAAAACATGTTTGAGGGAATAAATGCAAAAAAAAAAAAAAAAAAAAAAAAAAAAAAAAAAAAAA